>NW_028274811.1:53209212-53522741 GCF_037043125.1 Eumetopias jubatus | reverse complement strand
AGTATAAATGTGTATATATACTGTAAGTAAATCCCTGAAATAAGTGAGTCATATGCTTTGTTCCTGTCAGATCGATGAAAAACCAGACCTGCAGTTTCTCCAAAGGAAAACAAAATATAACTCTTGAAAATTTCAGTCAACACCCCTTTTGTTTCAATTAAATTTCCATGGACTACTTCAAGCATTTTATTTTCCTGGCTGAAGGCTAATGCGTTGTGTATCGCTGACAGACCCCAACATGGGAATGTGTTGGATTTCTGCCATTGGCAAACTTGACCCTGCTTCTCATACCGCTGCCCAAACTGCCTGCACAGCTCTGAGAGGGTCCGATAATGGTTTGCAGCCCCGACTCCAGACATGAGGGTGACAGGGTACACAAGGCTGGCATGGGGGACCATCTTTGCCCGTGCTCTGCTGAGCGGGAAGGCACGCGTGTTTTCCCTCAATGTGGTGGTCTCGTTAATACCTGCCCCCAGCAAGATTAATACCTGATCCCATTAGGGAGACCAGCTGCACGGGCCGCTGAGCCAGACGCGGGGAGAACAGACTCGGTAAGCCACGTCTTTTGCTTCACTACAAGGGAGTCTGTACAGCACAAGGCCTCTAGCACATTTTGAAAGAATGTTTTGTACCAGAAAAGCTAATTTGTTATGATTAGTTCCATTACATTTGTGAGATTGTCACTCTATATTTATTTGGAAGGCAGGTTAGAGTCCCTTCTGGTGACTTTCCTCTATGTGCCGAGGGGCCTCTCCAAAATTTCTGACAAAAAAATCAATCCAAATGCTACCATGAATACCTCCTGGATCCTCGGAAATGGAAATGCTCATGTGCCTTGAAAAGAAGAGCGTCCTGAGTCCTCAGCAAGTCACCATGGCAGGAATTCAGAGGGTGGGGGAGGGAACTGGAGGACCCCAGAGAAAGAGGGGTGTGGGACTGAGGTCTGGGGGGGAAGGTGAAGTGGGGTCATTCCCTTTCTACTTCACATGCTTCTGTGCTGTTTGAAACTCTGACAAGTTTCATTTTGCTGGTGACAAGAAATGTTGCTTCTGTGTGGTCCCCACTGCTTTGGAGTGGCTCTGAGGAGGGGAAGGATAATGTTGTGGAGCTGGTGATGAGAGGGAAGACATCAGCGGAAGGGACAGGGCCTGAGCCGAATGCCCAAACCAGAGGAAAGAGAGAAGTCATTCAGGAGGTGTTAGAGACGGGACTTAGGGAGGATGAACACTTTGTGCAGAAGGCCTGGAGAGGGAGGGAGACCCTGTGGCCAAACGCTGACAGATAAGCCTTGGCAAAAGCAAGACCCTAATGGAGGTTTCTCTCCCTCTCTCCTTCCCTCGCCTTCTCCCTTCCCCTTCTTTCCTCCTCTCTGTCTCCATGAAATTCTGTGTGCTAAGCAATGTAGACCCTCTCTGGCCCACTATAAACCATTAGTTAAGTCTACATTCCCACTAACCCCTCGTGGAGTGAGTTTCCTTTCTAAGAGATGCAAGAACATGTGCAATCTTGCTTTGGGGTGGCACGAGGGAACGCTAAGGACCAGCTACTTGCATACTGGCTTGAGTCCTATATTCACAGAAGGTGGTTGGTGTAATGGGATGGGGAGGAGGAAAGAGGTAAGAGTTTGCAAGTCTGACACCCCATTCCTCTACACCACTTCGCTGCCCTGGTCTCTGTCCCACAGCCATCTCCCCACCTCCCCTCTCCCATGGGAAGGCCACCCACACGGTCAGTCTCAAGGGCAGTGCCCAGGAGTGGGGGGGGGGAAATGCCAAGCCCCCCACGTGAGCCCAGACCACCACGGGTCCGGATGCAGCCGATCCTGTCTGATCGCTGCTTATCGGTGATTCAGAGAGGGCCAGCAAGGCCTGTCCTTTCCAGTTTTGCACAGACTCTTTAGGCCTGGGCTCAGGTGGGAGCAGGAGGTAAGAAAGCTGTTCTCAGTGGAAGGGACAGTCGTGCAGGCCATCTGAGAGCCGGGAACAGAAGACAACATGCTCCGAAACTCCCTCTCGGGGTGTGCAGAGGCAGGTGTCAAAGGAGGCGGCACCTCCTGCATATTCTTAACATAGTCTTTGCAAGACTCGAGACCTTGCACATCTACCCATGGTGCTGATCAAAAGAGCTTTTTTGAGAGATCAGAAAAAACAAAAGCCAAGTGTTCACGCAAGCAGTCTTCCTAATTAACACTGCAGACCCAGAGTGAGAGAGAAAGCACATTGGATTTTTTTTTTGAAGCAGCTGTTCTCCCAAGAGCAGGCTTTTCTCAGGGAAGCTGTGGGCTAATGCTCTCGGATTCTGTGAATTCAGAGAAGGGCCTCTGACCACTTCAAATGGAGGGCTGGCTGCCATCTGGGGCCAAGTAATGTCAGCTGGAATCACATAACCTGGAATTCACATGGGCCAAGCGTAACACAAAGCCTGTAATGACTGTTTACTGTGTGCCAGGCCCCGTGCTAAATTCATTTCCCACATTCTCTCGTTTCATGCTCCCAACAACTCAATGCGGTCATTAGCTCCCCCTTACCAATGAGGAAATGTTACTGCTGAGGTCACCTTCAGAGGACATGGTGGAGACAAAGTCTGAAAACAGGTGTATCTGAATCAAAGCCCATCCATCATGGTCTCCATCAGCCTGCTAGACTCCCCCTCCCAGCTTCCCCTACTTTGGATGATGTGCTATTTCCAGTGCTTGGCATAGATGGAATTGGATGCAAGCTTCATAATTATAAAAATGACATGTTTTTATTGGCCCTGCTTCATGAAACCATCCCTCACCCCACGTCCCTCCCCTTTGCTCACAGCACACCCACAACTGACCCTAGCATGGCTGATACTGCATTTACTTGCAACTACTGATTCAATCCACCTTTCCTATAACACTGTGGGTAACTTGGGGTGGGGGAAGGGGGGTTCCTAGCACAATGTCTGATACATAGTCGGTGTTTATAGAATGAATGAATGAATTACCTAAAACAGTTCCTCACTAAATTATACAACAAAATAACAACGGAGCGGCTTTATGCAATGGAGAGAGCACAGATGCAGAATCGGAAAACCTGCCCTCAAGTCTGGCTCCCTTACTTCTTAGCTGCGTGCCTTGCACACATCACTTAGCCTTTCTTGGCTTCTGTTGCCATGTCTACAAAGCAAAGCAGCTGGACTTGAGTTCCTTAAGATCACATCCAAATGCTGACAGTATCTGAGTTCAGGCTGAGCAGAGTCCATGGTGTTCCTTCATGAAGCAACCTGCTCAGGTAAGATGCTTCATGCTCAGCGTGAAGAAAAGCCCATCCTCAGACCCAGAGTTCAAGGACTTATTTCTGAGCTGGGCAGCCCCCCCAGCTCTGTGCCACTACCACCCCCACCCCCCAGTTCCCTGGCTACTTGTCTGCCCAGGTACCAACATGTCTACCCCATCCCTTTGGCTTGATCCTTACTTTAGGCTCTTTCTAGTTCAACTTCCTCCTTCACTACTCACTCGTCTCTTCCTACAGACCTGGTCCTCGATTCCTTCCATTGGTCCACCCTGTGTGTAGGACCCATCTCAGAAACTTCACGCCTCTAATGAGAATGTCAGTTGCCGTCTTAAGATGATTCCCTAGACCTGTAGCATATCAGGAGATATTCATGAAGAATTTACATCTAATTCGCCACCATGAGGTATTATTAATGTATTTGAGCGAACAGACTGGAGGACATGCTGCAGTACTCGTATTACTAATTAACACCATTCTAGCATGCACACTATTAATTGGGCACTTCCTATCAAGTAGCCGTAATATGAGCGTGTAAGGGCAGTCTGTGAATTAGATCAGAAGGTCGCTCAGTCACCGCCCAGGGGCACCCAGGCAGGCAGCTGGGGAAGGAGGTGTGGAGTGCTTCGGACAGAAAAAACTGCCCTTCTGCTTTACATTCTATGTGACTCTCATTAGGCCCGAAGCAGATGATGGCAGGGATAGCATGGAGCTAGCAATAACAAGGGCATTCTGGTTTCTGAATCTGACATACATGGGAGGAAATTATTTAAATTTGTCTTTAAAGTGTGGAGGAAAAGCCACCCTGAGGCTCATTTGCAAACAGCTTTGTATCGCAGCAATAAGAGGAAACCACAGGAACTGAGGATGCAGGACCTGGAAAAGAAAAGGCCTAGGCAGGGGAGACCAGGCCTTCCCATGTGTCCGTGGTGGCATGAGGACAAGGGCCCTGTCCGTGCCCCCTGCAGGGCAGAGCAGAGCAGGGGGTAATATTTGAGCTCCCTGTGAGGAAGCATTCCTCAATGATTTGGGCTCTGGGGTAGTGAGCTTCCTGTCCCTGTCAGTTTCAAGTTGAGTCTAGACAGCCAAATAGCAGGACTGTCACAAACGGGCTTCAGTCATAGGACGGGCTCTGATCAGGTGACCTGGAGCTCTGACCCTGCTGCTGTGCCCAGGTTTGCTCGGCCTCCTGATGGTAAGAGGGCAGTGCTGAGCCAACAGGCAGCTGGCGCCCCGGAGTCTGTCTCAGGCCTGGATGGCTCTGTTGTTTAAATTCTTCCCAGTCTTTATTGTTTGTGGCAGGTATTTTGGTTCCCAACACCCTTCGTCTTTGCTGTCTTCCCTTATAGAGGTTGCAAGAGTTAAGTCCTTGCTCCCCCGGCCTCCCTCGCCACTGGAGGTGACCATGTGACCCAGCCCTGGCCCATGAACATAAATGGAAGTTTTGAGGGAGGGAGGGAGCTTGTGAGGCCTGTGGGACTCAGGTCCTATCAGGAGGGCACGTTCAAATGAGGCTACCTCGAGGAGGGTCTCGCAAAGGAACAATTTGCAGCAGCGTGGCAGGAGTAGGGAGCCTCCAGGGGCAGGGCAGTACCCAAGTCTGGTATCGCGAGACCCAGAGGACTGAGGAGAAGGAGCAGTTAGCCGACCCAGAAGGAAAGAGCTGTATGGAATGGGTTGCCTGGAGACCCTCCATGACCCTGGCAGCAAGGACATTTCAGAAGACCTGACAGAATTCTCTCCCTGGCTGGGTACACTCACTGATTGTTGGGCAGCTCCATGGGGACTGGAAGGCAGAGGACCCAGACCTTCCAGTGAGAGAATCCTGCTGGGTCTCTAGCTATGCACAGCTGTCTGCCCACCGTTCATCTTTTGTGTCCCTTATTCACAGTGTACTGTGTCCTTGATACCTTTCCATCACTGTACAACTACACCATGTGTAGGAAATCATCTTGCCCTCAAGTGGCTTACAATCTGAGCAGATAAACAAGCACACATGCTGAGAAGAGTCAGAAGATGTTCGAACATTAAACTTCATGGCAACAGCCTTAAGTACCATAGAAATTGAAGTAGGTATTGGTCAGTGAGACCAGAGTCAAAATTCCATTTCCACTGCATATTAGCTGAGTGACATTGGACAGTTACTTGATCTTTCTGAGCCCTACTTTCCTTATATGTAAAATGGGAAGAAGGACATTCACCTTCATGGGCTGTTTTAAAGATTATAGATAACATACATAAATTACTATATAGTGATAACATTCTTATAATATTTATTATATACCAGGTACTGTTACATAGATTAACTCTATGAGGTAGGTACTATTATCATCCCCATTATATATGTTGGAAACTGAGTCCCTAAGGTGTAACTAGCTTGCCCAATAGTCAGTAGTTAATAGGGGACAGAACCAGAATTAGTACCAGACAGACTGCTGGAAGCCCTCCTACCCACTGCACCACACTGGCTGACACAGTCGGTGCTTAACCATCTCCCACTGTACCTACTAGAACCACCATGTTCACCACGACCGCCAGTACCACCATCACTAGCGTGGGCTAGACTGTTTGACAAAGTTTCCATCAGGAGTAGCATCTGGGCCTAAAGGGCAGAGTAAAATAGTTAAGTGTGAAGAAGAGACGACATCCTAGGGGAAGCAGCAGCACAAGTAAAGGTGAGTGTGGTCCTGGCCCCAAGAGGGCCAGACAGCCCTGCCCAGGGGAAGCATGGCATGGCCTGGGGGAGCAAGAAAAAAATGCCCAGATCGGTGGGGCTGGGCCAGACCTCAGAAGCACCTGAGAGCCATTGCGGAAGAGTCTGGGCTCGATGATGACCATGGGAGACCAGGCCAGTGCTTGGGCCAGGCCATGTGACATGCTAGAAGTTCTGTTTTAGAAAATTAGCTAGAGAGCAGAGAAGCCAGCCTTGCAGGAAGGCAGCAAGGACACTGTTGGTAGTAATGAGGTCTAACGGGACGGAAACATGGAATTGGAGAAATGGGGCAGATGTGTCACTGTGAGGGTGCAAATTTGGTGAAGGAGATAGAGGAGTCAACGAAAGGAAATGAGGAATGAAAAATTAAATGCTGCCCCCCTAGCTTTCCCAGGGGTACCCCTGAGAGGACTCACAGCAGGATTCCTCAACTTGCCCGCCCTTGCTGGGCTCCCTCAGCTGGCCACGGGGCAGCTCGTCAGTCCCGCACAGGAGGGCCACCTGCGCAACGTGCACGACGTGGCCTTGAGACCCCGTGACACCAGAGGAGAGGATTCTTTCCTCTTCCTGGAAAGCAGACAGAAGCGGCACATGCTGCCGAGGACTCTCTGAAGCCCTTCCAAGAGCTGAGCCGCATATCTGCTGTGACACAGAAAACATAGACTCCCTGAAAATCTTGTTAACAGTCCTTTTGTTTAGAAATCACGAGAGCTTGCTCTCTTGATACAACTCACACACCCACACAGTTTTTAGATGAAAAATGAGGGGAAACTGTGTCCGTGCACATCCAAATAAGGTAGAAGATGATGGAGAGTAGCTGTCACCGTGGCTCTTGATTTCTGCCCCTGGTGAAACAAAAACTGGGTCAGAACGTTCCCTACCCTCAACCCGATTGCAGGGTCAACTGTTGCAAACTCACAGCTCATCAGCAGACCGTGTTGTTGCAAAGCCGCCTGCGGTGTGTCCCTGTCACCAAGTGAGACACCAGCTTGAGGGTTTTGAGACTAGTTTGAAGGATTGAAGGATCCTACCTTGAGGGAAAGGGCTGAAATGATGTGGGGAATACCTGGCATTAAATAAAAGGAAATAAAGAGCAACTGCAATCCTTTCTTCAGACACAAATTTTTGACATCTTCTACCCTCATTTCCCTGTGGCCTTTGGACAGAACTCCCCTCCTGGGATGGCAGAGGCTGGGGAAGCTCCGACCAGCGTGGCAGCAGATTCCAGAGACATGGGGCCAAAGATGACAAGAGATCCCCACCAGCCAGGAGGCCCTGCCCAGAGCAGGAGAGACCCCACCCAGCAGTCTGTCTCCTCCTGAACAACCAAGTCCAGCTCCCGAGGCAAGGAGAAATTAGAGGAGTCTGACAAGATTTGTACCGTCAGAAAACAAGTTTTGTTTTTACCCTCAAGCCCATGATCACCTAGGTGTCTGCAAATTGAGGAATTATTTTTACCCAGATGTAGAAATCAAGTTATTCCGCTTTGCCTTCTGGCCTGCCCTTCCCACCTGGTGTTGGCTCTGGTGACGAGCTGGCTGACCTCTGTAGTGGCCGAACTGAGCTGGAATCTTCTCGCCTGTGCCACTTTCAAACCATGCCAATCCAGGTGAGGGTTTTGGGGGGGGTTGTTTTGTTTGTTTGTTTTACCCTTTCTGGCTCTCAATTCCCTTATCTGTAAAATACACAGGGTTAGCCTAGGTGGTTTCTATGGTATGAAAGAAAAAAAAGGACAAAGGTTTTTAAACATCTATTTTAATGCAGTCTGTTTTGTTTTTTCTCCTCCCTGTTTATAAAAAGGGCAACATCTTATTTCTGTAGATCAAGAACATTTGCCACATTTTGGAAATGTGTGGTCTTTACCAAATGGAGGGAATGAGTAATGGAGGGGAAAAATAAATAGTACAAGAAGTGAAACAGTCTGGTTTGCAGAGACTGAAACATCCGGCCTTTCGCTCCAAAGACCCAGCTTTGCAGACCCCTGGCTTGGCTCCCTCACTTACACCTGGCTGGTGTACCTCTCAGCCATTGGCCTCGGTGGGAAGCACCATCTGAAGCCCTCTCTCTCAGGCGATGCCTTCCCCGTGACTTGACACCTTCAGGGTTATGAGCAGAGTCATGCTGCAGAGCATAAGGTCCTATGAGATGATCTTGCTGCTCCCGCTGAGGGACCAGGGGTTGGCAGGACAAGAATTCTGCCCTCCTGACCAGCATGTATCAATCAACAGCATGACAGAAGGACCTGCAGTCAGTACTGACTCTGTGGGATAATCACCAGCTCCCTAGCAGTCCAGAGGAGCGAGGTGAGGAGAGCTGGCGGAGGGGCGGCACCGGGAACACCGGCCATCCCTAACACTCCAGGAGCCGAGAGAGAAAGAGAACGTTACCTCCAGCAGCCTAACTAGTGGTCTCATTGTTCATTCATACCTTTCTTCTAGTAAGACTCTCTAATGAGACCTACTGTGCTCTGGAAGGGAAGATAAGAAGATGAATAAAACAGGACCCTGCCCTCCCAGACACTCCTTCTGATAGAAAAGCTGACAATTTAATAGATGGCCAAAGTTCAAGTACTTTACCTAAGTCTACAGAGATGTGCCATCACCGTCATCCAGTTTTAGAACAGTTTCATCATCTCAACAAAATCCCTCACTCCCGTGTGCAGTTAATCCGCTTCCACCCCCAGCCAACCTCGTGTCTACTTTCTACCCCCACATCTGCCTTTGGGTGGCTCATTCGGTTAAGCATCTGCCTTCGGCTCAGGTCATGATCCCAGGGTCCTGGGATCAAGCCCCTGAGAAGGGAGCCCGCTTCTCCCTCTCCCTCTGCTACCCGCCCCCCCCCCCCCTGCTTGTGCACTCTCTCACTCTCTGTGTCAAATTAAAAAAAAATTTAAAAAAATAGACATTACATATAAATGCAGTCATACAATGCGTAGTGCCTGGCCTCTCACTCGTAGCATAAAGACTGTGAGGTTCATCCATGTGGTAGCCTGTGTCAGTACTTCTCTCCTTTTTATAACTGAATAATATTCCACTGTATGGATACAGCACATTTTCTTTACTCACCAGCTGATGGACATAGGGATTATTTCCAGCATTTGGCTTATGGATAATGCTGCTGTGAACATTTGTGTGCGACTCTTTGTGTGGACATATGTTTCCATTTCTCTTGGGGAGAGACCTAGTAGTAGAATTGCTATGCTGTATGGTAAACTTATGTTTAACTTTTTAAGAAAGTGTCAAACTGTTTTCCAAAGTGGCTGGACCATGTTGCATGTGCGCAGCAATGTAGCAGGGCTCCCAAGTCCCCACATCTTAGCCAGCATTTATTATCGCTGTCTTCTGATTATAGCCATTCTGATGGGGTGAAATGGCATCTCGTGATGCTTTGAATTAGCATTTCCCTCATGACTAATGATGTCCTTAGTGACAATTCATGTATCTTCTTTCCCCCACTGAAATGCCTTATGCCTTTATCAAAATCAACTGACTTTAAGTATAAGGGTTTATTAATGGACTCCCAGTCCGGTTCTAATTGAGTTATATGCGTATCCATATGCCAGTATTACACTGTCTTAATAATTGTAGCTTTATAGTACATTTTGAAATTGGGAAGTGAAAATCCTCCAACTTTGTTCTTTATTTTTTCTTCACAAAATAGGTTATTCTAAGTTTTTGCTTTCCATATCAATTTTAGGAATAGCCTGCTATTTTCTATATTAAAAAAAAAAGGCGGGGCACCTGGGTGGCTCAGTTGGTTAAGTGACTGCCTTCGGCTCAGGTCATGATCCTGGAGTCCCGGGATCGAGTCCCACATCGGGCTCCCTGCTCAGCGGGGAGTCTGCTTCTCCCTCTGACCCTCTTCCCTCTCGTGCTTTCTATCTCTCATTCTCTCTCTCTCTCAAATAAATAAATAAAATCTTTAAAAAAAAAAAGGCTGGAATTTTTGTAGGAATTATAGATCAACTTGGAGAAAACTGCCATCTTAACAATATTGAGTCTTCCAATCCATAAACATGAAATATATTTCCATTTATTTAGACCTCTAATTTCCCACAGAAGCATTTTGTAATTTTCAGTGTACAATCTTGCACTTCTTTTGTTAAATTTATTCCTAATCCTTTTTTTTTTTAAGATTTTATTTATTTGACAGAGAGCATGAGCAGGGGAAGCGGCAGGCAGAGGGAGAGGGAGAAACAGACTCCTCACTGAGCAGGGAGCCCGATGCAGGGCTCAATCCCAGGACCCTGAGATCAAGACCTGAGCCGAAGGCAGACGCTTAACTGACTGAGCCACTCAGGTGCCCCAAATTTATCCCTAATCTTTTTAATGATAATGTGAACGGAACTGTTTTATTTTTCTACTGTTCATTGTTCATATATAGAAATACAATTGATTTTTGTCTCCTCTGACTTTGCTGAACTTGTTTATTAATTCTAATGTGTATGTGTGCATTCCTTAGGATTGTTAACTAATCATTTTTATGACATACAGCCTAACAGTAAATAAGACAGAAGGGGAAAAAAAAAGAAAAAAGACGAGAACTCCAGAGGCTCAGTAGTTCAGAACCATTCAGGGTTAGGGGTGAGTAGCACCACACAGCTCAAAATACAATGCCCGCACCGCGGTATTAGCAGCCTGTGATACTTAGCCTCCTGAAGAAAGAAAAAATAAATTAGGTTCAATGACTACTATTCAAGAAAACTAAAGATACATGTCTGTCCACCTAAAAATACCATCTGTGGTGTTTCTAAAGTTTGGCATTTGCTGGAATACATTTGTCTCTTCTAGAAGGTTCACTACGAGATGCTTTCTGAGGTATTGCTATTTTTTTTTCTCCTGAATCCAGGATCATCCTGGCTGCCACCAGGGCCATCAGACAACTTCCCAGTGGTTCCTACGTTCCCCTATTTCTTGGAAACTTCTAAAGTTAACTCGCCTTAGGAAATCACGTCCTGCCAGCATGAAGGAGTTTGCTAAATCTGAGTGGAGGTATGACGCTCCCTGTGTTCTCAGGACAAGGGCCTGTGAACCAGATGCAGGGAGAAAATACTACAAAGGAAATTAATACTATGGAATGACCTAACGGAGGGGAGAAGGAAGCCAGTCTGGAGCCATTAAAATGAGTTAAGTGCTCAGACACACAGCACTGCCCCTCCCATCAGCTGGGACAAAACAGATGGGCAGAGCCCGAGGGACCAGGACCCCTGGGGTGTGCCAGAAGCCAGTGCAAAGCAGTCCTGCACAGAGCTCCTAAGGGATTGCCCAGGAAACAGCCCTGGGATGAGTGTGGAGAAGGCCAGCCGTGCCACAAGGTCCAGGGACCTATCAGCTGTGTGCCTTAGAGGGGCAGGTAATCGTCCAAAGAGTCCCTCCGGCTTCCGTTGGTGACTTTCAGGGTATGAAGAGGGTGCTGCTCCGTCACTCTGTCTTGCAGTCCTCTGAGAGAGAGACATGAGACAGTGTGTGCACAGATGTGAGAACAAAGATGCTGTGTCCCTGCTGATGCTCTGGGCAGGCCTCTCAGCTCCTGCTGGCCCCAAGGTCCTGGGAAGATGCTCATGCCTCCTCCCTCTCCTAGTCCAGCCTGACCCCTTGTCTCCCTAGGCCCGTTCTTACTCCCAGTTCCCCAGCTGCCTCCCTGGAAAATTTGCTTTGGCTTCCCACAGGCATCCCTTTAGCAAACAGCCAAAGTAAATACCAGGTCGCAGTTCACAGCAGCCCATGTGACTCTGAGCCGCCGACCCCGCAAGGAGCCACTGCGCCCGCCTGGCTCCCTGTCAGCCACTGAGCCAGGTGCAGGCAGATCAGACAAGAGTTGACTCTGGGCTCCAGGCTCTGGCACCCAACACAGGGACTGGGGAACCTCATGCTCCTTGGCCTCTCGGTAGGGAGAAGACAGTCCAGCAAGAGGGGAGAGCCACTGTCTGGGCCCTGGCAGCCCCAGCTGCACCCCTCCCCAGCAAGCCAGGCCTCCACCTACACCCCACCCACACCCACTCCAGTGGTTCCCGGGTGCTGGCTGAGCATTTGCCTATTGACAGCCTGCCTTCCTAACACCAGAGCAAGGTAAGGAGGGCAGGAGGCTGTGTCAGTGCCCAGGAGAGGAATCAGAAACAACCAGAAACAGAGACAGTCTAGATTCCTACCCAGAAGGCCTTAGAGATAGCCAGAAGCTAAAAACAGTTAGGCTTGCAAATAAGAAACCAAGCTTACAGGTAGACAAGCTTCCAGAGTTGTGAAATGATGACCACAGCCCCTGGCTTCACGGAGCGCTGAAGGAGCAGGCTGGTGAACGCACTAAATACTGGTTCTCGTGGGTTTGACAGCGACTGATGAAGCAGGACTGAGATGGTGGGACCGGGCCCGCTGGGGGCAGGGCAGATAAAGTACCAGCCTCGGGCATCTGTGGGAGAGCTAAATATGGGAACTACAAACCAGAGCACAGCTTGTCCCCTGCCAGGCAACCAGTCAGAGCTCTCAGAACAGCAGCTGTTTCAATAACAGTGTAGGAGCCTTTCCCGCTTCCAGCATTGCAAAGGACCGACGTGTTCCACACGAGTGGATCGCCCCTCAAATGGCAAAATGTGATGCTGATAACTTTAAATAATAATCCTCAAATCAACACCTGTGGCTCTTGCCATTAAAAAGAGAGGCGGGGGGGGGGGGCGCCTGGGTGGCTCGGTCATTGAGCATCTGCCTTCGGCTCAGGTCATGATCCCAGGGTCCCAAGATGGAGTCCCGCATCGGGCTCCCTGCTCAGCGGGGAGTCTGCTTCTCCCTCTGACCCTCCCCCTTTTCGTGTTCTTTCTCTCTCTCTCTCAAATAAATAAATAAAATATTTAAAGAGAGAGGAGAGAAGCATGAAGCCTGTGATCAAAACAACTCATTTATACAACCAATGAACACGGACCAGGTTCCTATTATGTGCCAGGCACCAGAGTGGTTATATAAATTCCTCAGGCATGAATTGCACTCTGTAAGAGTTTGGGAAGTGGTAGAGGATGCAAGCTGTGTACAGGAGCAGCCATAAAACAAGGGAGATGATGGTACCTCACAGGAGACTGCTTTTCGGAGAGATCTGAACCAAATGCTATGAGGATACATTGATGAGTATATGTCTATGTATTTCCTCGCTCTGTCTGATGGGAGAGTCTAGAAACTGACAGCCAGGCAGCCACAAGCATACCAATGCCCAGATCTTGGTTTCTAAGCAGGATCCATCGATAAATACTAAAATTAATGGGACAAACTTTAAGGGGAAACATACCTTCAAAATATTTATCTACAAATTTTCTAATCGTTATGATGGTTTTAACATATGATCACAAATTCTTTGATACCCAGCCCTCCAGGAAGTGGTGCTCCATCCCCTTCAGTGTAGGCTAGATGTAGAGACTTAGTTCTAATGAATTATGTGTGTAAGGAGAAAAAACAGTAACATTACTGTGGAAAACCCTGGAAAATACCAAGTTTAACAAAATGATCACAGTTAACATCACCAGTGATAAATCACGTTGATACCATGTGAGCACTGATATCAGGCGATGACAGGAGTACTTCCCCCTCTGTGACATTTTTCCAGAAATCCATAACCTCAGCTTCTTAATGAACCCACCAGATAAACCTAAATTGAGGGACATTTGATAAAATATCTGACCACTACTCTTCAAAAATATCAAAGTCATGAAAGCCAAAGAAAGACTGAGGAACTGTTGTGCTTTGGGGGAGACTAAGAGGACATGATGACTAAATGTAATGTGGTACCCTGGACTGGATCCTGAAACAGAAAAATAAGAAACCAAACTGACAGGTTAGACAAGCTTCCGGAGTTGTGAAATGATGACCACAGCCCCATAAATGGAAAAACTGGGAAATTAGGATAAAGCCTACAGCTTAGTCAATAGTATTTTATCAATGTCAATTTCTTAGTTCTGATTAATGTACCATGGTTATGTAAGATGCTAGTATAATGGAAGCTAGGTAAGGAAGGGTATACATTTCTATGGGTAAGCCAACAGAAATCCTAAGCTCACAGCCAAGTGTGCATGTTGGAATACATCCCAAGAAGTACAGCAAAGCCTTTGAGAACTAAATCATATAAATCACTGCTCAAGTCCCACACTACCCCTGAGTGCCATATGCAAGGGGCAGCCCACAAAAGCATAGCAATGCCTTTGAAAACTGTATGGGCAATGGAACCACCGTTCTCAGAAATTGCAGTCTAAACCTAATTGGCATGATTGCTTGCTAAAACAAAATGCTCCACATTCTTTGGAAGATTTTAATATGACCCAGAGTCTTACTACTTAATGTACAAACTGTCTTGGATATCATCCAGAATTATTCAACATATCAAGAACCAGGAAAATCTGACCAATTCTCAAAGGAAGAGACAATCAACAGATGCCAACTCTAAGATGACCTAGATATTGGAATTAGCAAAGACCTTAAAGCATCTATTATAATCACTCTCCATGAGGCAAAAGTGAGTGCTCTTGAAAGGAATGAAAAGTTCGCAACAAACAGAAACTATAACAAAAGAACTAAATGGAATTTTAGATGAGAAATATATTATCCAAAATAAAAAGTTCACCAGAGAGACTCAAATAATTGGAGTCTGTCTTCAAAAAAGTAAAAAGAACCAAAAAGAACATTCCTTAATTTGAGGATATATAAACAGAAATTCTCTAAAGAACAGACAGAAATGCTACCAACTTCTGGGTATTAATTTTGTATCTTACAACTTTATTGAACTCATTTATTACTAATTCTAGTAGGTTTATTTGGTGGAGTCTTTAGGGCTTTCTACATATAGTATTATGTCATTTGCAAGTAGTGACAGTTTAACTTCTTTTTTACCAATATGGATACCTCATTTCTTTTTCTTGTCTGATTGTTGTGGCTAGGACTGCCAGTACTATGGTGAATAAAAGTGGTGAGAGTGGACATTTTTGTCTTGTTCCTGATCTTAGAGGAAAAACTCTGTTTTTCACCAATGAGTATGATATAATGTGTGGGTCTTATTATGTTGAGGTATGTTCCTTCTAAACCTACTTTGTGCGAGTTCTTATCATGAATGGATATTGAATTTTGTCAAATGCTTTTTGTGCATATTGCAATTATCATATGATTTTTATCCTTTGTTTTGTTGATATGTTATATCATGTCAATTGATTTGTGAATAAGGAAGCATCCTTTCATCCCTGAAATAAATCCTACTTAACCTTGGTGAATGATCCTTTTAATTAATGTTAAGTGCAATTTGCTAATATTTTGTTCAGAATTTTTGCATCCATATTCCTGAGGGATATTGGCCTGTAGGTGTTTTTTTTTTTTTTTTCCCATGGTGTCTGGTTTTGGGATCAAGGTAATGCTGGCCTTGTGGAATGTATTTGGCAGCTTTTCTTCCTCTTCTATTTTTTCGAATAGTTTGAGAAGAATAGGCATCAGCTCCTTTTTAAATGTTTGGTAGAATTCACCTGTGAATCCTACCATGTGGTCCTGAACTTTTACTTTTTGGTAATTTTTTTATTACTGATTCAATTTCACTACTAGTAATTGGTCTGTTCAGATTTTCTCTTTCTTCCTGATTCAGTTTTGGAAGATTTTATGTTTCTAAGAATTTATTCATTTCTTCTAGGTTGTCCAGTTTGTTGGCATATAAATTTTCATAGTATTCCCTTATAATCCCTTATATTTCTGTGTTGTCAGTTGCTACTGCTCCCCTTTCATTTCTGATTTTATTTATTTGGGTCCTTCTTCTCTTTCCAACTAAGTTTTGTTAATCTTTTCAAATAACCAGCTTGTGGTTTCATTGATTTTTCTACTGTTATTGTAGGCTCTATGTCATTTATTTCTGCTGTGATCTGTATTATTTCCTTCCTTCTATTCACCTTGTACTTTGCTCTTTTTTCCTAGTTCCTCTAAGTGTAAGGTCAGATTCTTTATTTGAGTTTTTTCTTTTTCTTGAAGTAGGCCTGTATTGCTATATATTTCCCTCTTAGAACTGCTTTTGCTGCATCCCAAAGATGTTGGACCACTGTGTTTCCATTTTCATTTATCTCCATGTATTTTCTGATCTATTTTTTTATTGCTTCATTGACCCACTGGTTGTTTAGTATCGTGTTATTCAACCTCCACGTGATTGTGATTTCAATTATTTTCTTGTGACTGATTTTTAGTTTCATACCATTTGTGGTTGGAGAAGATGCATAAAGAACTCACACAACTCAATACCAAAGAAATAAATAATCCAATTAAAGAATGGGCAGAGGACCGGAATAGACATTTCTCCAAAGAAGACATCCAGAAGGCCAACAGACACATGAAAAGATGTTCAACATCACTCATCATCAGGGAAATGCAAATCAAAACCACAATGAGATATTACCTTACCCCTATGAGAAGAATGGCTAAAATCAAAAAGACAAGAAATAACAAGTGTTAGTGAGGGTGTGGAGAAAAAAGAACACTGGTACATTGCTGGTGGGAGTGTAAATTGGCACAGCCACTGTGGAAAATAATATGGAGTTTCCTCAAAAAATTAAAAATAGAAATATCATATGACCTAATAATTCTACTAGTGGTATTAACTCAGAGAAATAAAAAATACTAATTTGAGAAGATATATGCACCCTTATGTTTAATGCAACATTATTTACAATAGCTAAGATATGGAAGCAACTTAAGTGTTTATCAATAGACAAATAGATAAAGAAGATGGGGTGTGTGTGGGGGGGGGGTGTGTGTGTACGGTGGAATATTAGGCAGCCATTAAAAAGAGATGATGGTTTGTACAACAACATGGATGGACCTAGAGAGTATTATGCTAAGTGAAATAATCAGACTGAGAAAGACAAATACCATACAATTTAACTTATATGTGGAATTTTAAAAACAAAACCAATGAGTAAACAAACAAAAAGCAGAATGAGACCTATAAATACAGAGAACAAACTCTGTATTGTAAGAGGGGGTGGAGGGATGGGCAAAATGGATGATGGGTAGGGAGAGATACAGGCTTCCAATTATGAAATGAATAATAGAAATAAAAGGCACAGCATAGAGAATACAGGCAATGATATTATAATAGCAATGTATCATGACAGATGGTAACTACACTTATGGTGAGCATAGTATACCGTATAGAGAAGGTGAATGACTACACAGTACCCTGAAACTAATATAACATTGTGCATCAACTATACTCAAATAAAAATTAAAAAATAAAGGGGCATCTGGGTGGCTCAGTTGGTTAAGTGTCCAGCTCTTTATTTCAGCTCAGGTCATGATCTCAGGGTCATGAGATTGGGCCCCACATGGGGCTCCATGCTGGGTGTGGAGCCTACTTAAAATTCTCTCTCTCGGAAGAATGAAGGGGAGTGAGTCAGAGGGGGAGACGAACCAGGAGAGATGATGGACTCTGAAGAACAAACTGAGGGTTCTAGAGGGGAGGGGGGTGGGGGGATGGGTTAGCCTGGTGATGGGTATTAAAGAGGGCACGTTCTGCATGGAGCACTGGGTGTTATGAACAAACAATGAATCACGGAACACTACACCAAAACAAATGATGTAATATATGGTGATTAACATAACAATAAAAAATTTTTTAAAAAATTCTCTCTCTCTCTCTCCCCCTCTACCCCTCCCCCACCCCGCTTGCACATGTGTGCACGCGCATGCTCTCTCTCCAAAAAATTTTTTAAAAATTAAAAAATAAAACAAAAAGAACAGACAGAAAATAGGCTGAAAAATTCACAGAGCCTCAGGACCTGCGGAACTATATAAAAAGATATAATGTACATGTGCTCAGAGCCCCTAAGGAGAAGAAAAAGATATTGGTATGGAAAAAAGTTTTTGAAGAAATAATGACAATAAATTTCCCAAACTCAGTGAAAGACATAAATTTACAGATGTAAGAAGCTCAGGGAACATCAAACAGGACAAATCCAAATGAAACCATCATAATCAAACTGTAAAAACCAAAGGAAATAAAGAAATTTTGAAAGCAGACAGAGAAAAACGACATGTTACAAGTAGGAGAATAAAAATTTCACTGCAGGTTTCTGACAGTAAACATGCAGATCAGAAAGAGAAGAACTGTCAACTCAGAATTCTACGTCCCATGAACATACCCTTCAGGAACGAAATAAAGACATTCTCAGATAAAGGAAGACTAAAAGCTTTAATTGCCAACAGACCTGCTCTAAAATAAATGTTAAAGGAAGTTCTTTGGAGAGAAGGAAATGATTCCATAGGGAAAATTAAAACTTCAGAGAAGGAAGAGCAACAGAAATGGTAAACATCTGAATAAACATAATAAACTACTTTTTTTCCTCTTAGGTTTTCAAAATGTGTATGACTATTAAAAGCCAAAATTTTAACATCGTTGGAGAGTAGGGGGCTCTTAATGTATGCAGATGTAACATTTATGACATATGTAACATAAAGGAGGAAGGGTAAAGGAACGTATATAGTTGTGAGCTTCTACATTCTACTTGAAATGGTCAAATATTAAATTGAAATGCAATGTGAAAAGTTAGGTATACATATTGTAATCCCTAGGGCAACCACCAGAAATAAATATGAGGAGATCTAGCCATGAGCAGGGCTGCCTGGCCCCTTACCTGGTCTGACCTAGACAGTTCTCCTATCTGAGGCTATGGGGAGTGACTCTCCCCATGGCTCCCCCAAACCATCATTCTGGGCTCAACGAGAAGCTCCTCTCACTGCCTCATTTTCTAATTTCCCCCATAACTGTGCAACAGAGGTTGTTCATAATTCAATCCATGTCCCAATGTCGTAAGGCAGGGAAGAACGTGAGTAAATTCAGGGCCTTCCAGCCCTGTCCTCTGATCTTGCAGATGAAGAGCCTGAAGGCAGACAAGGAAGGTTCCTACTTGCTCAAGACCCCACAGCAAGCCACTGTAAGAACCAGGCCTGGAGCCAGATCTCCGAAACTAGAGCTCTGGGGCTCCTTCCCCAGCTACTTGAGAGCAAGTTTTGCATCTGGCTGTCCTCCAGGACTATTAATAACTGACAAATATGCAGAGTTTCTACACATGAGGCGCTATTCTAAGTTTGTCTATCTGTATCGATCTCTCTGTCTCTCTATCTCCTATCTATTTATCTATCCACACTAAATCCCCACATTGCCTCACTTGAGGTAGACACTATTATTCTCCCTGTTTTATAGAAAGAAAAACTACAACATTGAGGAATTAAGAAACTTGCACATCTAATACGTGTTGGCCCTGGATCTGAACCCAGATCTGGGTGTAGCGTGTGAGTTCTGAACAGTAATGTTCAGAATACTGTCCTCCCCTTAGGAAGACCAATACAGAGCAGAACTCTCTAAGACATTCCATGATCCAGAAGAAAATGTGCCCTGGCTACCCCCGACCCACGTTCCACTCCCCCAGGAGCATTTTTAGCTGGGTGAAGTCTGGTTAAAAGGTATACAGAGGGCAGCTCTGAAGGGAAAAAATGAGAAGTAGGAGCTGACAAGAGGCGCCAGCAGCCTGAAAGGCGGGTGAAGAGAGGTGCTGGAACAGTTACTAGGCAACCTACCTCATGCCTCCCGTCCTCTCAGGACTGGAGAGTTTCCCCCAGGCTCCTCCGTTCTTTCCTAACAACAGCTGATGACACCAGCTCCTTCTTCGCTTCCAGCTGAGTCACTGCTATCGCCAGTCACATGGTGAGGGCAGCCCGGAGCTGCCCCAGGATCCCCGGTAGGGGCCAGATAAGGAGCCTCCAGTCGTGCTGGAGTCTAGCCTCACTCCCTGGTAAAGTCCAGTCCCTTGTGACCACCAGGGAAGCGGGGCCCCAACCAGGAAGGGCATTTTGGCAAGCATCAGCAAAGCGCTTCACAGCTCAAGCTCAGTCTGACTAGGGAGCAGTCGGTGACAGACAGCTTGCTGGTGGGGTGAAAAGGGTTCTCCTTGTCCTGTTTCCCTTGCACTTTCCTCAAAGGAATTTGCTTCACTAGCAGTTCTGTCCAGGGATCCACAAAGTGGTGCTGGTGGTGGGGCCTCCCCAGTTTGTCCCTCAAGCTCCCGGGGAAGTCTAAAAGGAAGCAAATGACTCACGCCGTTCTCTGTACTCCTTGTCTGATTTAACTGATTCTTTGGAGGTGAGAGGCTATTTTCACAGCCAACTATGAAAAGCCAAAAAAAATGAGATCATCATGACCCAGCAAAGAGGGACAGGCACTACTTCCTCCCCCAGGAAAGCCACTGAATGCCACTGAGTGCTCTGAGTACTTTCTCTGCCAACAAGCCCACTCGTGTTGGTGTGATTCATGGTTGGTCTCCCCGCAGGGGCTTCTCTTAGCACCATCTTCCTCCCCCAGAGACAGAATAGAGAGACCACTCTTTCCCATCACACTGCCCCATTCAGCTCACAAACCATTCAGCCACCTTTAAAAAATATCCAGTCGTACCATTTTCAGTAAACAGCCTCGCTGGATGCCTTGTAGAGGCTAGATTCTTGACTTCCATAACCCGTGTGTGTAACATGCTAGAAATCACTCCCTCTTAAGTTAATATCATTAGGAAACATGCCAGTTTTTTTTACACAGGAAGAACTAAGTAGGGAAGACAAGGAAGAACCTCCCACCTTAAGTGCCTCTTCATTACAAATTGCTCAAATACCACTTCACAAAGGTGTTAGGCTGAGTCTTCATACCAACCGGGCCTGGAAAGGCCCTGAGAAGCCCACAGTTGTTTTCTGTTGAAAATAAAAGCCCCCTTCAGCCACACTCTAACGTTTTCTCCAAGCCATTTCCAAAGTAGGCCTCCGGTGCTAGGGTTACTGGGAAATACTAAGGGAGTATCAAATCCACTTCCCTCCAATTCTTTTGAGAACATCCTAGAGTGGAACCCAGAGCTCTTCTGAGGGTCCCTCAAGAAAGGAGGAGACATGTAGGTGGAGGAGGCAGAGAACAAGGCACATGAGGCTTTCAGAACTGTAAACTTCTTCTACTTGATGCAGGAGGAAGTTGTGTTTCTAACATATTGTCAATTTTCCAGAAACCAACAAGTAACTACTGTCTGCCCTTCCCCCAACCTGGGATCCCAGATTTGGACACCTGCTCCAAGAAAGCTGGGGTCATTTTCACAAGTACATCAGTGGAGCTCCCATGGGGAGCGAGCAGATGGCTCATTATTATCCCATCCTTCTGGCAAAACACAAAAAGGGCTAGTTTGTCTTGGTGAATGAAGCACAGAGTTCTCACGTGGCCCTCACCCCTCAAGAAGAAATCTCGATGGGCCTAGTAGCCCTGAGGCTCTGAGTGGTCATGCTGGGTAACTTTCCACCAGGGTAAAAGGAGATTCCCAACAACTCCTGTGCTCAGGGAAGTTCTTGAACTTCTAATTTCAATAACGCTGCCCCCTGCCCTTCGATCACACACACACACACACCCACACACCATAGCTGGTATAAAAAAATTGGTTTGCTTTCCTAAGAAGGACAAAGATCTTCTTCAATTCGTCCTCAGACCTTGTCCTCTATCCTCACCTCACATCCTTCGAAACCACAAGTGAGGCGTGGAGGACTGAATAAACTCAAATGGATGAAAGGGTCATTCCTGACTCCCACACCCATAGCGGAAACCAAAGCAGAAGGAAGGAAAGAATAATATGAGTGTGTGTTCTTAGGAACCCCTTGTCTACAAGCTATCAGATAACAATTGGGCCCTGAAGTTAATCTGTTCCCAAAAAGAGATTTGTCCAATTGTGTCCCCATATAAACCCTCAGGTTCCTCACTCTCCATATAGCTCAGTCACAATGGGTGGAGCCATGTCATCATCCTCCAGATACCCAGAAGAAACACTGATTTGGGGAGAAGCAGCAACATTTCCTGCTACATCTACTTTTCTTCCTGGTGTTGATGTTGAGACTGAGAGGTAAAATGGGCAGAAGGAAAATTTCTTTTTTGGGAAATTAATAAAAATAATATTGTTCCAGTTACTCTTGCTGAATAAGAAGCTGTCCCCCCAAATTCAGTGGCTTCAAATGGCACTGATCATTGATTTTGTTCATGAATCTGTAATCTGAACAAGGTTCAGTGAAGCCAGATCATTTCTCTCCATTCAGGTAAACTGGGCAGCTTCACTAGAACTGGAGGTTCCACTCCTACAATGACTCATTCAGATGTCTGGCAGGGTTCACACAGTCTGTCAGTTCCTCCTCAAGTGGCCCTTTCCATGGGGTGACTTGGACTTCCTGACAGCATGGAGGCTGGGTTTTCAGTGTGAGCATCCCAAGAGAAGCAAGCCCAAGCTGTATCACTTTCTTATGGCCTAGTCTCAGAAGTCACAAAGTATCGCTCCCGGCGGAGCCCTAGGTCCACCCACATTCATGAAAAAACATACCCACCTCTTGCGGAAGGGGAATTACCATAGCACTGGAAGAAAAGCACATTGAATGAGAGACACTATGGCAGCCATTTTGGGGAGAGACAACCTGCCATAAAAATTAACTACAACTAATATACGATGATTCCTTACTCTACTCTACACTCTAGGGTAAAGTGTTTAATATGAATTTCATTTTAAATCTCACAACAAGCCTAGAAAGCAGGTATTAGCATTGCCCCCATTTTATAGATGGGAAAACTGAGGCTTAGAGGGAGATGAAGTCATTTCTCAGCTTGAAAGTGGCAAAGCTGGACTCTGAATCCAGGCCCACTTGGGTCAAGTACCAGACCTCACAACCACTGCCCTGCAAACCTCTCAGAACTGATGGCTAGCCTTGGTTGGGACTCATTAAAGTGATACAATGGAAAGAGAACAGAACTTGGGCATGGGAAACAAGATTTTACCTCTAGCTCTGCTACTCATTAGAGGTGCCATTTATTATATGCCATATGCTATGTGAAGCACTTTACATGCATTATCTCACGTATTCCTTAAAATGATACTGTAAGGGAGTTATTATGTGATGCCCATTTAACAAGTAAAAAAAAAATAAAGGCTCTAAGCAGTGAAGTAACTTGCCCAAGCTACACAGATATTAACTTACTGAACTGGGATTTAATACTATTCTGTCTTACTCCAGGGCTCTTACTCATCTCAATCTAAGGCCAGAGTCCCTGGACAAGTCTCTTTACTCTCTGAGCCTCGAATGCCTCACCTGTAAGAGCAGAAACCTGTGAAAAGCTTTTGGCTCCAATGGGTGGCCCTGGGCATGGAGGCCTCCAGTGTTAAATCCCTTTTAGGCATGGTTTCCCAACCTCAGCACCACTGATATGTTGGGCTGGACAATTCTTTGTTATGGGGGCCATCCCGTGCAATATAGGAATTTTCGCAGCATCCCTGGCCTCTGCCCACTGGATGCCAAACGGACCTCCTTCCCCATGATGTGACAACTAAAAATGTCTCCAGACATTGCCAAATATCCCAGGGGGGATGATCTTGCTTTACCCCTCCCCTCACCCCCCTCCCCCCGCCTTAAGAACCTCTGTATTAAGGTAATACTATCGTGGCCCCGAAGTAAATCTTCAGAGAGTTCCGGTGGTCAGCATCTCCTTCCCCAGAGGTCCCTCTCCTCTTACTGGTAATATCATCACCAGCTGGGAAGATCAAGGAGGGATCTGGATGGTATAACAAACTCACTTTTTTTCCTTTTGATGGGCCATTCCTTCACTTTAGACCCTTACTGACTCAGAAACTGGTGGCACTCAAATGCCAGCAGGTGCCAAATGCCCGATGTCAGCACAAGCGCTGGCCTTTTCTCACTCCCTCCCTTCTGCTCTCCGACTCTCTTTCTCCTATTTTCCCCACACACCCCATCTCTTTTTCATCAGGCATTTGGCCAAGCAGGGGAGATGCTGTTGCCAGGAAATCGTTTGCACTCTTGGGCACCCTGCTTCCTAGCAGGCCCTTCCTCTGAGTGGAGCCTCAGGAGATGACCTCAGCCAATGACCCCGTCCCCCAGCTCCAGGCCAGCGGGCACCAGTGGTCCAGGGTCTAGGCAAAGCTTTCAAGAGGTCCTTGAGCCTGCAGGGGGCCCCCACTCCCTTCCGCACTCCCTCAGGCTCTGCTCACAGGACTCCTGCCGTCAACACTGAGCAAGCCCCACAAAGGAAATACCTGGAGCGATTCGCAGGTCACTTCAGGACCTCATCCCTCCAAAGCAGAGAGCCCTGGAGCAGGGACACACAAGAAGGGAAACTCCTCACCAGCAGCCCACCCGAGTTCTCATCAGCTCACAAGGCATCTGGGACACAACCACAGGTCAGAGGTGTTTGTGCTTAGAGCCTGACAGCTTCTACCCTTGGGTCCCACACCTACCTACCCCTGTGAGAATGGAGACCCATTCTCCTTCTGTATGAGAGCCCATCAAAACATCTGATGCGTTATCATGTCTCTCAGTTCTTCGCTTCCACAGGTTAATTAGCTGACTATCACACAGACTGAATATCAATCCTGGGGTATGACTTGCAAACACAGCACTAGCCCGAACATGTTTCTTTGCCAGTGTCCCGTCAAAAGAAATATACTCAGGATGAAATCCACACATTATTATTATTTTTTACCATTCCTCTATTGCAATTAATTCCAGCAGGCTATGTGACAAAAAGCCTAGAAGAGTATATTTTTGCAAGCCTCAGCTCATCCTATGACATAATTACCCTTATATAATTACTTCAGGTTTGTGTCATTGGGACATTAGGATTTGTGCCCATGTCCTTCACTGGTGGGATAATTACTTCTCTTAATACTGAGTCTACATTTTTATTAACACAGGTGATAAAGACACTAGCTTCCTGGTAGGCACATCATATCAGCAACCCACAGTGAGCTTATAGTTAACGGAAGCATTAAGGTGATTTTCACATTAACTCTTGTTAATGTGGTCAGTGGTCTCAAGGCCAGGCACATGCAGTTGATTTTTTTTTTTTAACCTAAGGACCAGACTTTACATTTGTCTTTATTGAGTGTTACCTTCTTTGCTATGTATATTTTTGAATCTCAGTTTCCCCTTCCAATATATTCTCATCCAAGATCTATATGATCTGTATACATGCAAATCCAACCTTCTATGTCTCCACTCATAATTAATATTTTATTAATATTTTAATAAAAATATTGACCAGGATGGCAGTCAATTTTTAATTATCTACCAGAGATATCTGTCCATAAGAAAATAGTCTTGGGCATGATCATCCAGGCAGCTATGCATTCTTCTAAGCTTAGGACCAGTGAGCCATCATTTAAATCTTTGATACAGGATAACCGGAGGAACTTTGTGAGGAGCTTATTTGGTGGAGCAGGGGGTGAGAGCCCAGAAGTTACTATGGTAAGAAGTTAGCTGGGAAAGGTGGCTGAGACATCAGAATGTGGACTGGTTAGGTAGCGGCAGGCTGTTTGAGAGGGTGGAGTCAAATGGGAAACTGAAGTTAGAGAGACACAGAGCTGAAAGCCCAATGCAAATCAAGGAGACAGGACAGATCTCAGCGCCAGGATCTGCAGGAGATGGAATATTGTCCCCATGGCAACGTCTATGGAATACATAAGAAATGATGTGAATCTACATGATGTAAAAGAGGAATGGAGAGCAAGAGAAACCACCTGGGTCTAGAGGCTGATCTAAGCAGTTGGGTTTCTGAAAAGGCCTCTTTCCAAGGGTGGGGGTCCTCTTTCCTTAAAAGTGGCTTACTGAGCAGATGCTTGGGATACAGAAGCTGACATCCATAATGTAGTTCTGCAGAGCCTGTGCTGGACCCTGGTGACCACCACTCTTTTCTCTAAGTTTTGCCAAATGGTCTGATTTGTTATCTCGTCTAGGATTTTGCAGGGGGTTAACATCTGTGGTTTCTAGAAACAAACTTCAGGAAAAAAAAAAAAAACAGGAGATTTTCTTGCCTGTAGTCATTTGGCACCTCTTTCTCTTTAAAGAGAACCAAGAACAGGTTTGTGACTCCAATGCCAATTTTTGTTGCCCAGTGATATGACTCATCTGGTCTTAAAAGTTGCACTCACTTTGTGCCCGTAGGGTCCTCTTTCCCACCCCCTCTCCTATCTTTGGATGATGTTTTCTCTAAGTCATGTTTATTCTGTAAATTTTCAGCTTGGAGATCCTTGTCCCTGCCGGAGTAGGGAAGAAAAACAGGAAATAAGCAGTGCTGCTTGCCCTGTCATCTGTCAACATTACATCATCCGCTCCTGGCCTTTATTTCTTCATTGTTTTTGATCCCTGTGTAGCTTCCAAAAAGCTCTTGCTTTGCCCTTAGCATTTTCCGCGAGCCTCAGCTTGCTCTGGGATCTCACCTTTCTGGCATGATTCCTTCAGGTTTGTGCCACTCCTTTGAGTTTGCCTTTGACTATATGCCCATTTTATCTTCAACAGAATAATATGTTACCACTAATATTTTATTTAGCAGCCTCTTCCGTCTCTCCTAACTGAGGCATTTTCCATCTTAGAGTGTGTGGCTATGAGATCTTAAGCTCTATTTTTCTGGCTTTAGTGCTGAGCCTAGGCCATACACTTGCAGTGCAGTTCTAGAAGGGCAGAGAACCAAAGAGCATGGCTTATAAAAGAAATCCCAAACCCCAAGGGTTGTGAGATGTCAAAACACAAGACAAAAAAGGAAAATCAGAGTGACTAGGAAAATTGGGGTATTTAAATTTCCCTCACCACCTGGAATGTTTGTGAAAAATGCAGACTCTTGGCCTCACCGTGGACACACTGAATCACTAGGGTGGAAGCCAAGGCATTCTTTTTTTTCTTTTTTCTTTTTCTTTTTTTTTTTTTTAGAGAGAGGGAGAGAGGGGGTGGAGGCAGAGAGGGAGAGAGAAAGAATCTTAAGGAGGCTCCATGCCCAGCGATGTGGGCTTGATCTCACAACCCTGAGATCATGACCTGAGCCAAAACCAAGTGTCTTACACTTGATCAACTGAGCCGCCCAGGCGCCCCACCAAGGCATTCATTTTTAAACAATTTCTTCAGATGTTTCTTATGTATACCACAGTTGGGCAATCACTTCATTGGAAGCCAAAGAAAGAGTAGAGTAAGCTTTGATGGTTGAAATGTATTGGAAAATCAAAGCCTACCATTTCTCTGCATACCCACGTCACTATGAATTGAAACTCTACTAATTTCAAAGGGATATTTCAGCCTGGGTCAGAAGGAGTTGAACACTGGAAGACACAAGGCCCTTACTTGAGTATTAAAGGAGAAAGTTGTAGGGCCTAGTTATAGAACTAGAATTTCATGCTGACATTAGGATAGTCGTTCTTACATTATTGGTCTTAAGTCATCCCCATTCAGTTGGACAAGAACTTGGTATGCACAAACTCTGATAAATATCAGGGGATTGGACAGTGGAAACACTTGAGTTTGGAGCCTGGGAGACCTGCATTGGAGTACTGTCTTCCACTTAATAGTTGAGTTATTCAACTATTTGAGTTGAGTTATTCAACCCACAGATGCAAAATGGGGAAAATAAGACTAATTCTGAGTTTGAGAATAAGGTATATATCAATGAATAAATAATATAGCTATAAAGCACCTACTGCATATCAATTGTTCAACCTAGATCCCTCTCTCTTCTTCCCTTAGGAAGATACATGCCCAGATAGGAATTATTCATCCCATTCCATGGAGAATTCTTTAAAAAACTTCACATCCAATTTAGTGGGGAATGAAACTGCTGCAAACAGTCAAAAGTTCCAGGACAAAATGGACTGAATATGCCTCAAGTGGAGTTCTAATTTAAGACTTGTCTTCAATTAATTATTCATTACCTGTTCAAATTTATTTTTGCTATATCATAATTTCAGAGAGGGTTTTCCTAATAAGGATCTAAAAATTAGAAATCTCTGTTTTACAACGTATCTTGGAATTCTCTTCATGAAAAAATATTTTTGGAATATGAAGGCTATGGGATTTTGGAATTCTCCCTCATACAAATTCCCTGCTTTTGAATAATAATCTTTGTAACTACAGTGTGAGTCCTGGGAGACTATATCTATGATTATGGTTCTGTTCTTTTTAACTAACAATGCTGACCCACTGACAATCCAGGGCTTTCTCTGTCCATCTACACATCTATTTATGAGCTACAGAGCATCTAGTTTACTTAATGGATCCTTCCCTCAAACTCCAACAACCCCTTAGTACACCTCCTGACACTTGTTTCCAGACTGCCAGAACTTTCCCCAGATCTCTCATGGGGAAGACTTCCTGCATTTTAGGAAACCCAACAGGGAGTTTTGGTTTATGGTCATATCTTATATTTACATAATGACTTCTTTGATGGGAAGCCCTTAGAATAGAATCCTAGAATGGAGCTTGCAGCCAAACCCTTTTGTATGAAAAACAAGGCCTGGATGGGGTGCTGGGTGGCTCGGTCGTTAAGCGTCTGCCTTCCGCTCGGGTCATGATCCCAGGGTCCTGGGATTGAGGCCTGCGTCGGACTCCCTACCCGGTGGAGAGCCTGCTTCTCCCTCTCCCTCTGCCCCTGCTTGTGTCCCTCTCTCACTGTGTCTCTCTCTGTCAAATAAATAAATAAAATCTTAAAAAAAAAAAAAAAGAAAGAAAGAAAAACAAGGCCTGGAATGTAACTTTTTCAGTGCCTGTTGCTGGAGGGATGGCTAATGAAGTGACACATAGTTAAGGAAGGATCAAAGTGCTAAGTGCGGAGCTTTTTTTCAGACTCCAAGCAAGACATGACATTCTTTTCCAAAGTGGAGGCTTAAAACTTTATTCTTATCACTACTGCACAGAGAGGGCAGCCAGAGGGCTCTGGTAAGTGAGTCATTTTCATTAACAGCCGACCACTTTATCAACAGGTAAAGGAAGGAACCAACATTTGCCAGGTACATTGGAGAAGAGCAGAGCTGTCTGGAAACATTCATTAGTAAGATTCCGTGTATAAAGCAAGTTTACATGAAAAGAAAGAGAAGCTGGGGGAGGGAGGGAGGGAAAGAAGGAGGGAAGGAGGGAGGAAGGAAGGAAAAGGAGAGAGAGAGAGAAAGGAAGGGATACAGGGAGGTAGGAAGGAAGGACAGTTGGTTCTGGCACCAAGTGACCTGGGGACAAGAGCAACAGGGGACCCACAGAAGAGAATGCAGATTACCTCAGAGCAGAGACTCACTCCGCAACCTCATTTGTTAGGGTGATTGAATGTTCTGTGGTGAGCAGGAACTGGAGACTGATAGGAAAACCCACTGCATGTTCTTTAAAGTTCTTGCAATTAACTGTGTGTGCCAAATTATATCTAATTTCTATTAATGATTTCAGTCATTCCTAACTATGTCTATTTTCATGATCCCTTTTGAGTATGTTTAAAGGAAGGTACATGGCTAGGTGAACACTACTTGTTACAGTTAAGGCTCTGATATCAAGAACAGTAAAATCCAAGTAATCTGAGCCCTCCCACATCTATTCTCAAAATTCAGTCTTAATGAGGCTTACTTCCCAAGATTTCTGGGTCTTAAAAATAAAAAGCAGAAGTGATCCATAAAATCAATAGAAGCTCCTAGATGTACATTTTGGTTAGTGGGGTCCCTCAACAACATTTATACCGTAACTCTTTTACTTAATTCAGGAATTTCAAATAGGAAATAGGAAGCAAGAAAGGAGTATTACTTAAAGAAGGTGGTAATCAAGACAGTGCTAGGCATTTGGAACTAGCTGCTGTAACAAATAAAATACAAAATGGTTCAAACACCACGGAGGTTTATTTACCTCAGAGTAAATAAGGTGGTGGTTGGCTTGTCTCCATTGCCCAGCTGCCATTCAAAGTCTCAGACCAACATTGACTCTGCCACCTTCATTATATGGTTTCTAAGGGCATCATAACCATCTCCATCCCAAGGTAAAGAGCATGGAGAAATGTTTATGGGAGATTTCTGTAGAGCAGGCCTGGAAATGGGACATATGACTTCTGTTCACATTCAGTTGGCTAGAACTTAGTCACATTGGCATCACCTAATTGCAAGGGAGGCTGGGGAATGTCATCTTAGCTGAATGCCCAGGAATATGAGGAAACAAGTTAGTCAATAGTTAGCAGCCTCTGACACAGAAGGTATGTATATTTATACCTCTTATCCCTCCTCAAATCTAGAATAACAATGCTTCATTTCCAGGACCATTACAGAAAATCAAAAGATGGTTATGTTTACTACAACAGGAGTTGAGTAGGAGCTACTGTTTACTGAACACTTGCTGTGTTTTAGGACCCATGTTAAATTCACACATTATCTCATTTAATCCTCATATCAACCCTGACTTTGCAGACAAGATGACAGGCTGAGAGAGGACAAGTGACCTGCCCAATGTCTCACAGATATTCAGTGGCAGCTGGGATTTGAACCCAGGTCATCTAACTCTGATGGTCAAGGCTTTACTGCCTCATTCATCATCACATCACAGAAGGACCAAATGTAAATCACAACCTGCTCCAAAGTTAAGCCAGGGTCCTTCTATTTTCAACATCAGGAAAAGGAAGAAATGATCTTCAGATTTTGAAAATCCACACGTGGATGAACTTGAAATAGAAAATCAGGAAAGCCTTTGGCCAAGTTTAGAAATCCCTCGAACTCCTTGGATTCTGCCATTGAAACCTTGCTTGAGCCTTTCTGGTTTATTTTTAGTTTTTACCAGGCACCATTTCCTGGATCAGTGAAGCAGGTTTAAATATTCTTATAAGTATTTTGGACATAAGTGAGATTTTTTTTTTTAACTGAATGTGAAAGAAATGCAGAGAACTATGGGATGAGCATATCTAAAATAAATAAGAGCCAAACACTTAAGCAGTAAGAAGACATATCTACCAAAGCCTGTTGGGCCTTGCTGTGGCTGGCCTTCCTGAAACTTCGCTTGTTCCTCTAATCTACTGTCCTTGCCCTGAGCCTGGAACGTGAAGACCCTATGATTTACTTAGCACCCTTTCCCAAAACTGTTTGAAACCCTAACAAGGACAATGCAGATCCCTAAACTCTGCAAGCACTTTTGTAATCTTTGTGGTTTGACCTTAACTTCCCACATGGAATTCAACACCTAGTTGATCACTTGGGCCAAAATCAGGAGATGGGAGCAGAGATCCACACCAGAAATTCCAGGCGAGTTGGATTAGTGAATTCTGCTCACTACTTTCCACGGGTAGCAGCTTGTGGTACCTGTTGGGCCAGGCATACCCTCAGGTTCATGTTCAACATGTCTTTATGGATGGTGGTCTGAACGCAAGACCATCTGTCCTCCTACTACACACCTACTGGTGAGCACCTTGCTCCCCTTTTCAGGCTTTTGGGAAAACAATCACCCTTCACCTCTCCTGTGAGTCTTCCAGGCTTGGCCTCACTAGCTACATGTATTAACATGCATCATGCTATGAATCATGCTTGAATGGAATCTTTGTCTGTCTTCATAACTGTAGAAAGAAAAGAGGTGAAGACAAACAAACTTGCCCTGTTACCTACCATGACAAGATCATCCTTTTCTTCCATATAACTTCTTCCTTACTAAACGAAATAGAGTGAAGTGAAAACATTCCTGGAATATGGCAAACTGTTTATAAAGCTGGGTGGTATACAAGGGTGATCATTATACTATTTTATGCAGTCATTTCATGATTTTTAAGTATTTCATAATAAATCAAATATTAAAGAGAAATATTCTGGACTGAGTTTCTTGTTTTTATTTCCAGTTCTACCAATCACCACTGGGTCCTGAGCCACAGAGAACTAAATCCTTCCAGCAACCATGCGAGCTTGGAAGTAGATCCTTCCCCATGCAAGCTTTAAGATGAAACCTCAGCCCTGATGGACACATTGATTACAGCTTCATAACAGATCTTAAAGCAGAGCCCCCAATTAAGCCATGCCTCCATTTCTGACCCACATAAACTGTGAGATAACAAATGTGTGTTATTTAAGCCACTAGGTTTGTGATAATGTTATTACGCAGTGACAGATAACTGACAAGGTGCTTATACCTGGAAATGGCAGGCCTCCTCTCCTTTTAGGTCATTAGTATAAGGTAACTGGGCACTCTAAAGAATACTTTTGCCTGAGTGCCATCCTCAGATATTCTATTTAATTGCTCTGAGCTGCAACCTAGATGTTAGAATTTTTTTAAACTACTAAAATTACCTGATTGTACTACAAAATTTGAAAAGCACTGCAAAGCTGGTTATTTCATGTTTCCCTCCTTTTCCAACTGTCACTTTTCTGCATTCTGAGATTCCCTCCTACAAACCACCTTACTTCATACTCACTTCAGACTTTTTGGTCTGCCTGGCTATACACAATCATTTCTTCTCTTGTACATACTCATTCTTTAGTACTTTGTTCCAGTCAAATAGCATTGGCAAACCCAGGCAGTCGTAGAGTGTCCAGAGACAGTGGCACTCAGAAAAGGGATAAGTAGGGTCTCTGTACTTCTGCACCTTGACCTAATGATAATGGTACCCAGTTGGGGAAGTATAGGATGGCAGTGTCTATCAGGAGGGAAGGAGGAGTAGGAAATCTGGGATGGAGCATAACATTTTTGATCCATTAGTGACACATCCTGGCACTGTTTAAGAAGTTGCAAGAAACCACCAAATATGCTAGCTCGTAAGTACAATAAGTAATAGAGTAAGAGCCACCATAGTAAGCATATATAGTAAATGAAAATTTTGGGGAGAAAACCATAGCCTTGCTCCTTCCCTTGATAAAACACCACATAGTGACTGTCACTTCCTCAGTGTCTGTATTTAAGGGCATATGTCTGTGCATGTCTGAGTATAATATACAGAAATATCAATTGTTAAGTTATTTTTGCTAGTTAAAATGACTGGTGGCTAACTTGTTCTGACTGATAAATGTGTTTCTGATTTGTCTTTGCAATATAACACAGAGGACACTGGGCAGAAATCTGCCCAGAGCAATGTGATCATTACGTTAATGGTTTGGGACCTTGAGGCCCCCAAACCACAAGGGCACAATAACCTGACTTGAGGGAGAAAATCCTGCCCTGGCTAGAGGCCAGGGGGACAGCTGACAAGGAACATAGCTCACATGTGTGCAACTGGCTTCATGCTCTGTTCCATCACCTCATGCTCTACTGATCCTCCCAAACACAGACAGACACCCCAGAACACCAGCCTTACTGCTGGTCTCCAGACACTACTGCTGACTATGAATGATCATTGCCTCCTCTCCCTGACCCTAGCGGCTAAACTATGCTAGAGGTTAGACATTGATTTATTACTTATTTGCTGTTAAAACTGGCCTTTATAAAAAGGAAACCAATTTTAACCGTACCTTGCTGTGAGAGTTTTTATCCCTCCTTAACCCTTCCCTTGAACAAAGGAACCCTAAAATTAAGGCAGCAGTATACCTCACTCCCCACAGAACTAAACGGCTCTGTGCCCTATCCACAGAGCCACCTATCAGAGGCAGTAAAGCGGAGTGGATGGGAACATGCACTTTGGCATCAATAGAACAAGGTTTCCCAGCTCTGTCTTTTACTGGCTTCACGACCCTTGGGCAAGATACTTAACCGTTCTAGGCCTCTGCTTTCTCATCTGCTCACCACAGTACCAGGCACATTTTAAGTGCTCGAGGAATAGGAGCTATTATCATTGTTATTTATACTTTTCCACTCTAAGTGTGATCGGTCCAGGTGCATATTCACAAACTCAGTTACAGTCCACACAGATTGGAAAATTATTACCTCTATCCCCATCCATTCCCTCAAAGAGGAAATCAAGCCCAAGATAGTGGCTTCACTCTTTCTTAGTTACCCACCCATATATTTCCATGTATAGAAGTCAAAATCCCCATTTTTCTTAACAAGTACCTATTGCATATACAAAGCACAGTACCTGGTGATAGAGGAGAGAAAAACACATAACACTTGTGAGCTTAGAAGTGGATTCTTCCCCCTTCAAGCTTTCAGATGAGACCCCAGCTTTGATGACATATTAATTACAGTCTCATGAGAAACCTTGAAGCAGAGCCCCCAATTAAGTCATGCCTGGATTCCTGACCCACAGAAACTGTCAAATAATAAGTATGTGTTTTTAAGCCGCTAAGTTTGCAGTAATATTGTTACTAGAGGCACCTGCCGTAGTAGCTTATAATCTAGTTGGGGAAACACAACATGGCTACTACACGTTAGCCAAGAGTAGGAAGTAGCATTTGACTAATGGTATAAAAACATGTTTAATACCCAAAGTGATCTATGATTAATCTACATGTAGAATTCTCACTCTTTAATGATAAGTAATAAACCCTAAAATGCAGTATTGAGGGCTTGATTGTGTGTGTTTAAATTTAGATGGTGATTGTTAAAAAAAAATTTTAAACTTGATAGCAGGGAGATATTATGCTATTTTTAGGTAGGCATTGTACGTATCTTTATCCCTGAAACATGCAAAAGAAATAGATGCATAAGGTAAGACTTAAAAATCTATACCTGTGCAAAATTTACTATTATCATAGTATTAGCTTTGGCTACTCACAATCTAGGGACAAATACAGTTTTCATTTGTTTTGACTCACCAACCAGTTTTTAGACTGAGTAGATGCCTGGGTGGAGTTTGAGCCATGGTGCTCTGGACTCCACATTGAGGAGTGATGAGGGAAGAAAGCAGCTCTAAAGGTGTTTCTGGCCTCCCATAATCCTCTGCTAACTGTATTATGGAAATGATCGTAATTACCTCTAAGTTCCTGGTGATTGCTGTGTCTTTGGTGCTGCTCACTGTCAGTTCACCTCGGCCAACCAGCTGTCTCATGGACTTGCCTTTTGTACCAAACCTTTAATGAGACTGGCATTTGTGTCAATAAACTTTCAACCCATCTTGCTGAGATAATTATCTGGGTCACTCAAGTTTCAGCTACTTCAAATAATTATAGCCTTTTAGCCTTGAATGTGAAGTGATGATTAAAGGAGAAGGAATCAGAGTCCCCATGCCTAAGTCAATTCAATGGAAATGCTGGTAGGTCTCAGCTCAGGCCTCTGATTTGAGGGCACAAGCCTCCGGGCTATGTCAGGGACTCACAGAAAATAAGCCACTCATAAAATACACAGCTGTTTGGCGGAACCATCATCTAAAATGTAGACACAACAATTTTACACATTTTAACACATTAGCTGTGGAGGGGAAAGGCTATCTCATAGACACCATCATAAAGACTGCTGTGTGCCGCAGTGATGCCAAGCATCAACAACCAGAACATGGCTCCATTTTCCCTAAGAACAAAGATTACAATAAACCACTCTATAGATTTCAAAGCTATCCACATCTAGGAGCTAGAGACCAGTTTGACAGTATCACTAGATTCCTTTTCCATGGCTTGGTAAAACTTCAAAGGACTGACTTTTGGTCATTTCATGTTCATCCCTATATTCTTATAATGAGACAAAACTCACTAATTACAAAAAGACTCATGTTCACGTTTTGGTCAAAAGCTTGAAATGTTCTGGAAAAAAATTATCTCTGGAGACTGGGAAATCGTTAACTCTTAAATCCCTTTCATTCTGTGGGACTAGGACTAGAAAGACAAAGCCTTTTATGAATCACCCCACCCCCCGCCGACTTCCATCTCCACCTGTCAACGTTTAAAACTGGAGACTAATGGTAGACAGGCTTCTCCTGCAGATAGTAATTGCCTTTCCAACAGAGAAGCTATCTCCAAAGCAACCAAGATAGGAGCTATGAATTCAAGCTGCGACTCTCTATGTAAATTGCTGGCAGTGAAATTGAAATTTCCCAAAAGAAAGCTGCACTGATTCAGTCTATTAAGTGCATTCCTAGCTCAGATGGAGGGATGTACTCTAGCGGCTAGGAAATTGCCCATACCTCGTACACTGTACACAGAGATAAGACCCAAGTGCTTTATAACCTGATCTTAAATTTTAAAAAGAAATCCTGTCATTATTGATAATATAATTCAATAATTGTTACTCATTATTTAAAGCAGCCCTACTGTCCACAGCTGCCCACATTAGCTCCCAAATGAAATCATGATATTTCATACACCCCCATCTCACATTAGCTTGTTTTTCCCACATGAGCTTTGTCATGCTTTTGTGCAATGTATTTTTGGTCTTTGGCATGCCTTGACTCCTCGGTATTAAACATTCCCATAAATTTTCCTGTTTTGCTTGGTTTGATTTTAATATTTTTTGCCATAAACTCCTCTACCCCCAAAACAGGATCTAGGGTCAGATAATGCGCTATTGTGCTAAGCAATATTATTACGGCTCAGTTAATAAACAATGTGCCTAAACAGCCTTGCCTAGGGGATGAGATGCGTGAACCCTCACGGGCACAAAATTTGGTGAGCCCTTGACATGGACTTCCAGATCACTGAACCACTCATACTTCATTCAGCCCACGTCTGCCTCCATCGGCCATTGCCCACCAGGCCCTCCCTCTCTGGAGTCCACCCCACTTCCCCCACCCCCACACTCCCTACACACTTGATACCTGCAGACTCCCTCAAAATCTGCCTATGAAAATCAAATAAGAGGGGAAAATAAACGTGAGACATTCACCCTGTGGCAGAGTGTCCCCCAATATTCACTGTCCCCATCTCCTATTACAGTACAATCCTTGATTTTTAGCTGGCTACTTGGCTGCCTGGAATATACTCAGGAATGATCTAGGACGAGTTCAAGCAAGCCAGGGCATATAAACAGAGGTTTCTTTTTGGCAATGTTTAGGAAATTCCATTAAAATGGAGCAGGCCTGAGCCCTTTGTCCTTTTCTCCATCCGGCTATCTGGTAGATATGGCTAGAGCTCTAGCCACCCTCTTGGTAGAAGAAATCTAAAACCATGCCCTAGATATTACAGAGAACTCTGTGGAACAGAGCCACCATACTGGCCCTGAACTGTCTACCTCCAGACCTTACAGTGAGAAAGAAACTTCCAGCGTGTTTAATCCGTGATTACTTGGGGTGCCTGATGCTTACAAAGGAATTTGATCTTAATTATAGGCACTCTGATTTTGATTAGCACCAGAGGCTGGTTTTGTTTGTCTGCATTCAAATCATGAATTTTGAAGCACCTAGTAAGATCACATGTTTGACAAATGTTTGACAAACTAATTAAAAGACTAAGCCCATTAGTAAAGAAAAAGTTCATTTTATTCACTAATTTAATGCCAAAAAACATCCAATTTTTAACAAATGAAAAAAAAGCAAGTCTTATTTTTTGTAAGCTTCTTGTTATGGAATTCTAGAATCTAGGTTCAGAAGACCACTCACGGACTATGAGATTTCACTTTCTGAGACTCACTTCGCTCAGCACTTTGCCCCTTAAGTTAGGGAGATGAGAAGTGGGGAGGGAGCAGGGCAGGAAGAGAGGCCAGTGGGTATGCCGCTAGCCCTGCAGCCAGGCTTCATCCCAACCTGCAGAATTCCACCTAAGATTTTGTTTTAAAGAGTTTCACTAAGGAAATTGAGAATTTTAAAAATCACTGGACCAGATAATATGTAAGTTCCCTTCTAGTTCTGACATTTTAAGATGAGAAAGACTCCCACGTGGCCAGAATTAGGCAGGTGGTAGCACTGCTGTGAATTGAGTCAAATTGGAAGCGGCATTGTCCGGGATGTGATGCCAAAGGCAGAGCCTGAGTCACAGAAGGCAGAAGCTGCACAGGAAGATGTCAGATCCAGTGGGAAAGCGACAGTACAGGACTGGTTTTTTTCTGTTTGGCTCCAATTATGCATTCAGTGTAAGGACAAGTACGTGTAAAGAATAGACATTTCCTTAACAGACACATAGTAAAAGCCATATATTGATGAATAGTTATGCATGTTATAAATGAATAGAGCAGATGATGCCTGGATGCAGCTCATCTCATTTATTCATGAGCTGTTTAAGCAGAGAAAAGCAACAAGGCGAGGGGTGGAGAGCACCCCCTGCCCCCCCCCCCCCCCACACACACGCAGTGCTTGCTAAGGCTGGCCCTGGCTGGAGGTGTTCATGCTCTAGGGCAGGGACCTGGGAACAGCCCTGCCCCTCTACCCCTGACATGAAATGAATACAGGTCCAGGAGCTGGGAGACCCTGGTCTGGTCTCAGCTCTGCTCTTTACATTAAGCCATTCTCCCTCGTGGAGCCTTCGTTTCTGCTTCTGTAAATGAGGTTGGTGGAAATAGTCTTTAACGTAGTTTTCATTTGAAAATTCCAGGGTTTAACATGTAAGATGTGTGTGGAGGGCGGGGGATGCTTCTTCCCCGCTGGAGATGTGTCTGGATGGAGCAAACTGCCCCAGTGGGACACTTCTGGACTCTTTACCCCTTGACTCACACTATATCTATGGAGGTGGGGACCTAAATGGTTAGTAACTTTTAGGAGGACTAGTAGCCAAGGTCAACTCCTTCCCGGTTGGCACAGGGGGCAAGCCGCTGACCTCCGCTGTTACTCTCGGTGCTGGCCCACCCTGCAGTGGAGCCTGCATCCATCGATCACTGCCTGGGACACAGTAAGTGGTCCTCACTCAGGACCTCAGCACCAGCAAGTCCTCTTGGTTACATCCTTAACGATACATCCTTAAACCTGGCCTGGGTGCGACGTCATTTCATAGCTGAATGTGGAGGTGGGCATCAGCCATCAGCCCACATGCCAGGTTCAAAAGGGGTGCCTTGGTCCTGTTGATTCTTTTATAAAACAACTTTGTGGAAGATGCACTATTATCCTCATTTCATAGACGAAGAGGCTGAGACTCAGAATTTAATTAACTTGCCCCAAGTCTCATGGCTGGGCAATACTGTCTACCTCATAGGGTTTATGTAAGAATTGTGTGAGCTGTTTGTGAATGTGCTTTTTCAGGTTGTGTCTTCGAGGCCCCACTGTGTGACGGGGTGGGGGACCATGTGATGCAGCCTGTCTGGGGAGCACCCCCCATCGGCAGCCTGATAGATGAAGGGAAAAACCTGTCTCCAAGAACCTTTCATCTCTTCATGGGTCTCCTGCTCAGTAGCCGCTAGCTGAGCAGAGGAGAGAAGTGGGGTCATTGGGTTCCCAAGGAAACCACCTTCGGACTCAGCCGAAGCCTGAGGCTGAGAGGAGACGGACAAATTTGGGAGAGCCAAGTTTCTCTCAGGAGGTCCAGCTCACCTGGGAGCCTCAGGATGGCCTCCAGCCCTCCCTGGCAGAAGAGAGAAACCTCCACCTGGCAAAGCTGTCAGCCACAGTTAGAATGAACCATCTGCAAGCTCCAGCAGCCCCTGGTTTAAATATTACCTCCTCCAGAGGTGTCTTCAACTGCCTGGACTAGCAGTTATCAACCCTGGGGGCCCACAGAACCCCCTGGGAGAACTTTAAAAAAAATGCCTGGGCCCCATCCCTGGGGAATCAGTATTTCTGGGGTTGGCCCAAGAAGCCAGTGCTGGAAACGCCATTCAACAAAGCTCAGCCCTTACCACCCCCAGGCCCGCATCCCACTTTGATGCAGTTTAACAAATGTCATCAGCATCCTGGTTAGTAGGATGGCTGCATTATCCGCTGGCTTGTGACCTCCATGCCAGCAGGGAGTGTGTGGTCCTCTCCTCGGCAGCGCTTTGCACACTACCTGACATTCAGCAGCAAGTCAAATAACGTTTGGTGAATAAAATCAAAAAGTCATCACTTAGAATTCAAGACTTTTTTTAAAAGCTCAACATATTTTGACGGTGGTAAGTCAGGTAAGTGTACATGTGTGCATATATGTGTGTCTCAGGGCTGCATAGGTGAAAACACACTTACAAACAGCCATACAATTTCTTACACGAATCTTATGAAGTAGACAGTCTCACCTAGCCATGAGGTCTTGGGCAAGTTAAACTCTGAGCCTCAACACCTTCATCCTTAAAATGGGGGAGAACGGTGCCTCCCTCACAAGAAGGTTGACAGGTTTCAACAAAATAACTCTAGCACTTAGCACACTTCCGGGCTCACAGTGAGAGTTCAAGGAGGCTAGCTTTCTTGTTATTATCACTATCATGTCCTTATGTTAGAGAGGGTAAACTGAGGCTCAAACAGGGAAAGTGACTTGCCCACCATCCCACAGGGTTAGGTCTAAAACCAAGGTCTGCTGGCTCCCAATCTTGTATTTTTTCATATATTGTGCTGAGAACATGTGTTTGATCCAGGACGAAGCAGGCGGTAACAGCCTAGTTTCCAGACAGGAACGCTCACGACCAGTTGCCGTGAAGCCACACAACCGACAGATCAGAATCAATCAGAGGGAAGAGCATGGCATCAAGAGTCGGGTTACTTCTCTCTGCTCCTGCACAGGCCACCTGTGGACCCGCAGCAGGCCTCAGTTTCTCCCTGTGCCTCGGTTTCTGCCCCTAGACGGGGGACTGACAAGTGGCTGCTAGGTCTCCGCCCGGCAACAGCATGGGTGTGCTCCGTCCTGCCTGGTACAGAGCAGCCTCCTATCTCCCTGGCAGCCAAGGCGAGCCCGAGCGGAGGGGACAGTTAATTAACCCACGCTCCCCACAAGGCCTGGCTCTCCATGGAGCCGTGGAAAGATGATGCCGCCCTTGGGACATCCCCCTCTTGGCCCAGGCTGCCCACATTCATTATACACATTCTGAGCTAGGAAGCTCTGGGGAGCCTGTTCCAGGAGATGATGATGGTCTCAAGCTCTTCTCTGGAGCATTCTGCAAGGTGGTAAATAGCCACGAACGAGTCTCTGGCTTGTCTGTGGGCTGCCCCTGTGTCTTGCTCACTGGTTCTTTTTTTTTTTTTTTTTTTTAAGATTTTATTTATTTCTTTGACAGAGAGAGACAGTGAGAGAGAGCACAAGCAGGGGGAGCAGCAGAGGGAGAGGGAGAAGCAGGCTTCCCGCCGAGCAGGGAGCCCAATGCGGGGCTCGATCCCAGGACCCTGGGATCCTGACCTGAGCCAAAGGCAGACGCTTAATGACCCAGCCACCCAGGCGCCCCTTGCTCACTGGTTCTGCTCGTCACAGAGCTGCGTTCTCCCAGGAAGAGTGGCTCTGGCTGTCCTCTAAGCCCAGGAACAAAAGGAAACTAGACAGAGTGCATATTAAAAACTAGGCAGGAAACCACAACTAGACCCTGAAACCACATCAAAATATTTCAAGTAATTATTTCTGAGTGATTTTTTTCTTTGGGCTGTCCCATGATTTTTTTTCTAAAGATTTTTTTATTTGACAGAGAGAGTGCACAAGTAGGGGGAGTGGCAGGAAGAGGCGGAGGGAGAAGCAGACTCCCCCGCTGAGCTGGTAGCAGGATGCGGGACTCAATCCCAGGACCCTGGGATCACGACCTGAGCCGAAGGCAGACGCTTAGTCAACGGAGCCACCCAGGCGTCCTGCCCATGATTTTTTTTTTCTAATAGCAAGTAGGTACTAGTTTTCCAAAAAGCGTCTATGACAATTTCTTATGTTTATCCAGGCAGGAATTCATGAAGAGGTGAACTGCCTCAGCTTCTTGCTTTTGTCTTTGAGGCTGCCAGGTGAATCTACGCTGTGGGCAAGGAAGGGGAGCCAGAGATGCCCAGCACCGGTGGACACGCGGGACAGAGCCTAAGAAGCTGGACAGAGCCAGGCACCGCTCAGATGAGAGAAATGGGACAGCCTGTCCCCCTGCCCCGGGGCCACCTGTAGGTCAGCTCATTCCTTCTCCTCACCTACCTGCTCCCTGGATAGGACTGTCCGTGGCCTGTCTCTGGCCGGATCTGAGCTGCTCTCCAGGGCCCCCCGGCCCCACGCTTAGCCATTCACACTTGTCTATGGGACAGGACAGCCACCCTATGGCTTACTGCCAACCAGAGGCTTGAGCATTTTGCTTGTTAACTCATGATCACATCCTCACAAATCTAGGGAGAGATCTGCACTGGCCCCAGAGCAGTGGCGAAAGAATGGCCACCAATTACAGAACATTCCCAATATACCAGGATCTTTACATACCTTCGGTCATTTGTTCATTCGGCGAATACCTGCTGACATCCTGCTACAGACCAGGCATGACGCTAAACTTGGTGCTGAGGATACAGTATCGAGTGATATAGACAAAACTGGGACCCGTGGGGAATTACAGACTTTGTTTCCAGTCCTCTCAAGGAGTCTGCACAGTTGATGTTTCTATTTTACAGATGAGAAAACTGAGGCCTAGAGAGATTAAGCACCTAGCCAAAGTCACACAGCCCAAAAGGAACAGAGCCAAGATTTGAACCCAGATCCATTTGTACTCCAAAGTACACTTCGTACTACCTGCATCATTTCTTAGCAAGGAGAGAATAGCTCCCTTGGCTCTGCGTTTCTGAGGCTTCACCAAACACACTGTCCACACTGGAAAGGAAGCCTTGCATTTCTTTGTACTTACGTGATGCCTAGCATAGCATCTGTTACATAAGAGATGCCCCAATAAATGGGGGAACAAATTAATTTAATGAATTATCTCACTTTGAGCCCCTGGACTCGCCTACCCTTTCTGTCTTCTCCCTAGTCACCTCTCTCTCTCCTTCACAGCCAAATGTCTTCTAGGTTTATTGACATATAATTGACGTATAATATTGTGTAAGTTTAAGGAATACAAGGTGTTGCAAAATAATATATATTAACAAGAGTAAGGTTCGTTCATACCTCCATCACCTCACATAATGACAATTTTTTTTTTGCAGTAGGAACATTTAAGATCTACTCTACTCTTAGCAACTTTCAAGTAGTCTATAACACAGTATTGCTAACTATGGGCACCACACTGTGCATTACACCCCCAGAACTTATTCATCTTATGGCAAGTAGCATGCCTTTTTTTAACTTGTGTAGAGTTGATGCACAATGTTACATTAGTTTCAAGTGTACAACTTAGTGAATTGACAGGTTTATTCATGATGCTGTGCTCACCACCAGTGTAGCCACCATCTGTCCCATTACATCACTATTACAATATCATTGACTGTATTCCTTATGCTCTGCTTTTAATCCCTGTGACTTAGTCATTCCATAACTGGAGGCCTGTATCTCCCTCTCCCTTTCACCTGTTTTGCCCAACTCCCCACCCCCTGCCCCTCTGGCAACCATCAGTTTGTTCTCTGTATTTACAGTTCTGATTCTGCTTTTTATTTATTCATTTTTTTAGATTCAACTTATGAGTGAAATCATATGGTATTTGTCTTTCTCAGTCTGACTTATTTCACTTAGCATAATACCCTCTAGGTCTATCCATGTCATCTCAAATGGCACAATCTCCTTCTTATGGCCGTATAATATTCCTTTGTGTATATACACCACATTTTTCTCATCCTTTCATTTACTGATGACATTTGGGTTGCTTCCATATCTTGGCTATTATAAATAATGCTGCAATAAACATAACAGTACAAATATCTTTTCAAGCTAGTGTTTTCATTTTCCCTGGGTAAATACCCAGTAGTAGAATTGTTGGATCATATGGTATTTCTATTTTTAATTTTTGAGGAACCTCCATACTGTTTTCCGTAATGGCTGCACCAATCTACATTCCAACCAATGGCGCACAAAGTTTCCTTTTTCTCTGTACATCCTCACCAACATGCGTTTCTTTTTCACAGCCAAAATTTTAAAGAATAACCTACACTCTCTCTGTTGGCTTCCTCACAGGCTGTTCACTCTTCAGTCCTTTCTGGTCCTGGCTCCACCTCCTACCGAAAATGCTCTCTGCAAGCCCGTCCATAATGCTGCCATTAAACCCAGGCCCGTGTGACTTGTCCCTTCAGCAGCATGTGACTCCTTGAAATGTCACTGCCTCAGCCGCTTGGACTCCAGTTTTCCTTCTTCTTCGGCTATCCCTTCGTGCTCCACGGTAATTTCTCTTCTAGGGCTCTTTAGTAAATGTGGGAATCCCCAGGGTTCCAGCCCAGCTCCACACTCACATTCCATCTCCTGCCCAGAGTTTTCACCCAAGATTTAGACCGTGGCTCTCTCCTCACATTGTTGGAATCTGCCCTCGATGCTCCCTTCCACAAAGCTGTCCCCCTGCCTGTGTTATGTGCAAGAATGAATGGCATCCCTTTCATCCTGACACTGAGACCTCCCCCTTCTCCCTCAGCCCCAGCTGGCACCAAACCCTGTTGACTCTACTCCTCAGTAATGTCTTCAATTGTCTCCTTCTGTCTCCCGCAGCCACTACCTACTTGCAGGGCCTCACCACCATCACTTCAATAGCTAGCCACTGGTCTCATTTTCCTCAGTCAGTCTTGCCTCCTTCAGTCTATCCTCCATCCTGAGCTGGAGGAGCTTTCCGAAATTTCAAATCTGCTCATCACTCCCCTGCTCTGAATTGTTTTACTGGATTCCTCCTTGATTCAAACTCATTATCATGACCTTTCTAGCATCATCAGGCACTCCCCATTCCTTTTTTTTTTTTTTTTAAGATTTATTTATTTGAGAGAGAGAGAGAGAGAGAGCATGAGAGGGGGGAGGGTCAGAGGGAGAAGCAGACTCCCCACCAAACAGGGAGTCCAATGCAGGACTCGATCCCGGGACTCCAGGATCATGACCTGAGCTGAAGGCAGTGGCTTAACCGACTGAGCCACCCAGGCGCCCCAGACACTCCCCATTCCTATCGATGCTCTAACTATATTAAAATCGATGTAGTTCTGGTACCATGCCAAGTTCTCCACGCCCATATATACCTTTGTACTTGTTGGTCCTGCTACTTGGAAAGCCCTCCTTTACTCCTTGTATCATTCAAGATGTAGTTCAGGTGTAATCCCTTCTAGGAAGACTTCCCTCAACCTCTAGTCTTTGGTTAGGGGTTGTCCTCTGGGCTCCCACCCTTTCCATACATTACTTACTCACAACATCTAGCACACTGCTCTGCAATTCCACATGTATTATCTCCCCTATTAGATTTTAAGGTCCTTAAGAGCATGCCCTGTCTTTCTCAGCTTTGTCTTTGCAGTGCCTCATACCACTATGAAAGTTGGTATACAGAAGATGTTCAGTGGAAGGATGAGCAGAAAGGTGGGTGGATACGAATGAATAGGTAGATGGCAGAGACCCATGGTCTCTGATGCCACCCAGATGGCAGTGACTGGGGTTAAAGAGGTTGTCTGTCCACCCCCATCTCTTGACTCCTCATCCCCCCAAAACGGAAAGAGTAACCCTGAAAAATGGCTCCAAAGTCCTGTGCTAAGGAAAGTTCTGAAAGCTACCTAGGAAAAGCATATGGCACACACAAAGAAACAGAGTTTGCTAAGCAGCCACAATTTTTTAAATGGGGCATGTCCCGGTTGGCATGAAAAGAAATTCAGAAAATGCTATTATGTAAAATTATAACCACATATACCTTCTAAAGGAGTGCAAAGAGCAAAATTCTCACCCAACAAATAGTCTAAATGTTCCGCTGGGTACAACTCATACCACTCCACACCAAGCCACAGGGATCTTTGACAAAGGGGAACCTCCTAAAAATATCTAAGCACCTGCTTTGACAAGAAAAACAAGAACAACCTGCAGTTAATTAGTATGTTCAGAAAAGAAAGACTTTTCAAAATCATAACTGAGATCTTTCGTTGAGGCCCGGAAATTGACAAAACCAACAAGACTGCTACCCTAACAGTCCCGATCATGATATTGAGTCTTTCCTGAGTGTGGGACACTGGGCCTCCCTCTCCCAGAGCTCAACATTTCACACCACAGCTTTCCTCTCATCCTCAAGACAACCCCGGGAGGAGGGCAAGGCAGGTATTTTTATCCTGAGAAAACAAGGAAAATGAATGGGAGGAAAGGAGAGGACTCTGAGTTTGGGGAAAGCTGATGCCAAATTCCCTTTCTCGTCTCTAGTTTGAAGCAATATGAAAGGAAATTTGCAACCAGCCAAGAATACATGGTGACAACAAATGCCACTTCCCTGCCTGTCTGACAAAGCTGCCCCCCCAGCTACACTTGACGGTGGTTGTCCTCCCAACCTCTCCTTTATTCTCCTCTTAAATTCACACTTCTCCTCACTCATGACACTCCAGAGCGGAGACACTGATCTTCTCCTGCCCTCAGACACCAGCGCTCCTTGTTCAGGCCTTTGGACCTAGACTGGGACTTACACCATCGGCTCAGACATCCACTCCCGCCATCCTGGTTCAGACCCACCACAACACCACGGATGGCCCCCTCAGGTCTCCCCTTACATGTAGAAGACAGACACAGTCCTCTGATGGAGTGATTTAGGAGGCTCAAGAAACTTCTGTTCCCAAATGTCCTCCCCCTGTAATGATTCCTTCCGAATGGGCTTTCTTCATTGCCCTCTGCCCACCCTGCCTCCTTCCTTAAAATGTAAACACTCCTGAGGGTATGAACACTTGACAACACAATTGTTCCTAAACTTCTTTGTGATTCAGCAAGTCTCGGTGTGGTGCCTGGGAATCAGCATGCCTACCTAGCCACCCAGAAGAGATTTGTGGAGTGTACTTTTGAGCAACACTGTCTTTAAGCCACAGTGTGGTCTTCTTTTCTAATGCTTTCCTCCTGGCATGGCTGAGAAAAGGGACTGCCCGCTGGCCTGGTTTCTCAGATGCTCATGCTGCAGAGCCAGATCCTGGAACACTGAGCAAGAGGGGTTCTACAAGCCCATATACATATGCGCGCACGTGCACACACACACACACACACACACACACACACACAGCTGCTGAATGCAGTCCCCCCCACAGCACCTAGCCTGAACCTAGACCACCAGCCAGCCTGCCTCTGGGGCCCCAAATCCAAAATGCTGGGTAGGTCACAGCCCTCCTCCTCCCACAAACAAAAATAGAGTTGAGAGGCAGGCAGCACATTCCTGCCTGAGGATACATATCTCTGGGTTGATTAAATAAACAGAGCTTAATTAAATTAAAGTAAGATCAGAACCTGCCTAAACTGCTGGCCACGCAGGAGAGTCTCTCATGCATCTTTCATTTTCATAAATGAATGATTATTTGTCTGTTTTGGGGCTCACCCTGAAGGAAGGGGTGCCTCTGGGTAGAAATGGCTCCCTCCAGTCAGAGAAAAACAACGATGAGGGATTTCTGTTTAGGGGACCAGGAGGCTTTTTTGTGCATTCTGGTGGGGAGTAAGCATCATGCCCTGTTACTGGGTACAAAATGAATGTGACCGAGGCTGCTTTCCTGAAGCCAGAGAATTGTTAAGAGCTCTGGAACAGTCAGCCAAGTATATGGTGGAGAGGCAGAGAGAAACAGAGAAATGGAGAGGAAGAGAGAGACAGACAGACACTGAGCACTGGTAAAACTACAAACTCACCCGCAGACGAGGCTATTACAAATACACTTAGCAAGGAGGGGGGGAAAAAGCACTTGTTTCAGAAAATTTTCTCAAAAGAGATAAACAGCAATGGTGCAAACCTTATGGAGCAGGTAGAATTCCTCTGCTCAGGAGGGCAAAGCCCACGGTTGCCTTTGAGAGGCTCTCCTAGGGGGCACACGGGCCAGCGCAGCTCAGGAAGACCAGCATGGGCCTGCCCTGCCGTTGCCGTGCAAGTCACCTGCGCTGGAGAAGAGCTGAGAGGGAGGGCACGGACCCCACGGCCCTAGGGGACCTCGCAAACAAGGGACCCAATGCCAGTGCCCCGCCTTTGCCCCATCTAGAATCAGACTGGGAGTGGCGCGGTGCATCACAGCCTGGTCTCCAGGACTTGCCTCTTCAGTCCTTCAGGTCCCGCCCAGCAGGCTGGGAAGGGAAGGACGGAGGAGAAATGCCCATTTTGCAAGTTCCAGTGGAAAGCCTTTGGGGAAGGAAGCTGGAACAAACGGGCACGCTGTGGCTTTCATTCAGCCACGCTCCTGTCGCTTCCATGAGCCTGGAAATGTGAGAGAGGAACTGTGCAATCGATCGCTATCCTTGTGGGTGCCGGTGACACTGCTGACGGTGTCACTCTCTGGCTTCAAACTTATACTCATCGGCAGGACTTCGGCTCAGATTTCTTAGGGAACTGACAGCCCACATCACCTTATAGACTCACTCCTCAAGCTCCACCGTTGGCTGCCCACTCAGCGCATCTCTCATCTCCTCCTACTACTAACTTAGACTTGGCGGCCACTGGGCAGACACAGCTGTGCCCACAATGCCACTCACCTGTTTCCAATGCTGAGCCCTAATCTGAGACGTAGCCCAGCCTGGAATCCTTCTCCATGAGCTTTCTGACCAGGAGGAGGGGTGTCTTCTTGTCATTCTGACCAAGGGCTCCTTACCCAGTGAAGCCTTCCAGACGCCTTCTCTAGTTCCATTCACTCCAGCTTCTCCAGTAATCGCAGAAGTGTGAGGATCAAACGAGAAAGCGCAATAAACCGTGAGGCATTCCACTGATACACTGCCCTGTGTCATGGCTGACCCTAAACTTTGAGCACTTTGAAGACACATTTAAAGCCCAGAGGACCCGGGGCGCCTGGGTGGCTCAGTCAGTTCAGCATCAACCTTGGGCTCAGGTCGTGATCTCTGGGGTCCCTGGGACGGAGCCCCGAGTCTCCATCTGCCTGCCACTCCCCCAATTGTGCGTGTGCTCTTGCTCTCGCTCTCTCTCTCAATCAAATAAATAATAAAGTAATAAATAAATAATCAAATACATAAACAAATAAAATCTATAAATCAATCAGTCCCAAAGAACACAGGGCTTCTAGCTCAAAGTGACAGATTTGACCAATAGGTTTATGTCCTCGCTCAACAAAGAAGCTAAGAGAGATCCATCGGAAGATTTAAGATTTCAAAATGTTTCTGTAACATGTAAAGCATGGAGGAGCGTTAAGTAGGCTGAGCACAGAGGTTACAAAGAAGATACAGAGAATGGAGGGCAGGAGCAAGAAATGAGGCTAGAAACGGATTGAGAGTCTGCATATGGAATAACACCCTGACAAGTGTCTCCACCATCCCTGCTTACAAAACATATGGTAGCCAAGCATCTACATAAAAGCCCAGAAGAAAAAAAAAAATGCCTAAAATTAGAGCTGAAATTTTGTCTCTCCAAGGAATGTGAATGAGAGTTCTGGGAAGAAGTAGGGCATCACATGTGGGATTACTGTGTGTTCAGTAAACCGTCTCATTCTGGCATTTAGGGACCCTTCAGAGGAGTGAGCAGCTGCCTCCCACTGACTAGAGCAGAGCCCACCACAGTCAGCAAGACTCAGCCACCAGCCCAGGGCTCCCGGGCAGACTTGCTACTGTCTCATTCTCAGCCATCATCACCACACCATTGTGAAAAGCCCGAAATGTGAAACACAAAGACCAAGAAAACAAAAGATAAAAGGATCTTGGAGGAAAAATAAAGAAGAGAAGAGAATTGAAGTGAAAAAAAACCTAAAAAATTTCCAGAGACATATGAAAAGATGCTGGATCCATCAAATATAAACGTAGAAAAGAGACCGTCGGAGAAAAATTCTCAGAAAATACAAATATGACTGCTAAAATTCTTCAAAGTTAGTAAGAATTGAAAGATTAAATTCTTGAAAATATCCCAGAATGTTAAACGCGAAGCTAAGGAGGCAAAAGGGGGGAGGGGGGAGAAGTTACATAGGAGCAATCCAACCAATAGGATTCCCAGAAAGAGAAAGGAGAGGTCCCCATGTAAGGATGGAGATAATCGGCGAAATAACCAGAAGACAATTTCCTAAAGCTGAAGAAGGATACAAGCATTTATGTTGAAACGTCTCCTTTAATGTTCAGAACAGGCCATTTTAAAAAGTCCTCTGTTCAATCACATCGCTGTGACATTTTGGAACACAAAGGACAACACTAAAAATCCTAAATGCATCCAGAGAAAAAGAGAAGAGGTTCCTGGTTGCAACAGAAACAACAAAAATGGTCAATATGCTAACTTACACAGAAGAGAAATGTAGTGGAAGGTTGTTGAGCAACTATCTATTGATGGAAGAGCTGTGGAAAGAGGCTCAGAAAATAGGCAGAAACAAAGAGAGGCCAAAAAACAAGCATAGGGTCAAGGTCCTGCTACAGAAACAGCCTGGTTCCTATGGAGCTGCCACTCTTGCTGGGTCCTGCACACCAAACCCAAGGTCTCCACCACTACCACTGAACTCCGAACACTTCCCCCACTGGCAAAATAAACGCTTGCGCCATTCACTCCAGATTCAAAGTCCCACAGGGGAGCATCTGACAGGCCGAGCTTAGGCATATGTCAGTACCCTGGTTTTTAGAAGTCAGAGAGAACTACCTGGCCTCCTGCAAGAAACTTGGAACCCTGCACCCCACCAAGACTCACATAAAGTAGATTCCTCAAGCTTCAGAAGAGGTTCAGATGCCAAGCAGTTAACAACACCCAAACAATAAATGTGCACCGCAGCTCATCCTTCTGACTTCACCATCTTTATATATATACTTCTCTCCATACTTAAAACTCCAAAACGTATATCAAAATGTTCATACCTACCACATGCAATTATCTTCACATTCACTCCCTTCGTAAAAGCAAAGTCTCATGAATTGGTGCATCCACTAACAACTCAAGACTTTCTACACAATGTCCATCTTTCTTCTAGCTCTATCACAATCCCTAATGATCTGTACAACTTTTGGGCTAACATGCCTGGTATAGGACAGCGAGACAAAGAGAGGTAGGAAAAAAATAATTTAAATAAATAAACACCCACACATATATGACATTTGGGTAAATATTACAGTCTTCATTTCTGCAGCTAATCACAAGGCCATGGGAACTTTACTTCTCCTCAGCTGGTAGTGGTAATAGGTACATTGTAGGTAGAAAAAAATAAATCTAAACTTAAGAATTTATTTCCCTGAAGACCAATCACTGCCCTCCACATGACAGAAAAACTCTGAAGCAATCGACCTTCCTACACGTGCCTGGCTGACCCTCTCTGAGCGCCAGAGCGGAATCCCAGGGTTGTGCTGTCACACTGCACACTAAGAAATGGCAGTCAGCCGATCAGCCTCTGTGCCTCTGATTATCAAACCCCCCTCCCCTTGCAACCAGGAGTCTTGGGTAAGCAGCCTCACGAAACACATCTATGCAGGTTATTACCAATGCACCAAGAGCCTACCAAAAAAAAAAAAAATGTATACAACAGGTGCCTACTTCTGCTGTAAAGCTTTTAGAGAGTCTATAGTCAGTAACGGGAAAAAGATAAACTGAAGAGTGAGGCCAGCCAATAAGAGCTGACCATGAAAGATTCCGAGTAGCGTCAGAGTGTCGCATGCCTACAGGGTTTTACCCTGACCAGAGATCTCAACCCCTAATTCCAACAGGTCAGAATGTCTTGCCTTTTTTTTTTTTTTTAAGAGAGAGAGCAGGGGAGGGAGCAGAGGGGGGAGGGGGAGGGGGGAAGAGAGAGAGAGAGAGAGAGAGAGAGAACCCCAAGCAGGCTCCATGGCCAGCACACATCTCAACGTGGGCCTCATTCACGACCCTGAGATCATGACCTGAGCTGAAATCAAGAGCCGGATGCCTAACCGATTAAACCACCAGATCCTCCCACTCTGCCTTTTTTACAGTGTTCACAGTTCTACCAATTACAGATGCCTCTGTTCTATTTCAACAATTCAAACAACTCTCATAGATACAAGATTATTAATCATTCAGATCTCAGAGATAGTTTATCAGATGGCTTTCCTCTTAACACCTAAGTGCAATTAACAGTGAATTCAAGATCTTTCAGAAATGAAAGGAAACTATAACTCTGGGGCATAAAGCACATCCTGGGGGTGAGCAAACTTGGGTGTGGTGCCTCCTTGGGGAGCTGAGAGCAACTGGGAAGCACTGGGGAATCTGGGATAGGGGCATCAGGAAATGGGATGGGCACAGAAATAGAGGAGAAGCCGGAAAGGAGATGTCCGGGAGTGCGGTTCTGCGGAAGAAAACACGGGACACTTTTTCCTCCTTCATGTTCTTGCTGGTTTTCATCTCCTACTTCTCCTTTCTCCTCTTTTTCCCCCATCTTCTCCTTCATCCCTCCTCCCTTTCACATTTCCTCCACTTCTTTGTCTTCCCCACTTGCCTCCTCTAAGGGCTTCCTCCTCCCAGGAACCAGGAACCAAGCTAGTATTTGCAGCAATGCATCTCAGCTACATACTGAGTTAAATGGCCTTTTTCGGACTATCCTGGGAAACTACCACAGCATATATTATTATTATTGTAAGAAAATGAGTTCCTAACCCCAAGCAACTATTCGCTTAGCTGGCAACTGTCTATATATAGACTTTGGTATGCAGTGCCTTGCCCATAATAAAGCTCAATAAATATTAGTCTATAAGAAATAAATAAGGATGTTAACATCCTTGGATATGAGTATATTCCATCACAAAGAAGCAAACCAAATGCATCCTGGTTTGTTGAGTGGCCATATTTAGACCAGACTGGGATTAAAACATTCATCCATCAAGTCAGAAGCCACCGTTTGTTATAACAACAAAAAGCTTCCCAATAGCTGGAGGCCATATGTTAGATAAATTTAAAGAAATACTTTCAGCAGTAAATGTCAGCTTCTTACATCTAAACCTGTCAAAATGATGAGTTCTAAAACTTCATCTAAATTCACTGTCATATTTATAAATGGAAGGTTATTTTTCTGTTTCTGCCACATGAAAATAATCAAATGTCACACTTAAATTTGACCAAATTCCCTGGTTAAATTTCAAATCAATTAAGAAATATCTCCATGTAATTTGTCTAAAATGCTGATTTAGTATTTTTTTCTTTTGTCTGAATGAATATACGCACAATGAAAAAAATTCTTTTGTTCTTTGGGGAAAAGTGCTTTGGTTTGTTTTTATGATTACTATTAACTACATAAATGAAAGCATTATAACAATGTTAAAAGAAAAATTTGCTCACCATTTCACCACCTCTGCAAATCAAAATGTTTTTATTCCTTTAACTTTATAACTGCAACTTCCATCCGGATTAAGGCAAGACTGTCACACACACTGACGTCATTAACAAATTAATTATGCAAACAAGTCCTCCTCAATTATTACTGTTTGTGTTATCATTCTCATAGCTTTGTGGCTGAGAAAATAAGGAATATGGCTAGTGTGGAGCCAGGGTACGATTCTCCACAAGTTCAGGCTCGACCCTGCCTCCCACCCACCTAAGCATCCTGGGGTCTCAGCAAGCTCTTCCTCTAGCTCCCTACCAACTGCCGCTTCCAGATGGCAAAGTCAGACACCTGAATACCCCAGCTTTGGAGAAGGAGCCTCTGGACCATCATCAGTGCAATTCTTTGGAAATTTAAATGTACACAGAAAACGGTCCTGACTGGGGAGGACTAAAGTGGACTCTGCCAATCAAAGTGATTGAACCTGCAGAACCTAGCTGCACTCATGTAGGGGGCTGTCCCTTGAGCCAGTTTAGTAAGAAGGGACTCCCTCCATCTCTGTGATGCTGACAAAGGGGTGAAAGGAAGAGAGAACACAGTGCTCAACACAACCTTACATACATACACAAGGTGCTGAACAAATGTGTGCTTGCTGATCTACATGGAGGAAAGTACACAATCAGTAAACTCAGTAAATTATTCCAAAGTAATGACATCTCAGTCACCACAATTCAATCAAGAAATAGAACATTATCAGAAACCCAGAAGCCTCCCCCTGTAGTCACTACCTTCTTTCCTCCCCAATGGCAAACACTAGTCTCATTTTTAAACCCTGTGGTTTATTCAGTTTTATAGCCAGGGAACCTCACCCATGGGACACAAATGTTTATTCTAATACCATGATTTAGATTTGCATGTTTTTGAACTTTATATAAATGCCACTGCACAGCATACATGTTTGTGAAACTCATCCATGTTGAGGAATACAGTTGTAGGTGACTCTCATCTTTTACCTATGTATTCAATTGAGTGCATATATCATGATACATACAAGTACCTCTTCTACTACTGAAAGACATTCGGAGTGTTTCCAGCTTTGGGCTATTACAAATAACGCAGCAATGAGCTTTCTCTTGCATGTCTTTTGGCGCATATATGTATGCATTTGTTAGGTATATATCTAGGAATGAATCTCTAGGTCCCAGAGTATATGTAAATTTAACTTTATTGAACGTTGCCAAGCTTTTCCAAAGTGGTCATATCAATTTGCACTCCCACCAGGAGTATATGAGAGTTCCAGGGGTTCTACGTCCTTAACATTTGGTATTGTCAGTCTTTTTAGTATTAGTCATTCTGGCAAGTGTGCAAGTATTTCACTGTGTTTTTAATTTAAATATCTCTGACCACTAAAATAACTGAGCAGCTTTTCATATGTTTAATGGAGATTGAATATTCTCATTTGCAAAGTTCCTGTTGCCCTTTTATTAGATATTCTTTTTCCTACTGTTATATTTTTTTATAGCCTGCAAATGATCCCTATATACACCGCAAATATCTTCTACCATTCTGGGACTTGCCTTTGTAACTCTTAATGGTATCTTTTGACGAACAGAAGATCCTAATGTTCTTGAATAGGAGAGTTCAAACATTTTCATTTCTGTCCAAAAGGATTAAGGGATGGAAGAAGCCAAAAGCAATTGTGAAATGGAGATGAGTTTACACAAGGTTTACATGGAAACCTTGCCTTGTGTGCAAATTCATTAAAGCCTGATCCTGCAAGTGAAAAAACAAAAAGTAAAAAAGACCCTCATGTCAATGTGGTCCAATTTATGAATCCTTATTTTCTGATTAATGTTTCTGTGTTCTATTTATTTTTGTCTTCCCAAGATCATGGGAACATTCTCAAATGTAATCTTCGGAAAGATTATTGTTTTATTTCTCACGTTCAATCTACAATCCATCTGCAATTTCCTTGTTATGTGAAGTAGGGGTTAAAATTTATTCTTTTACTGAATACCTAATTGACCCAGCACTGTTTATTCAAAACACCATCTTTTTCCTATTGTTCTCGAGTCCCACCTTTGTCATAAATCAAGTGTCCATATACATGTAGGTCTATTTCTAAAGTATATTCTATTCCACTTGCTTTTTTTTAAGTTGGAGGTGTAAATTATCCTTGCAGTAATACACTGCTTTTTAAATTACTGACACTTTAAAGTAAGACTTGACATCCATTAAAGTAGGTCCTCCAACCTTCTTCTTCTTCAAAATTAAATTGGTTATTCTTGGCCCTTTACAATTCCATATAAATTTTAGAGTCAAGTTTGTCATTTCTACCTGAACAGCTGTTGGAATAGTGAATGAGACTACAGTGAATTTATAGATGAATGTGCATAGAATTGACATCTTTATTAAGTTGAGTTATTTAGTCCATAAACATAGTCTATCCTTCCACTTATTGAGGCTTTAATTAATTTCCATCAACAATGTTTTGTGGTTTTCATTGAAGTCTTACATATCTTTTATTAAATTACTAGGTATTTAATACCATTTGATGTTATTATAAATGACATAATTTTTTAAATTGATTTTCTAATTCTTTGTTCTTAGAATCAATATATTTTTACATATTTACCAAATCTTGCTAAATTCATTTCTTAACGCCAATAATTTATATGTAGATTCTTTTGTGTTTTCTATATACACAATATGTCATCTGTAATGATAGTTCCAATCCACTTACCCTTGTTTAAAAATTATATTACCTTGGAGCACCTGGGTGGCTCAGTCAGTTAAGCATCTGCCTTCAACTCAGGTCATGATCCTGGAGTTCCGGGATCGAGTCCCACATCGGGCTCCCTGCTCAGCAGAGAGTCTGCTTCTCCCTCTGACCCTCTTCCCTCTCATGCTCTCTATCTCTCATTCTCTCTCTCTCAAATAAATAAATAAAATCTTTAGAAAAATAAATAAATAAATAAATAAAATTTAAAAAAAAATCCGTGTCGCCTTATTGCACTATCTAGAATTTCCAATACAATGTTGAATAGGTGTGGTCACAGCAAACATGCTTGTCTTGTTCCCAATTCCTGAAGTATAATGTTTGCTATAGGTTTTTGTACCTACCTTTTGTCTGGTTAAAAATATTTTCTTCCATTCTTAGTTTTCTCAAAAGTTACTATTATTATAAGTATAAATGGATATTGAATTATATCAGATTATTTTTATGCCTATTAGATAACTATACAATTGCTCTCCTCTATCTTGTTAATGACATGAATTACATTGATTTTTAATGCAGAATCAGTACCATATTAATAAAGCACAGTCATGATATATTATCCTATTTTTATTTTTTTAAATATTTTATTTATTTGAGAGAGAGGGAGAGGAAGCACCAGCAGAGGGAGGGGCAGAGGGAGAGGAAGAAGCAGACTCCCCATTGAGCAGGGAGCCTGATGATGCAAGCCTTGATCCCAGGCCCCTGGGATCATGACCTGAGCTGAGGGCAGATGCTTAAATGACTGAGCCCCCCAGGTGCCCCTATATTATCCTTTTTATATATCACTGAATTTACTTTGCTGATATTTTGTTTAGGATTTTTACATTTCTGTGCCTGAGAGAGATTACACTGTCATTTTAGATTTTTTTTGTAAAGAAATTGTCAGGTTTTCATATCTTAAAATGAGTCAGAAAGTTTTTCTTTCTATTCTTTAGAAGGATTTATGTAAGAGAAGCGTTAATTTTTTTCTTTTAAGGTAATTTAGAACTTCTCTGATAAAGCCATTTGGGCTTGGAGTTTTCTTTGTGGTAAGTTTTTCTTTATGGATTCAATTTCTTTTAGAGTTATAAGACTACTCAGATATTTTATTTCTTCTGTGTCACTTCTGGTAAGTTTTTTTTCTAACAATTTACCAATTTCAACTAAGTCGTCAAATTTAGTGGCATAAGGTTGTTCATGAGATCCTCTTATTATCTTTTGAATGTCTGTAATATTTGTAGTTTTGTCCTCTTTTTCATTTCTGATATTACTACATTGGGCCTTCTTTCTTTGTGACTGGCCTTGCCAAGGGTTTATCAATTTTATCATTTTTTTTTTAACCACACTTTGTCAATCCTCTTTCAGATATTTTTTTCCTACATCATTCATTTCTGTTCTTAACTTTAATATATTCTTCCTTCTGTATTCCTGGGGCTTAACTTGCTATTATGTTCCTGCTTATTAAGATGGATTGAGATGATTGATTTCAGTCTCTCTTTTTTCCAAATATATACACTTCATGCGAAAAATTTTTCCCTAAGCATGGGTTGCTTGGATTGCTCGGTTGGTTAAGTGACTGACTCTTGATTTCGGCTCAGGTCATGATCTCAGGGTCATGGTCTCAAGGTCATGAGATTGAGCCCAGCCATGGGCTCTGCATCAGGTGTGGAGCCTGCTTAGCATTCTCTCTCCCTCTGCCCTCCCACCCTGCACTCTATCATTCTCTCTCTCTCAAAAAAAAAAAAAAAAAAAATTCCCCTAAGCATACTTTAACTGCATCACACATTCCAATATGTTATATTTTAATTATCATTCCAGTAAACATATTTTCTTACTTCCACTGCTAATTTTTTCTTTGACCCACTGGTCAATTAAGAAGTATATTGGTTAACCTCCAATTATTTAGGGATTTTTCTAGTTATCTTTTTGTTATTGGTTTCTAGCTAAGTTTCAATGAGGCCAGAGAACATAGTTGGTATTACTTTCATTCTCTGTGGTTTTACTGAGACTTGATTTACTGCTCAGCATATAATCAATTTTGATACATGTTTTATGTGCACTTGAAAATAATGTGCATACTGTAGTTGTTAGGTGCTGGATTCTATACATGTCAATTACATTAAGATTGTCAGTCATGTTGCTTACTAAATTTTTTGTGTACTTGTTCCATCAGTTTACTGAGAAAGATGTGCTAAAATTGCCCACTATGACTGTGGATTTGTCTAGTTCCTTTGTTTTTGTCAATTTTTACTAGCACTCTAGCCAAAAAAAGGCAAATAAGAATTTAAGGCCTAAAAACTGAGAGGCAGAAACAAAACTAACCCTATTTGCAGAGAATATTATTGTTTACTTAAAACCAAAGGGAATCAATTTTTGAAAAGACTACCAAGAAAATAAGAAAAGTCAGTAATACTGGGAGGTAGAAAACTAATAAAAAGAGTCAATAGTTAGAAGCTAGATTATAATAAAAGAAAAGATTCCATTTACATGAGTAATAGCTACAACAAAAAAAGATGAATGTCTTAGGAATAAATTCAAAAATAATGATGTACAGGGCGCCTGGGTGGATCAGTTGTTAAGCGACTGCCTTCGGCTCAGGTCATGATCCCAGGGTTCTGGAGTGGAGCCCCGCATAGGGCTCCCTGCTCCACGCGAAGCCTGTTTCTCCCTCTCCCACTCCCCCTGCTTGTGTTCCCTCTCTCGCTGTCTCTTTGTCAAAATAAATAAATAAAAGCTTTAAAAAATAATAATAATGATGTACAGGACGCATGCTAAAAAGCATCTTTAAAACATTCCAGAAGAACACAGAACTCATAACAAATGGGAAAGCATAACCATACTTTTGGACAAAGGTGGCTCAATATCATTATCTTTTCTTGTATCAAAATTACACTGATCTTCCTAATTTGATTTTTAAATTTAGCAATATCTCAATAAGCTTGTAAATAGCTTTGTTTCAGTTAGACAAAGGATTTCTAAAGTTCATAGTGGAAAATAAGCAAACAAGATTTGCAAGGGAAGCTTTGAGAAAAGGACCAAAGAAGGGGGATTATCAGATATAAAAACATTCACCCAGGTTCAAAATTAAAGCAACATAATACTGGCTTATAAATAGATGAACGAATAGAATAAAAAGAAAGTCCAGAAAAAGAACACAAACACCAAACCCGAAAACTGAACTATTGAATAATATTGGGAAAATTAGGTAGCTATCTGGGAAATATTAATGTTGGACTCATACATTACTCTGGGTTCCATGATATGTTCCAAATGGATCAAATCTTTAAATATAAAAAATAAATCAAAAGTAGCAAATGAATACATGAAATAGTATTTCATGATCTTAGAGTGTGGAAGGCTTGGCATCTTCCACACAGAGCGTGGAAGACCATGACCCTGAGATCATGGCAAAAATCTAGAAACCATGAAAATACATCAATAAATTCAACTATATAAAAAAATTTTTTTAACCTCTGCCTGACAAAAGTAAACTCCACCATTAAAATTACATAAATAAATAAACTGACAAACTGGAAAACATCATTACAATTAGTTGCAGACATAGAAAAATCTTCTTATGGTGTATAAAGCCCTAGAGATTGTTAAAAAGCCAATAACTCACTAGAAAAATGGACAAATATTATAAAGAGGCCATTCAAAGAATATGCAAATTGTTCTCAAATATATTTTTAAATGCTCTATTTCACTCATAGCAAGAAACATGCAAATTAAAACTTCCCTAAGATAACATTTTTCACCATAAAATTGGCAAAAATCCAAAATTTGATATTATGTTCTGTTGCCAAGCTATAGGAAATAGGCAGTGTCGTACCTTGCTGATGGGAGTATAAATTTGTACAACGCAGATGGAGGGCAATTTAGCAATAGCTATCAAAATTCCAAACGTATGTAGTCTTAGACTCAGCAACTCCACTCTGGGGAGTTTACCCTACAGATGTATTTGCATATCTACAAAATGGCATACATAAAGTTTATTTATTGCCGCATTGCAATCAACAGTGAAAGATAGGAGAGAACCTGGATACTTGTCAGTGGAGGGCTGGTTAAATAAAGACACTCAATGAAGTATATTCTGTAACTATGAAAAGAAATAAGAAAGCTCTTTATGTATTGATAGGGAAAACTCTCTACAATGCATTAAATGAAAAAGCAAGGTACTGAGTAATGTATATAGCATGCAAACACTTACATTACAAAAGAGAGAAAATAATATATTTGTATTGTTAGTTACATTTATTTATATTTATTTTCAAAATCCCTGCAAGAGTAAATAAAAGACTAAAAACAGTGGTCATCTGGCCATTGGGGCCTGGGAATTGGGAACATGAATGACCAATGTGGGAAGGAGATTTTTCATGGGAAGCTTTTTCATACTTTTTGATGTCTTTACCACGGGAGCATATTACTGTTCAAAAACTTTTTAAAAACAATTTAAAGCAAAGAACCATCCTAACAATACTGTCAAATACATTTAATTCCACAGACGGCTTAAATGCCCTGCAACTCTAGCAAGACCCTCTGTGCCATTAACAGGAACATCTGTTAGGATGTTTGTGACTATAAGTGGTAGAAGGCTTAAACAATGAGACAATTATTATCCCAGATAACAAAACACCCAAAGTCAGACTGTCCCAGGAATGGAAATGCCTCTGCAATTTCAGGTATTACCTGACCATGGCAGCCAAAATGGACAATACCCACAACCTCCTGTGCAATGCCCAGAAATCTCTCAGGGGCAAGTGGCCAGTGATATGTATGTAGTATGTCCATACTTGAGCTTCAGGGGAGCCTGGGACATAATGGCAACAGTAACAACAGTAATCACTAACATCTATTGAACACTTCATATGTGCCAGGTACTGTCATAAGCACTTTACATGTATTAACTAACTCCTTTGCTCTTCAAAGCCATCTATCAGGGAGGTAGTGTTTTTATACCTATTTTACAGAGGAAACTGAGCATGGGAGAAGTTAAGTAAGTCACAGTAAGTGGTGGAGCTGAGATAGACACTTTGGCAGTCTAGATCCAAAGCCACTGATCCCAACTACCATGTGTATTACTGGAGAATAAATCTTCAATATACATCTTCAACAGAAAGAGGTTGATTCTGCCAGCAAGGGAGGGCAGAAAAGAATGGCTTTTGGATATCCAGCCAGCAGTGCTTCTCCCTGGGAGCAAATTGCCCACATTGCAGCCCTTGACCGGGACACGTCAAGCCATCAATGACAGACCCGGCCATTTTTTGTGGAGACCTCCCGTGTTCGCTCTAGACCTGTGTCTCCAGTTAACAGAAAGGAGGAAACCTCAGGATCCTTCTGGAAGGAACAGTAACAGCAGCTCCACCGAGAGAAATCTCTAAACCAAAACTTATCATGGCTCCCAGAGCACCTTGCAATGAGCTCCAGGGAATAGAGAGGCTTCCACCCAAGGACAGGATGACAACAGGAGACTGAGGACCTCCATGGAAGACTCTGGGGTGCTCTCATGGGCTGCCACACACCCACAGCTCACCTGCTTCTTCCCGCCCAAGCACTTCAGCTGTACCAGCAGAACCACGCCCTGGGAATCAAATGTATATAGCATGCAAACATTTACATTACACTAACAGCCATGCCTGGTTTTTCACAGACAAATCCCAGGGCCAGTCTACTCTGCTGCTAATAAGATCAACACGGGGTAGTTTCCTGCTGTACAATCTTCCCCCATCTCTGTGCCTCACTTGCCACTTGAGAGCTCCCACTGCTAAATGTGTCTAAAACATTCAAGACAAAAAACTCTTTCTTCAGATATAAGCTTCCACCTTCTAGGACTTTACAGCAGCTAACTCTGCCTTCATGTGCTAAATATACAGATTTTTTTCCCTGTCATTAATCCAATAGTTTTTTCATATATTTGTCTTTTCATACAGTCAGAGACTTGGTGAGTCAGTTTCCTCCCCTCGCAGGCACATCGCCCAAGGAAGGGGGTGGATATATTCTTAGCCCGAGGGCACTTTGCTCTGCCTTATGTAAAACCCCAGGGAGCTGGATGTCTCTAGACTCTGACAAAGAGGAGCTCTGGGTGAGCAGAGAAAATAAGAGAACAAAGCATGTGAACAAGGAGCATATCTCCCAAAGGAGCCCACTTGCCGCCTGCAGACCTGAAATAGAGCCATCAGCCTGTGGGCTGCCCGGCTTCTCTCAGAGAGGAGTAGGTAGAAGAGGAATTCCACTCCACACTTCCTCCCCTAGAAGAGTCAGAACAGCTCACATGATGAGCCCCATGTCTTCTCAGCCTGGGAGGTCGACGTGGGGGCTATGCCACTGAGGGATGAAGGGATCTGGCCGCCAGGGCACCTGCGACTTCCAAGGGGAAACTGTAAGCATTGTAAGAATAAGTTGGAGCGTGTCTTGCTCCATCACAACCAGCTACCTCAGGCTGCAGAGAGGCCAGAGTCACGTTCATAGATGCATTAAGGCACGGTGTTACTGATTTGATTTTCTAGAGCCAAGAAGCTGCAGTCACTTACATCTTCAAGGCTGTGCCGTCTGGTTGAGCTGCCTGCCTTTGCAGGGTAAGTGCAAAAGGGCCAAAGATCCTAGAGATAAGTCCATGTCCTGAAAACCTCCTGTCAAGCTTTATAACAGCTGCTTTCATGCGGCGCCCTGGTGGCTCAGTCTGTTAAGCATCTGCCTTCAGCTCAGGTCATGACCTTGGCGTCCTGGAATCAAACCCTGCATTGGGCTCCCTGCTCTGTAGGGAGTCACCTTCTCCATCTCCCTCTGCCCCCACACCCCCTCCCCACTCATGCTCTCTCTCAAGTAAATAAATAATATCTTTAAAAAAAGAAAAACAGCTGCTTTCAGAACTCTTCAGCTCTGGTGTGGCCACTGACCTTGGCCAAGTCATGTCACTTCTGTGGGCCTCCATGAACCCATCTTGAGGGAAGATGCAGATGCTGATCTCCAGGAGCCTGTGCAGTTCGAAAGTTCTGCGCTTCACAAAAAGACTTCATTTCCCTTTGGAAGATGAAAGTGTCTTATGTCCAACCTTGCCTCTGGCTTCCATTTCCTTCACTTTCTCTATTCAGCCCTGCCCAACATCTAGTGGAAATGGTAAGCAGACCCCCTGACAATGGTTGCCAAGACAATCAATGGGTGGCCCTTGGGTGGCCAAGACAACCAGCAAATTATTTACAGAGTATGGCAGGCCAAATAATGCCCACCCCCCAAAATGTCCGTGCCCTAATCCCCAGAACCTGTGAGTGTTACATGATTCACAGAAGGGACTTTGAAAGGTGGAATTAAGATTATTAATCAGTGACCTAAAAATAGGGAGAATATCCTAGATTAATCCAGGCTGGCTCAATCTAATCATATGAGCCCCTAAAAGCAGAGAACTTACTCTGGTTGGAGGTCACTGAGATGCTGCAAAAGGAAAAGCCAGAAAGATTCTAAGCATGAGAGGGGGCCACACAGAAATCCTGGAATGGAAAATGCGCAGCTTTAAGTGCAAAAGACCAGTCCCTGGCTCACAGCCATCAAGGAAACAGACCTCAGTCCAACAACCACAAGGAACTGAATTCTGCCAACAACTCGAATGAGCTTGGAAACAGAGTCATTCCCAGAGCTTCCAGAAAGGAACACAGCCCTGCCTATCCCTGTGAGGATCTAAGCAGAGGACCCACTGAGCTATCCTGTACCCAGACTTGTGACCTATTGACTGGAAGTCAATAAATGGGTGTTGTTTTACATCACTAAATAAGCAGTCATTTGTTACAGTAGTAACAGAAAACTAATACATAGGGTATCACTGACAACTGCATTACTTTAACATATAAAGTTTGTCCTGCCACTTTCTTCTGCATCTCGAAGCAAGATGGCAAAGCCTGGCCCAGGCCACCAAGCGTTGTTTTACTTTCAGGAATTAACATATCTCAAAAGCTTGAAAGGAGGGGGAAAAGAATGAATGGAAGAACAGGCAGAAAGGGAGGGTTGGGGAGGGGTTGGAGAACTGGCCCTGATATTATTACCACTATAACTCCCACAGGCATCAAAGTTCCCAAAATGTCCTGTTCATAATTAAGCAATGTGAAGTTGGCTGCAGTGACCATATGGAAGAGGAGAGCCAGGAGTGCCCTGGGGATGCTTTGGAATCCAGGAACTTAAGTATCTGCAGAGAACATCTTGCTAGCAGCCCTTTGGCTGTAAAAATGCAAATGACCCCAGCTGGCTGCCAAGTGTCACCTGGGAAGCCCAGCTGATAGAGGAGTTCCTGGCTCTCCATTCTCCACGCTCTGTCCCATATTGCCAGAGGAGTTGGACACTCAGACCAAGTGGCACCCCAGGGCCTGCCCAGGGGCGCTCAGCCAGGGAAGCAGGGCACCCTCACCCTCTGCAGCTCTGGAGCTGCCCACATCACCTCTGGAAGGAGTGTGAGGATGTGAGGTCCCTCTCTCTCACTCTTCCTCTCCTCTCTCGCCTTCAAGTTCAAAGTGAAAACCGAAATTAGCCCCGCCTTCTCCAGCTATCCTTACTCCAATATCCTCTCACATTTATATAGGGAGTTTGTACCATTAATTTCTCTTCTTCATAAACAAGAAAGAGAGACAAGATAAAATTTAAGAGATCCTTCAAAGGTCATCCTTCTCTAGCTCTGGAAAGTCACCCCGTGCCTACGTAGAACCATGCACCTCCACTCACACTCACCCGGCACCTCTGACGCCCTCCTAGCAAACTCCCAGCCTTGTCTGTAGGGAAGCAGATAGCTGGGGGAGCAGAGCATGCCTGGCCACAGGTAATCTACCAAGGCAAAAAAACATTCTGAGATCATCAACAGTCTTTAGGCCCTAAGAAAGGCTGAGAATTCTTCCCATCTGGTAAAATAATTATAAGGACTGAACTCATTCTCCAAACAGCCTAAGCACCCAGCAGGGACCTGTGCTCCATTTTAAAGGTCACAAAGATGGGGAGTAACAGCCCATGACCTAAGTCAATGTTTCCTGAACTTTCAGTGGATGATTTGTTCACGAACATCAGAGAGAGGAAAGAGAAATGTGATAAGGGTTGGGGATGAGGAGGAGGTTCCTTTCCCTGGATGTTCCCTGTGCAGATAAATACCCCTTCATCCACTTGTTCTTCCAAGCATTCCAAACCCCATATGCATGTTGTGCACACATGCATGCATGCACACGTCAGCCTCTGGCTTTGTTCCTCCAAGCCCAAACCCCATCTCGGCACCAACCCCATCCTACTTGGGAATGCCACATAAAACGCAACCCAGTCTGAAGGATGCCCATTCTTACACAGAGTCAGTGCAGAAAAGGAAAAAGGTGCCAAGCTCAGAGACACCAGCATCAGGCTGGACACAAAGCTATGAGCAAGAGAGGATATCGGGAGACTAAAGTGGGTCCTGCCAGCCAGTTCCATCTCCAGGAAGGAAACCCCTCAAATGCAATATACCCTTCAAGATCCACTAAACCCTCCATGACCCCACAGAGCCATTGCCACCTAGCCCCACTGAACCCAGGGGCCCAAATTTCTAATGTGATTTTACTCATGAGACTTGAGTGAGGAATCTATCTTAGCATTTGGAAGAGCATGTCCCTTGATTTGATGGTTGTTCTTTCCCTAATGCCATCTGTTGATGGTATTGTTCTACTGAAACACAATCTGTGATGGTATTCATTTCTCTTTCTCTCCTGCATCCAAACCTCATGATACATAAAAACAATTCTTCAAAAAGAGACTTTCAGCATTTGAGTCCCCGCCATGTGAAAAACAACATTAACACAAGCCATTATCAAGTGCCAAGCATTGTTCCACCACTTGACATGATTCAATTCATTTATTCCTCATAGCAGCCCTGTGAGCAAGATTCAATTACCTTCCCCATCTTACAGTTGAGGACACTGACAGAAAGGAAGTTACGTGAATTGTGGTAGTCACGGTGTTAGTAAATAGCAAATCCAGGATTCAAATCCAGACAACACGGCTCCAGACTCCACAGCCTTAAGTCTTTTTTTTTTTTTTAAGATTTTATTGATTTATTTGATAGAGATAGAGGGAGGGAGAGCACAAGCCCGGGGAGCGGCAGGCAGAGGGAGAGGGAGAAGCAGACTCCCCACCGAGGAAGGAGCCCGACGTGGGGCTCGATCCCAGGACCCCGGGACCATGACCTGAGCTGAAGGCAGCCGCTTAACCTACTGAGCCACCCAGGTGCCCCTCCACAGACTTAAGTCTTAATCACTGTGCTTTCAAGATTCCTAAACTTTCTATCTAAGGAACTACCCAGCCCCTAGGAAGAAGACAGCAAAGAAACAATGCAGACAGATCACATTGTCTATAAGAGAAATGTGCCCTCTGCAGTCACTTCCCCCCACATATTCCCACTCTCCATCTCTGTCCCTTTCACACACACACTCATCCTTGCTCTCTCTTGCTCACACACACACACACACACACACACACACACACACACACACTCCTGCCATACCTGGATCCAGTACCACCAAGCAATGGAATTTAACCTTGACTCAAAGAATTATCAAGGCTGCATGGACACAGGCACATACCGTTTTCCTGACCTTAATCCCTTATGCTCTTGGGTACTGTAATGGTTCATTTTAGGCGTCAACTTGGCTACTGTTATGTCTGTGACTCAGTAACAGAGGCTCTGACAGCCCCCAGAGGCCACATTTTCCTTTGAAGTCAGAATTTGTGCTTCAAATGCAGAAAGAAGGCAAAGGCATTCTAAGGAACACAAACCACCAAGGAATTCGGTCACATCCTTTCTCACTTTCTTACAGGTTACTTCCCCATATTAATTGGCCACTTAGTCCAGAAATGCTGTCATATAAGGAAAAAGAAGATAGGCCCATCATCAATCCATCACTCCTTTGTCTTCTGATCTTCCCTACTCACTAGTAAGACAAAGGTGGAGAATGTTGGTAGAATGTACATATATGAGTGAAAACAGTGGAGCTCATTTTCTGCAGCATTTTCATTGTTCTGGTAAGAACACAATACATATGCACGTATGGGCTATATGAAGCACGACGTGTGCGATTTCGGCGACTGCGTGTGAGTTACATGTCCTGATATTTGCATTTAAAACTGGGACCGTGCCATATAAAGAGGAACTGTAAAATTCATGCTAACAATGTAAAATTTTAATCTTTCTTCACTCAGAACAACATGAAATAGCAAATGAAAAAAAACTAGGACAAGAGAGACTGTGAAAAAAAGGGAAAAGCTTCTTCAAAAAAAAAAAAGGAAGGAAAACGCTTAATATTTTAGAATATACCTTTAACAACACTTTTTTCCTGCTTTTTGAACAAAAGACACCCTCCCATTTCTATTTTGTACAGGGGCCTCCAAATTATGTAGCTGGCCTTGAGGAAATGAAATCTATTCTGCTATGATGTAATAATTGAAATAATTGTAATTCTTAGGAAGTCACACGCAATCACAATAATGTATTATAAAACTGGTTGCTTCAGGGGTGCCTAGGTGGCTCAGTGAGGTAAGCATCTAGCTCTTGATTTCGGCTCAGGTCATGATCTCAGGGTTGTGAAATTGAGCCCCTCATGGGGCTCTGCACTCAGAGCGCAGGGTCTGCTTGTCCCTCTCCCTCTGCTGCCCCCCTCCACTCTCATGCTCTGCCTCTTTAAATAAATAAATAAATAACTTAAAAAAAAAAAAAGTTGCTTCAGAGACCATTCCACCATGGGAGGACATAGCTAGAAGGTGCTGGTTATGAACCAGGAAGGGACTCTCACCAGAAAGCGACCATGCCGACACCTTGAACTTGGACTTCCCAGCCTCCAGAATTGTGAGCGATAAATTTCTGTTTATTTTAAAAACAAAATTGCTTCAGAGGAAATAACAAAACCACTTCAAAGCATAAAGTCAAACAGAAATCAAAATGGCTGCACTAATGCTTCGGCGAAGCTTGATTTTTAAAGTAAATCACCTTCTTCCTCTCTTCCACCCCTCCCTTCTTAGCCTTTGTTTCAGGAACCTAGTACCACTCTGAAGACATGATGAATGAGGATGGCGGTGCATCCACAATTCCTATCAAAACCAGCTAGATCCCGTATTTCCCTATCAGTGCCCCAAGCCCCTTTCTGCGGGTGGGTTTGCAGCCTGAAGGCCTTAGCCTGCTGCAGCCTCCTTTGCTGGGCAAAGCAATAAAGCCATTGTTCCTCTTTATCCCAAATTCTGTTTTCCCGTTACACTTTGGTTCCAAAGCACAGAGGTCGATTTTCAACAATAAGAGGTCACAGATTGACTAGAGAATTTCAAACTCATCAAAGACATTTTCTTGTGGAACTTTCACTAATCGAGGGAGGTTTTATAAATGGATGGCTGCAACACCTAAACACCTAGCAAATGCAGTGTAATGAATAGATCAACCTTTTGCTCCAGAGCAATGGCCTTTCTTTTTCTATTGCCACCAGTATTATTGGCAATAACAGCTTCTTTCCTGTTCTTACCAGCTTTTTCACCCACTGTCATGTTAAACAAAGCAAAGAAATTCACCCAAAGCAGCTATGTCTCTTCTATGGCTTGTTCCCTTTCTGTGTGGGTGCTACATTCTCATTGTTATTTTTTCCCTTTCTTGATAGCTTTATCATCTACCCCTCTCTGTACCACAAATCATGTTCCTGAAATACCATACATACAACTGACATCCAATTCTTACCATGATACACTGATGGAAAGTGCCTATAATTATGACACTTTTAAAATCTTGACAGATTGAAAATTAAGAAAACATCAAAAATCGAGAACCTAGAAATCAAGGTGCTCTCTCCAAAACAGCAACCCAGAAACCTGAAGAAACTTTAAACAGGTTCCCTCAGGTTACAGAGAGGAGATGGTTTACTGTATCAGGTCGATTGCTCTCATCTTACAGCTGGGGAGCTTGAAGGCTGGGGCCTCAGACAACTTCTGCAAGGTCTGGAACTCATGGGCAGCAGCGTGAGAACACACACATAACAGTTATCTTGACCCTTGACTGAGACCTCTCTACCCCACCCCAATAAAACACTGTTTGCAAAAATAATTCCTTGGGTTAATCTCTCTAAAAGGAGGCCCACATCACTAAGAGGAAAATTCTGGGGTCTCTTCCTAACTAAATTTAATTTGAAGAGAAGCCGACCTTTCCATTGGAAGAGGTCAAAACTGTCAGAACCACCCTAAAAAAGGATTCATTTTGGGTCTCCAGTCAGCGCTTGGACAAAGTAAGATAACCTTCATTTTGAGTTTCATAAAATTCATAAAGGGTACTGGGATTGCCAAGTGCTTTCCTCTGTGTCCTTTTGGGGTCTCAGGTTCCACTGATGAGGCAGCCATGCACCACAACACAGGCATGTCTGCTCAATCCTTTCGATGGAAAATTGCCATTTTCTGTGAGTCAGTCAATAATGATCACTTGCAATGTGGCTAGCCATGGTCTGGACACTACCTATGCTTGAAGATTGCACACTGATGGATGAAAAGGAAGACTGTTTGGTACCCAAAACCAAGTGGAGGAAAAAAGGACTCCAATGGTGAAGCAGGATATGATGGGGGGAGGGCCACACCCCTCCATAAGCTCAGTGCGGTAATCACTCAAATGAGGAGGAAGAACAGCTTGTTTATTTACTTAGCTTACTTATTTCCCCTCCAGACATTGCAGCATCAATGCGTGGGTCAGAGATCAGAGGTACAGGGTCCTGAGGATAAGTGAGGAAAGGGAAAAATAGCAGGAAATGGGCAAAAGAAAAAGTCGGGCCAGTTCTGAAAAAGCAAACTGCCTCTGTGTCTCTGGCAAAGCCTTTCTCCTTGACCAAATTTTAGTCAGGCCCCTTGAGCCCTTTTCTCAACATTGGCTCCAGTCCTTAACAGGAAACCTCCTACATCGATAAAGGGGAACCCTCCTACACCGTTGGTGGGAATGCAAGCTGGTGCAGCCACTCTGGAAAACAGTATGGAGGTTCCCCAAACAGTTGAAAATAGAGCTACCATACGATCCAGCAACTGCACTGCTGGGTATTTACCCCAAAGATACAAATGTAGGGATCCAAAGGGGTACGTGCACCCCAATGTTTATAGCAGCAATGTCCATAATAGCCAAACTGTGGCAAGAGCCAAGATGTCCATCGACAGATGAATGGATAAAGAAGATGTGGTGTATATACACAGTGGAATATTATGCAGCCATCAAAAGGAATGAGATCTTGCCATTTGCCACGACGTGGATGGAACTGAAGGGTGTTATGCTGAGTGAAATAAGTCAATCAGAGAAAGACATGTATCATATGACCTCACTGATATGTGTAATTTGAGAAACAAAATAGAGGATCATAGGGGAAGAGAGAGAAAAATGAAACAAGACGAAACCAGAGAGGGAGACAAACCATAAGAGACTCTTAATCTCAGGAAACAAACTAGGGGTTGCTGGAGGGGAGGGGGGTGGGGGGACGGGGTAACTGGGTGATGGGCCTTAAGGAGGGCACAGGATGTAATGAGCACTGGGTGTTATATAAGACTGATGAATCACTGACCTCCACCTCTGAAACTAATAATACATTATCTGTTAATTAATTGAATTTAAATTAATTAACTATTTAATTAATTTAATAAAAGCCTTCTACATCAGCTTAGCAAGAATCCTCTTCCTCCTGATGTCTCCCATGGCTAGTCCTGCACCCACTGATGTCCTCACTCTGCTTGCTGGCTATAAATCCTCAGCTATCTTTGTTGCATTTGGACTTTGGCCCAATCTCTCCTCTACTGCAATAGTCTTGACACCTATTACAATAGCCCTGAATAAAGCCTTCCTACTGTTTTAACAAGTGTCAGAATAATTTTTGTCTTTAACACTACTTTCAAAATCACCAAATCCTCAGTATTCTTTTCCCTCTTACCAAAATTCGGGGCAATGATTTTCCAACCAAAGTAACAAAACACACTGTCTGGATGAGTTGTGAAATGGGAGACAAAGTATAGAGTGACAAGCAAGTAAAATTTCCTGATATGATGTCCCAAGCAGCCCTGTGAGCAACAAGCTCCCTGGTCTCCCAACACCTGAATGCCTATGGGTCCCTTACATAAGACTCCCATGGGGCTTAATAAAACCCCACTCTTTTGGTTTAAATTGAGCCCTAGCCTGGGAACCCCAAAGCACTCTACCCATGGAGTCTAACAATAGCATGTACGTCAGGTCCAATCTCTCTCTCTCTCTCTCTCTCTCTCTCTGGTGGCACTCTACCTTAACCTCCCCATGTGGCTCCCCGAGGCATGCTATGTACTTCCTCTAGGACCTGTGAGTAATAAACTCTTTATTTCAATTTCTCTTATAGTCTGTTGTTGACTCACAGCTCACCATCCAGCACCCTGCTTTGCTAACAAATGTTAACTTAACAAAGTCATAACAGCCATATATGAGGAAGCCACAGCTCATCACTACTCAAGCACATCATACTCAATGGTGAAAAGCTGAAAGATTTTCCTCTAAGGCCAGGAGTAAGACAAGGATGCCCACTCCTAACCACTTCTATTCAACATAATCCCAGAAGTCCTAGCACAGCAGTTAGGCAAGAAAAAGAAATAAAAGGCATCCAAATCAGAAAAGAAGAAGTAAAATTGTCTCTGTTTTAAGATGACATGATACTAAATACAGAAAACCTTAAAGATTCAACCCAAAAACTGTTGGAACTAATAAATGATTTCAGCAAAGTTACAGAATACAAAATCAATACACAAAAATCAGTTATGTTTCTATACACTAATAACAAACTACCAAAAAGAGAAACTAAGAAAATAATCCCATTTATAATAGCATCAAAAACAATAAAATACTTAGGAATAAATAAAACCAAGGAGGTGAAAGATCTGTACCATGAAAGCTATAACACATTGATGAAAGCAACTGAAGGACACACAAAATAAACGGAAAGATATTCCATGTTCATGGATTGAAAGAATTAATATTGTTAAAATATCCATACTACCCAAGGTGATCTACATATTCAGTGCAATCCCTATCAAAATTCCAATGGCATTTTTCACAGAAATAGAAAAAACAATCCTAAAATTCTTATGGAACCAAAAAAGACCTCAAATAACTAAAGCAATCTTGAGAAAGAAGAACAAAGCCGGAGGTAACACACTTCTGATTTCAAACTATGTTACCAAGCTATAGTCACCAAAACAGTTTGGTATTAGCATAAAACAGACACATAAGGGTACCTGGGTGGCGCAGTCAGTTAAGCATCTATTGGTTTTGGCTCAGGTCGTGATCTTCCAGTCGTGGGATCAAGCCCCGCATAGGACTCCATGCTCAGCCTGGTGTCTGCTTGGAGTTTCTCTCTCCCTCTCCCTCTGACCCTCCCCACCATGATCTATCTCTCTCTCTCCCTATTAAAAAAAACAAAAAGACAGACACATAGATCAATGGAATAGAACAGAGAACCCAGAAATAAATTCATACATATATGTCAATTAATTTTTGACAGAAAAGCCAAGAAACTGCAATGGAGAAAACACTGTCTCTTCAATATATAGTATTAGGAAAACTGTACATCTACATGCAAAAGAATGAAACTGACCTCTATCTTAGACCATATTAAAAAATCAACTCAAAATGGATTAAAGATTTGAACACACGATCTGAAACCATAAAACTCCTAGAAGAAAACATGGGAATAAGTTCCCTGACGTCACTCTTAACAATGATTTCTTTGGATTTGATACCAAAAGCAAAGGCAACAAAAGCAAAAATAAACAAGAGGGAGTTTTCAAACTAAAAATCTTCAGCATGGCAAAGGAAACCATCAACAAAATGAAAAGGCAACGTATGGAATGGAAGGAAATATTTGCAAACCACATATATGGTAAGGGGCTAGTATCCAAAATACACAAGGAACTCAAACATCTCAATGGCGAAAAACAAATAACCCAATTAAAAATGGGTAAAGGACCTAAAGAGACATTTTTCCAAAGAAGGTATACCGATGGCCAACAAGTACATGAAAAGGTGTTTGGCATCACTCATCAACCAGGAAATGCAAATCAAAACTGCCATGAGACATTACCTCACATCTGTTAGGGTATCTGTTATCAAAAGGATAAAGAAATAAATGCTGGTGAGGATATACAAAAAAAGGAAACACTTGTGTGCACTGTTGGTGGGAATGTAAACTAGTACAGCCTCTATGAAAAAGAGTATGACGTTTCCTCAAAAAAAAAAAAAAGAAAGAAAGAAAGAAAACAGAGTTACCACATGATTCAGCAATCCCATTTCTGGGTATATATCCAAAAGAAATGAAATCCCTATCTGAAAGAGAGGTCTCTACTTCTGTGTTAATTACATTATTCACAATAGCCAAGTGTCTGTTGACAGATGGATTAAAAAAAGTAGCACATATATATAATATATATTTACACACATACACACACATATACACACAATGGAATATTATTCAGCCTTTAAAAAGAAGGAAATCCTGCCAAAGTGGATGAGCCCAGAGGGCATTATGCAGAGTGAAATAAGTCAGACAGAGAAAGACAAATACTGCATGGTATCACTTATTTGTGGAATCTAAAAACAAAAACAAAAGTTGAACTTATAGAAAGAGTACAATGGTGATTGCCAAGGGCCAGGGGGTGGGGAAAAGAGAGGGAGGCTGGTAAAAGGTACACATTTTCAGTTATAAGATGAATAAAGTCTGAAGACCTAATGTATAACATGGCGACTATAGTTGAAATATATTGTATAATTGCAATTTGCTAAGAGAACAGAACTTAAGTTCTCACCAAAAAAAAAGGTAAATGTGTGAGATGATAGTTGTGTTCATTAACTCGATGGTGGGAATACTTTCACAATGTGTACCCATGTCAAATCATTGCACTGTACAATTTAAATATATCACAATTTATCTGTCAATTATACTTCAGTAAAGATGGGGGTGTCGGGAGATAACAGAAAATAACAAGTGTTTATGAGGCTATGTAGAAATCAGAACCCTTTTGCACTGTTAGTGGGACTGTAAAATGGTACAGACACTAGGGAAAAGAGTATGGAGGTTCCTGAAAAAATTCAAACTAAAACTACGATAGGCTCCAGCAATCCCAATTCTGGATTTCTGAATATATCATAAAGAATGGAAAGCAGGATCTCAAAGAGATATTTGCACATTCGTGTCCATAATGGCAGTCTTCACAATAACCACGAGGTGGAAACAACCCAAATGTCCATCAGTGAATGAATGGATAAACAAAATGTGGTCTATATGTACCACAGAATATTATTATCAAACTTGAAAGAAATTCTGTCACATGGTACAACATGAGTGAACCTTGAGGACATTATACTCAATGAAATAAGCCAATCACAAAAGCACAAAGACTGTATGATTCCTCATATAGGAGGGATCTAAAGTCAAATTCATAAAAACAAGAAGTAGAATGATGGCTGACAAGGGCTGAGGGAAGGGGAAATCGGGAGTTGTTTACTAGATAGAGATGGAAAAAAATTGGAAATCTCTTGCATAATGTGAATAAACAACATTACTGAGCTGTACACTTAAAACATGGTTAATGTGGTAGATTTTGTGTGATTTTTTTTTTTTAGATTTAAATAAATTTTTACTTAAAAAAAATCTTGAACAGTATCTGAAATCAATCTATTGCTACTATTCCTGTTTGGGAAGTGTAATTCAAGCACTAAATTTTCAGCAATTTTGTGAAAGCACTCAGGCCAGATATGGTCACTTGATTCTTTGATGCCACTTGCTCTGTCTCTCCACAATCTCCACCACTTAACCCCCTCTCAGGTCCCCAAATCTACTGTCTACCAGGAGAGGACTTCTTGAACCTTGAAATCATATGCAAAATAATATATTACGCAATTTTTTCTGGTGAGACAATCCATAAAAATCATCAAATGACTGACAGTAAACGACAGATTCAAAAAAACCCAAATAATTTATGCAAGGTCCTACAATTCAGTTCCCAGATGGGGACAGAGCTGGGAGGCAAACACAAGCCTGCCTGAGCCCTAACCCCAAACACTGGGTCACACCCATAGCAAAGCGGAGGCATTCAGCCTTGGGGTATGATACAAAGGACACATGAAGAGAACACAAAGCACAGATCATAAGCCCTCACGAAATTGTTGGGAGGACTAGGTGACGGTGTTGGTAAAGGGTCTGGGACAGGGGTAGAGGTGTACCGGCGCCCGCTCTCCCCATTCAGCCCCCGGAAGACTCCAGCCTGATAGCTTAGTGGGAAATAGTTTTAAATTGTTGCCCTTCCCAGGAGCGTCTGCATTTTAGGTAAAAGACAGAATTTCAGCACCTACTCAGCTGGAGGATAACTTGGGATTCAGGGCTCTGTTCAGATCCTCAGGTGATGGGCGGAAGCCACGTTAAACTCTCCCTACTCAAAAATGCGGCCGAACTCAGCCCTCCCGGCCTCGCGGAGCTGCTCCGCCAGGTTTTGCAGGGGGGAAGGCATTCTTGCTCTGTGTCCTGGGGAACAATAGCAGACTGGCACTGGTTTCGGGGCTAACGACTGCCTCTTAATCAGCCCCTTGCTGGGGTGAGGCCTGGGCCTGCATCTGCTCAGAGGTCTGCTTCCGCCAGCCAGCTTGGGGAGTGTCATTTAAAATCTGTCCATCTCGGAAGACACTATCTGGTCACATGACAGCTGAGCCCGGAGAGGCAGGATGCTGCAGACATAAGTGTCCTTTCTAATGACACATGCAGAGCAGCGGGAAGCACTTGCCGGGGAGGAGGCCACGGAAGTGAGCAGGGACGAACACAGCATCCCGGAGAACACCGGCTCCGAGACCACACCGCGACCGGCACCGCCTCCCATAGGCAGTTCGGAGCAGCGGTGGACTACAGTTTAATAGCACGACTCACACCTTGTTTCCCAGGGGTTTATTCCATAATTTGTCCAAACTTCTGTTATAAAGGGAAAGTCATCCTGCATTCAGGAAGCACGATCGATCCTGGCTAATCTGGTCTATAAGGGGCAATTGAAACAGACAGGTTGCCGTGGTAACGTTCCTGTTTTATTTATAGTAACAAGTTCAAGGTATGGGATGTGAAAGGCACTGCATCTCATTGCTGTGATTGCCGGGCTGTGTCGGGAAGAGTGGGAGGTGGGGGAAAGATTCTAAAACTGTGAGCTAGGGCAGGGGTTCTGCCTCCCACCTCCATTACACATACAGCAGCCTTGCTTTCATCTCTTACATTTTAGAATTGTGGGGAAGGGAAGGGAAAGGGGAAGGGGAAGGGAAGGAAAGGAGGGAGGGAGGGAGGAAGGAAGGAAGCGCAAAGAACTGTCGTGAAGAGCACTGCACCAGGAATTACAGGACGAGGTCGCCGCCCCTCCTTATCTGACACCCATGGCTTTTCCTGCCCTCAGGGCCAGTCCTGTTGCTCTCATGAAGACCCACCCAGAGGCCCGTGCACCACTCCTAACCTCTGTTCTAGGCTTTTCTGAGCACTGCACTTGACTCCCAGGTGTGCCTAGAGCCCTGGTTTCTGCTCCAACCACAGCACGGGGCCTTCTCCAGTAGAAGGACACGTGTGCACACCCCAATACCCTGGAAGGTCAGACTCACTTGTTTTAGCACAGACCCTGGGGTAAACCTTCTCCTGCCATCTCTGTTTAGGAAGGAGAATCTTGAGACTACAGGATGAGCTGTTAATAAGATCTGCTTCCTTTCAACTGTTTATCCATGTGATCAGGATGTCCTTGATACCAGAGAAGAGGAAGAAGAGAAAGGGGGCTGGCGGGCAGAGGGAAGGAAAAGCCTCAGCAGCTAAGGCTGATAAAAGAAAAGCCCTAGTTGTCATTCACAGCCTTCTGTACCTGGACTCTGATTTGACACAAGCTATGCTCAGGCCTGTGGAATAGGGATGACAGTTTGGGTTCTTCCCTTTGTTGTTTCTCTCTCTCTCTGCATGCTATCTGCCATTTCGGCCTCAGGGAAGGTGGAGGTGAATGCCACCACAGGGAGGAGGAGAACATGACTTAAGAGAGGGCTCTGCCGGACCGTAAGAAGGGGAAAGACTGTCCTACATGCAACCCTTGGGGAGGAAGGAAGGGAAGGGAGAAAGGAGGAGGAGGCAAGGATTACACACAAGGACACCTCTGTGATAAAACCCAGAGGGAAAGGGGTGGTTTTGGATGGGTTGAAGGTCTGGGGGCACCTGGGCGCTCAGTAGGTTGATTTCAGCTCAGGTCATGATCTCAGGGTCGTGGGATCGAGCCCCGTGTCAGACTGCGAGCTGGGCATAGAACCTGCTTGAGATTGTCTCTCTCTCCCTCTGTCCCTCCTCACCCTATGAGTTCGCTCCTGCGCTCTCTCTCAAAATAATAATAACAACAACAACAGATGGGTTTAAGGTCTGGCCAAAAGCAGAGAGGGGCCTTTGTGTCCCACTGTCTGTCTAAAACTTCCTGGGGAGAAGCCACCAGGTTGCCAAGATAGCTAGAGTGGGTGTAGCAGAGACAAAGGGGAGGCATGGGTAGACGGGTAGACGGGTAAACGGCCTGCATTTGCCTCAGGAGAAACTTCAACAACCAATGTCTGTCTGACGTATCAGGGAAGGGGCCCAGAAGTTCCTCCCTGCCTGGAGGGCAGCTGACAGTAGTGGGTAACCTTGACAGCAAGAGACTGGGATGGAAGAGAGGATTAAGACTATAGCCAGGGCCTGGGGCACCTGGGTGGCTCAGTTGGTTAGGCGGCTGCCTTGGGCTCAGGTCATGATCCTGGAGTCCCGGGATCGAGGCCCGCGTCGGGCTCCCCGCTCAGCGGGGAGTCTGCTTCCCCCTCTCATGTGCTCTCTCTCTCTCATTCTCTCTCTCAAAAAATGAATAAAATCTTAAAAAAAAAAAAAAGACTATAGCGAGGGCCTTAGGAAAGATCACTTCTTGAGTCAGGAATCAACCCTAGAATGATCCATAGTACTAAGCAAGAGTCAAAGCAGGAATGCAAGAAGCTGGTGCAGCCACTCTGGAAAACAGTATGGAGGTTCCTCAAAAAGTTGAAAATAGAGCTACCGTATGACTCAGCAATTGCACTACTGGGTATTTACCACAAAGATACAAATGTAGTGATATGAGGGGGCACATGCACCCCAATGTTTATAGCAGCAATGTCCACAATAGCCAAACTGTGGAAAGAGCCAAGATGTCCATCGACAGATGAATGGATAAAGAAGATGTGGTATATATACATACAATGGAATATTATGCAGCCATCAAAAAAAGCGAAATCTTGCCCTTTGCAACAACGTGAATGGAACTAGAGGGTATTATGATAAGCAAAATAAGTCAATGAGAGAAAGACATGTATCATATGACCTCACTGATATGAGGAATTCTTAATCTCAGGAAACAAACTGAGTGTTGCTGGAGTGGTGGGGGGTGGGAGGGACGGGGTGGCTGGGTGATAGACATTGGGGAGGGTATGTGCCATGGTGAGCGCTGTGAATTGTGCAAGACTGTTGAATCACAGACCTGTACCTCTGAAACAAATAATACATTATATGTTAAAAAAAAAGAGAGAGAGAGAGAGAGAGAGAGAAAGAGAATGTAGTAGGAAGGGAAAAATGAAGGGGGGGAATCGGAGGCGGAGACGAACCGTGAGAGACTATGGACTCTGAGAAACAAACTGAGGGTTCTAGAGGGGAGGGGGGTGGGGGGATGGGTTAGCCTGGTGATGGGTATTAAAGAGGGCACGTACTGCATGGAGCACTGGGTGTTATACGCAAACAATGAATCATGGAACACTACATCAAAAACTAATGATGTAATTAACATAACATAATAAAATTAAATTGAAAAAAAAGAAAGAACATAGGCTGTAGAGTCAGCTTGACTGAGTTCAAATCCTGGCTCCAACATTTACCAAAAAATAGAGCCTTTACTAAATCCTGGACGACAGAAATGAGTAATTTACCTTTATATGAAGATGAATGTAGCAGGTTGAGGAGCTCTGTGTGAAGCATCTTGTCTGATTTTACAGTTTTTGTCTATTTATCTAGATATATGTAAATATATATGTTAAGTTGGGGGGAAAAAAAAAAAGAAAAGCAGGAATGCCAGAGTCAACCAAGAAGGATCATCCAAGTTCACCAGCCACAGATTTCAGCAGCAGCCAGTCCAGTCACGTCAAAGCAGAGACCAGTGAGGATCCAAGGACCCCTGGGTCTAAGGATCACTCTACCCCTATACCCAGATACACCTGGGAGGAAGGGAAAAGGAAAGGAATCAGGGAAAAGCAATGTTGAGAGCTTTGCGAGTACTTGGAATTAATTCAATTGTCAAAAAAAAAAAAAGACCATTTTAAAGTAGAGAGACTACAATGATTAACTGCCAACTGTGTGTGTCCTCCATCCCCACCCCTCCCCCTACCAGTGGTACACCAGTAAGTATTCCACAACCATCTATCCAGGGAGGGAAGGAGCCCCGTGTGCTCGTGGGCTCACCCATAGACCTGAGGGGTGCCCCAGAGTAGGCTCTTTGTGGCAGTGGATAGAGGTTGGATGTTCAAGCTGGCTTGTCCTCAGCAACATGCTCAATGACCCTCATGGTGCTAGATGGAACTAGGGATGGCATGCACTCTTGGCCTGGGCCCATGGGCAGTAATGGGTTCCGTGCTCTAGTCCCCCAAAGGGGGACTTGATCATTTCTTTGGTGTGAGAGTCTAATCAGAACCTTAGCAGAGTTAACATGACTGCCCTTGAAGACAATGACAAGTCTTCTCAATGCTAGGACAAGCTGTCTTAACTAGGCCTGCAACTCTCATAAACCTGAAAAATCTTCCCTAATGGCTCCAGGTCCTCCAGCAGTGTGAGAAATTGAAAACTCTATTCAGTTCAAAGAGCATTTGCTGAGTACCTATTATAGGCAAGGCACCTTTGTTGGTGCTTTATGCTTAATCATGTGAGAAAGACATTAGGCTCTGTCATCAGAGAATGTATCATATAATGCAGCAAAGGAGGTAGGGCCTGATGAAATTGCACATAAAAAAAAACTGTAACAGCAGGTAAAATTTTGTCAGTATGATAGCAGGTTAAAAAGTGCATGAGAAATTGCCAAAAAATTGAAGCAACCAAGATGTCCTTCAGTGGATGAATGGGTAAACAATGATAGGTCCATAAAATGGAATATTATTCAACAATAAAAGTAAATGATCAAGCTGAAAAACAAAAGGGGGGAAGAACCTTGAATGCATGCTGATAAGGGCAAGAAGCCTGTTTAAAAAGGCTGCATACTCTATGATCCAACTATAGGATAGTCTAGACAAGGCAAAACTATAGAGAAAATAAAAGATCAGTGGTTGCCAGGGTTTCAGAGGGAGGGGGATGAAAAGGTGGAGCACAGTGAATTTTTAGAGCTATGAAGCTGTTCTGTATGATACCGTAGTGGTGACTATCTGACATTACACATTTGCCAAAACCCAAAGAAAGTAAACCTTCATGCTAACTATGGACTTCAGTTAGTAATAATGTGTTGATACTGGTTCAATAATTATAACAAACATATCACAGTAATGCAAGAGGTTAATAAAAAGGGAAACAGAAAAATAACAAGTGTTGGCAAGGATATGGAGAAATTAGAGCCCTTGGGCACTGCTGATTGGAATGCAAAATGGTGCAGCCACTATAGAAAACAGTGTAGAGGTTCTTCAAAAAGATCAAACATAGGACTACCATAGGATCGAGAGATCCCAATTCTGATTATATGCCTGAAAGAAGTGAAAACAAAGACGTGAACAGATATTTATACAGCCAAGTTCATGCAGCGTTTTTCACAATAGTCAAAAGGTGGAAACAACCCAAATGTTTATCGATGTATGAATAAGCAAAATGTGATATATATTTTATATATGTATAAAATGGAATATTATTCAGCCTTAAAAAAGAAATGGAATTCTGGCATGCACTATAAGGAGGGGGAATCTTGAGAACACTATGCTAAGTGAAATAAGCCAGGCACACACACACACACACACACACACAAATACTGTTTGATCCCACTTATATGAGGTACTAGAAGAGCCAGATTCATAGAGACAGAAAGTAGTAGAGAGGTAACTGAGAAAAGGGAGAGTGCGGAGTTAGTGTTTAACAGGTACAGAGTTTCAGTCTGGGAAGATGGAAAAGTTCGGGAGGTAGATGGCGGTGACAGTTACACAACCAGTGTACTAATACCATGGAAAATCACACTAAAAATTATTAAAATGGTAAACTTTATGTTGTATGTATTTTACCATAATAAATAATAATAATAGGGGAAACTGCGCAGGGTGAGGAGAATGTGCGAACTCTCTCTACTATCTGCTTAATTTTTCTATAAACCTAAACCTGTTCTAAAAAATGAAGTCAGAGGCACCTGGGTGGCTCAATCAGTTAAGTACCTGACTCTTTGATTTTGGCTCAGGCCATGATCTCAGGGTTGTGAGATCAAGCTCTGCATCAGGCTCCACGCTAGGCATGGAGCCTGCTTAAGATTCTCTCTCTCCCTCTCCTTCTGCCTCTCCCCCCACATCTCTCTCTCTCCCTCTTTAAAAAAAATTTTTTTTAAAACTGAAGTTACTAATTTTTTTAAGAAGTGTATGAGAGCTCAAAGATCCCATCCAATCGAGAGCACAAGCTCAGAAGATCTGTGGAGAGGGTAATTTTTGAGACAAGCCTTAAAAGCTGTTAGGATTTCAACAAGGAAGAGGCAGAAGAGGGAAGGAGCTACAAAGAGAGAGCCAGGATGTGAGCGCATGTACAGAAAAGCAAAGGAACGATGGTTGAGATGGATAAATCAACTAGTCTGACTGCAGTCTATAGGGATGTAGGCGAGCCAAGAGAAAAATATGTAGAAACATAAGGACATTAAAATAATTATTTTAAAACTTGCTACGTGCCAGCCCCAGTCACGGCTGGCGGGGCTGGAACGTGACAGCCCTGGCAGCACGGAGCTCTCGTTCTAGCGGGCTGTTTTGCGGAGGTCGGACTGCCGGGGGGGGGGGGGGGGGGGGGGAGGGCGGTGCCACTTCCACGTGATCTAAGAGCAGCGGGGTTAGCGATTATTTTACTGTAGTGTAAATCATGGAGTGTCCTGGCTCTTTTGTTCCTGCAAAACCTCACGTCTGCCGTCCCTCAGGCTCCAGGTTTCCCTGCGGCTCCACAGTGCTTCTCACCCGTAGAAAAGCCAGCGAGAACTCTGATACCCAGGGAGGATGAGGAATAGACAGCCTCCACAATACAGAGGAAACACAGGTGGAACCAGGGATGAAGGCTGGCTGCTAAAACATACCCCTTCTCTGGGTTGATTGTGACTCTCAGAAGATACATTCAAGTCCTAACCCCTGGAACCTGCGAAGGTGATTTTGTTTGGAAGCAGGGCTTTGGCGGATATAATCAAGTTAAGATGAGTTCACACCAAGCGAGAGTGGGTCCTAAGCCAATGAATAGTGTCCTTATAAGAAGAAGGAAACTCAGACCCGGACAGGGCAGAAGACCAAGGGAAGAGACAGGCAAAGAGCACACTGCATCGACAGGCTGAGCAGCGTGCACATTTGCGGGGGAGCCCAGGGGAGGCAGGCAAGGCTCCTTCCCTAGAGCCTTCGGGGGGGACATGACCCTGCGGACACCTTAGTTTCAGACTTCGAGCTGCCAGAACTGTGAGACAATACACTTCTGCTATTTTAAACTATTTGTGGAAATCTGTTACAGCAGTCCTAGGAAACGAATACACCACCCCGCCCCCTCCAACACACACAGACACACAGACACACACACACCCCACGTTATATACAGCCCCGTGGTCTTCATGAGCGGGTGTGACAGACAGAAATGTGCTGGAGAGAAAAGGCTAGGTGTGTGAAGACTGGGAGGCGAACAACTATGCTGCTTTGGATGGGGTTCCCCTACACTTAGAAACAGCTATCACTGGGGCGCCTGGGTGGCTCAGTCGGCGAAGCGTCTGCCTTTGGCTTGGGTCATGATCCCAGGGTCCTGGGATCCAGTCCTGCATCGGGCTCCTTGCTTCTCCCTCTGCCTGCCACTCCCCCTGCTTGTGCTCTCTCTCTCTGACAAAGAAAAAGAAAGAAAAAAGGAAGGAAGGAAGGAAGGAAGGAAGGAAAGGAAGGAAGGAAGGAAGGAAGGAAGGAAGGAAGGAAGGAAGGAAGGAAGGAAGGAAGGAAGGAAGGAAGGAAGGAAGGAAGAGAAGAAAGAAAGAAAGAAAGAAAGAAAGAAAGAAAGAAAGAAAGAAAGAAAGAAAGAAAGAAAAACAGCTATCACTGAAGGAAGCAGGAAGATAACAACCCTGCTCCAAAGCCAGAACCCAAGCTGGACAGGAGTACCTAAAAGATAATCTTGATTTCCAGATATGGAAAGTTGGCGACTTTCTTACCCTTGATAACTGCTGAAGGAGCTGTGTATTTCTGACATAAATTGGCACACAAAGCAATTTTCATTGATTTATTTGGCATACCGCTATGCTGATTTTAAAGCAGGTAGAAAATCCATTTCAGAAAGAGAAAGGCTGTCTTCTAAAAACATAGCTAGTTACCAAATTCACAATGTTCTCGGATCAAAGTAACTTTAGAAAAAACAGACAAACAAACAAACACACAAAGTAGCTTTAGGAAGGAAAGAATAGCCTGCCTTTATTTTTCCATCTTCCCCTCAAGCCACAGATCCATGAATCCTTTTGGCACACTCCTCAGACAACCCCTACCCAGACCATTTTAGCCTCTTAGTTGCTTCTAGGTTCACCCTTTCTTAGACAAGTTTCCCAGAATTAAACAGAAAAACCCTGGGAGTCAGCAGGCTGGCAGAAGGGAGAGAGGGTCTGTTTGGCTGTGTCATGTGTGGAGGAAGAAATAAGAGGAAGCCACCAGCCTACAAATACCCTGAGAGTTTAAACCCTAGTTCTTAAAAAAAAAAAAAAGAAAATCATTTTCCTGGACTGGTATCAAAGAGACTATTCCATTTTTCCCTGGGCAGTATTTTTTCCCATACAGTAAATCTCAGAAATTACAAAATTGAGGTAAGTAGCACCTAGAACCCTAGTCTTAGGAAGTCTGGATTGAGCACCCACTTTTTTTTTTCCCTTGGTTATCAGAGAGGGTGACTAAGAAATAGAAACGAACTTTGCATATTTGGCCTCATCTGAAAACAAAGTTGCCTGGAGGCGGGAGACTGAACTCTTGACCCCTGGGAAAACTCTCCAGCTGACTGTGATATGTGCTGCATAATACTAGTGGTTTCTTCTTTGTCTTTAGCAACAGAGAAATTTGTACCTTTGCTAAGACCACCTGCTAATTCACACGGTTAGTCATGTTCGGAGTTGTTCCCTGGGGCAGAAAATCTCACTGCATTTTCCAATTACATGAAATTTCATGTCAAAAGACTGTCAGAGGTGGGCCTTTTAGGTGGCAGGATCTTCCTCCTAAAACCTGGCAAGGCTTATCATTCTGACCTGCCTCTGGAGGCTGGCAGGAAAAAGCAGCCCACCAGTGAGCTCTCTGACACTGACATGTTCTACCCTAAGCTACACTCTCATATAACATTGCTCCGGGGCTCATCTTTACATGACATTGATCCAGGTTTAAGTCTGGAGTCTCCTCTTTGACACCAGCCCAGGAAAATGCAGAGGCAGTAATCAGGGACTGAGTGTACATTGGCAGGTCTTACCCAGAGGTGGTTTCTTCTTCCTCATCAGAATTCATTACCATCAAGATGGTAGGTCTTCTCATTAATAACCGTGACAGTGACCAGCCCTTCTCATTTATCAACTTATTGCTCATCCAAAACTGTCAAGTGATCTAATATGATTAGGTAGCTGCATGCAAGTGTCTTTTATCTCAGTCCCCTTCTGGACAATTTAAAAGACAACCTGGCTTTGCCTTTCATAAAGCTGAACAATCACTAGTCTTTATAGGACTATGGAACTGTAGGATGGCCCAGAGCAGACCACCCCAAAATGTACAACAATGGCACACTGATTATTTTGAGTGGAAGCTACTTGAGAAACAGGCAGTGCAAGAACACTCAGACCCTCCTCTGTTCCCCCTGAAAGGAGGAAATGAATCTTCCATGTGAAAAAATACTTTCCCTGTGCTAAGACGTAAAAAGACATCCTCACCACCAGAGACGGGGGTTGAAAGTCAAGAAGGCTGTACAGACAAACCTTGTTACTTTTCTGCAATCTACTACCTGAGCCTAAATTCTGCTTAGAGTCCCTTGGTAATTAAAGCTCCCAAACACCTGTTTTCTTGATCCTCTCAACGCTTCACAAATTCATTGTCTCTTTGTCCAAAATGTATACAACCTGCCTGCCTTGGTCATTTCTTTGGGTCTCAATTTCATCACTGGATCTCTGTGCACATATAATAAAACCTTTTTTAATCCTGTTAATCTGTCTCATATCGATTTAATTCCTCAACTAGCTAGAAGAACCGTGGTGGGGAAGAAGGAAATACCCACCCCTTCAGAATCCTAGAGCTCAAAATAATCTGACGATGTTTCCCTGTCTCCCTTCCAGGCAGAAATGCATGCAAGCCATTTAGGAGAGCAGCCATTTCCAATCCATAGCCACAACTATGGAGAATATGTAACGGGAGAAAGAAGCATAGATATAAATCTCACTAAAGGAAAAGTGTCTCGCTGTATTGAGTACTGTCTATGTGTATTATAACTATGCTATGAGGTATTATTATTCCCAGTTCATTAAAGTATAAATCAAGGCTGAGAGAGATTAAATAACTCATCCAAATCAGTGGCAGAGGTGAGATTTAAACACAAGCATCACTATTGTCCCAGAGGGTCCTTTACTTATGTGCTCTGTTTTTTAGAAATGGAAGGGGAGGCAGAAAGGAGGGAAGGAGGGATGAGGGGAGATGAAATATTTTTTTAATTTAAAAAAAATTTTTTAAGCTATAATAACCAGGGAAGCAACAAGGCAATTGCCCAGATCCCATATCTGCCTTATTCCTCCTGGGTCCTATTCCCCGGGGAAGAGTTTAGGCCTGGGGCCAACTGGAGCCACATGCCAGGCTCACTCAGGACTATTTATAGTGCTGGGCTGTTGGGCAGATCTCTTCCAAAGTGGGCATGTCCAGCTCTTTCCAATTCAAAACAGCCCTTGACAGCCCTGGGCAATGTGTGTTTAAGTGCTTTTATCTATCAATATCCTGGGTCTCACCGGATGCATAGATTAAAACAATATTGGTCATCCTGGTTTACTGCTTGAGTACAATAAATTAGTAGTAGCCATGCATTTTTCTCCTTCATTGTACAAGAAAGAGCTTCTGTAGTCACTGATTTTTTTTTTCCATCCCTTGGAAAGATAAAATCTAACTGTAAGAATGGCTTCAGCTGTACTTGTTTTAAGCGTCTTCTAAGATTCGTCTTCCCCCTCAGTAAGAATTCTGATTACAGTGCGTCCTCCCTCCGATGTAGCTGCTGTCGTGAATTATGCATACACCATCCACCATGAGGCCCACCAGTCCCCGACATTGAAGAGTCCTGATGAAACGCTGCAGCCAGCTGAAACTGTTTTCCAAAGACTCAGACGATCGACAACATGGCTCCAGCTGCCAAAGCCAGCCCCTGGTAAGGAGTGTGTCTTTATTTGGTGAGTTTGGTAGCACAGCCTTGGATTATCACCAAAAATGAATTAGGAAGTGGAGATGGAGAGCAAAAAGGATCAAGAATGGAAGGCCCTTAAATACTATTTATTGGAGTTTATCTTGCACTAGGATGAATTTGGGGGTGGGAGAAGAATGCCAATTGTCCTCAATTTTTCCCTCCTGGCTATGTGAAATAAAAATGTGCATTAATACAAACTTTGGTAAGTAACTAGTCAACCAAATGACACCAAAATGAATCTTTTAATAGTAAGAAAGTATCATACTGAAAGAAGTTTTTCAAAAGAGTGGCCCAGAATCTCATGGGACTTTACACGTTTCTTTTAGTTTAAGACAGCGCCACAAGGTTGGGCTACACGACATACCTGTTATTTTCTCTTTTTTTCTAGAACTTCCAGGTAAACTTGAGATCCAGGACCTGAGAGTAGAAGTTAGCCAAGTCATGGAGCCCTCAGATTTCCTTCATGTTTTCCTTATATTTTGTTTTCTTTTCCAGTTACAAAACTGACATGTTCAGTGTAGAAAATTTGGAAAACATAAGAAGTATAAAGAAAAGAATTACCCATAATCTCACTGTTAACACTGGATGTCCCTCTTGTCTTTTTTCTTTACACACCCACACAGGCGTGTCTCATTATACTGCACTTCACTTTGCTGCACTTCACAGACACTGTTTTGTACAAAGTGAAGGTTTGTGGCACGCTATGAAGAGCAAGCCTCTCAGCATTATTTTTCCAACGGTGTTTGCTCACTTCATGTCTCTATGTCCCATTTTGGTAATTCTCGGAATATTTCAAACTGTCATTATTATTTTATTTCTCACAGTGGTCTGTGATCAGTGATTGTAACTCACTGAAAGCTTAGATGCTGGTTATTATCTTTTAGAAATCAAGTATTTTTTAATTAAGGTATGTACACTGGTTTTTTTTTTTTTTAGCCATAAGGCCATTACACACTTAACAGTGTAAACATAACTTTTATATGCATTAGGAAATCAAAAAATTCTACTCACTTTATTATGTGGTCTGGAACCAAGCCATCAGTATCTGTGTGGTATGCCTGTATATGTGCACAGTTTAAAAAAAAAAAACTTTTATTTATTTATTTATTTATTTATTTATTTAGGTAGAGCACATGCATGCAAGTGGGAGCAGCGGGAAGGGGCAGAGGGAGAGGGACAGGGAACATCTCAAGCAAATTGTATGCCAAGCATGGAGCTCCATGCGGGGCTCCATCTCATGACCCTGAGATTACAACCTGAACTGAAATCAAGACTCATTGCTTAACCAGCTGAGCCACCCAGGTGCCCCTGGATATTATAATTTTTAAATAATTTGGTTTTGATACCAAAATTTAAAAATGAAAACACTTTCATTTCCATTTTTTGATTCTTAAACACAGTTTTCTTGTATATATCATTAATATTTGTTCTCAAGAGTTTTCATTTGTGTATTTGCCATTTTTATACCGAGCTATTTACACCTTTCCAATAAATTTGTAAGAGCTCTTCTTTAAAAAAAACTCAATGTTTTGTCTTGCATTTATTTTTTAAAGTTTATTAAGTAAGCTCTATCCCCAACGTGAGGCTCTAACTCATGACCCTGAGATGGAGAGGGGCACACTCTATGGAACAAACCAGCCAGGCGCCCCTCATTTATTTTATAAATATATGTCCCAATTTCTGTTTTGTTCATGATGCCTTATGACACCAGATGTTTCTAATTTTTATGTATTAATTTTTTAAAGATTTTATTGATTTATTTGTCAGAGAGAGAGAGAGCAAGCAGTGGGGAGCTGCGGGCAGCTCCAAATCTAGTCAAAATCCAAACATTTTAGAAAGATTTTATTTATTTATTTATTTATTTATTTATTTATTTATTTATTTGACTGAGAGAGAAAGAGAGAACACAGGAGGGAGAGGGAGAAGCAGACTCCCCGCCGAGCAGGAAGACCGATGCGGGACTCGATCCCGGGACCCCGGGACCATGACCTGAGCCGAAGGCAGACGCTTAACTAACCAAGCCACCCAGGTGCCCCTAATTTTACTTTTTCGTATGGTTTCTTATTTCTATGGTAGATTTTTAATCAGTTAAGAATTGATTTTGGAGTAAGTCATGAGTTAGGGAAGCTGTTTTCCCAGGTAATTAGTCATTGCTGAAAGGTCACTTATGGTATGGTCTACCTTTTCCATTCTAATATGAAATGGAACTTTGTTATATACTAACTTCTAAATATATATGTAAGATATATTTATAGACTTTTAAGCATTTCTTTTTTCCCCTTTTTGTCTATTTATCCACCAGTAAAAATATTTAAACTACTTTACTTTATATATGTGTTCTGACATCTGGTGATAGATATTCCATTATTCTTATTTTAACATTTGTTATTACTATTCTCATTATTTATTCTCCCAGATAAACTGGAGAATCATTTTTTTAAGTTTTTTTGGAGAATCATTTTTAAGTTAAAAACTAATGTTTGGGGATGCCTGGGTGGCTCAGTTGGTTAAGCGTCTGACTTCAGCTCAGGTCATGATCTCAGGGTCCTGGGATCGAGCCCCATGTCGGGCTCTCTGCTCAGCGGGGAGTCTGCTTCTTCCTCTCCCTCCTGTGTTCTCTCTTTCTCTCTCAGTCAAATAAATAAATAAATAAATAAATAAATAAATAAATAAATAAAATCTTTCTAAAATGTTTGGATTTTGACTAGAAATCTGTAATTTATAAATTAATTTTGAGAGAATCAATATATCTAGTATCATCAGATTTATTGTCCAGAAACAAAGTCCCCCATTTATCTAGGTGCTTTTAGAGTTTATAGTCTCCTTTATATAAATGCTTTGATTCTTGTAAGGATTCGTTCCTCCTAATTATGTAACTTATATTTTGGATGGCTATGTTCAATGTTAAGGAAACATTAATTTGGGCCATTTTACTTTATTCTCTTATTTACTCTGAAGGATTTTTCATTGGTATTCTTGGACTTTTTCCAAGTAGTCAATTTTTTAATCCATAAATTAATGATAATTTTGTCTCTTCCAATATTTGACCTCCCTTTTTTATGTCTAATTGCTTTTTATCATTTCCAGAATGATGTTGAACAATAATGGTTAGCATTCTTGTAAATGTTTTGCTTTAATAAGAATAACAACTAATATTCTTTAAAGGTATGATATACAACACACTATTCTAAGCAGGTATTACCCCATTGAATCTAACCAACAGCCGTTCAAAGTAAATACTAGTACTATCCCCATTTTACAAGGAGAGAAACTGAGACACAGAGACACTGAGTAACTTGCCCAAGGTCATACTGCAAGTAACTGTCAGAACCAAGATTTTAAACCAAGCATCCTGATGAGCAGAGTGGTGATGACCTACAGTGTGCTACCGCATAACAATAGACCCTCACCTGTCATGGGGTGGGATAGGGTTTCTGTTGGTGTTTGCAGTATCTCTTGTCTCATACTGTCAACACCAGGCTACATAAGACCGCCATTAGGCTCCCCAGTGCCAGTAGGGATGGTGAGATTCCAGAAGGGCAGAGGCCAAAAAGTAGCACTTAACCAACCAGAGGCAAGGGTGGGCCGTCATTATCACAACAGACAGCAAGGTCACAGTGATGGCTGAGGCTGCCATGATGTTCCTGAGGACAAGATAGATGGTCAGCAAACAAATATACTGCTTGATCTGCACTATCGCAAGAGATTAAGAGTAGAGCAGAAAGCTGAAGTCAGCTATGCCAACGCAAAGTTATTATCATTCACCCAGTTTCCACACCTGAGCTAATTCTCAGATCTAGAATTGATCAATGGAAGAAGTGGCTGGGGCCCCTTGTGGTGAACTCTGCGACACCACAGCAAGTGTCCATAGTAGTGACCAGTCCTTCCCAAAGCATTAGAGCCATTCACCTCAACAACTGCACACTAGAGAAAGGAGAATATCCATATGACTTTTCAAGGGCTACTGGATGTAGGATATGAACTGACACTAATACTCAGAGGCCCAAAATACTGTCAGGGTCCTCATGTTACAGAGAGGGCATTGGAGGCCAAGTGATGAGTAGAGTCTGCGCCCAAGTCTGTCTCATTGTAGATCCATTGTGTTTGTAGACCCTCTCTGGGGCCATTTCCCTAGTTCTTGAGTGCATAATCAGGATGAGGATGCATTGGTAGAATCTCATATTGGCTGTCTGACCTGTGGAGTAAGAGCCCTGTGCTAGTTATTAAGTTATTGTCTCTCAACTTCAACCCCATGTTCTGCTTTGTGATGCTGGAGCTGGGACTCCGCAAACCACGTTTGTCTTTTCAAAAATGCCCTATATATGACTCTGCTAATATGAGATACTAGAGGGATATTCCCATCAGCATCACTTTAGTCTCATTCCTCACCCTGGCCTTGGCAGTTTGCTACATTCACAGCAGTTGAATCTAGTCTGCAGTTTGTCTCATACCTGCAGGACCAGCCCCAGAGTGGCCCTCAAATACACCAGCACTAGCTGAACAGGACCTCCTCAAAGTTCCGGACCACAGCCTCTTGGACCCCTACATAGAGCTCAGAGCCACTGGGACAAGATAAGTAGTAGCCCCTTCCAGAGACCTGAGTTTCAACTTCTACTCCAAGCTTTCAAGTGGAAACAGTTCCAACTTCTTCCCCTGTCCCCCCCCAGCAATCAGAATGGTAGCTGCTACCTGCAGTTTCTGAGGGACCTCAGTGTTCTCTCTTTGCTTTCCAGTTTTTCAATAACTACCCAACAATTCTTTACATTAAATTCTCTCTGTTAAAATAACATGTGTGGTATCCATCTCCTGACTGGACCCCGATGGAAAAGGAAAAGCAGGTGAAAACCTTGATATTGCCCCTGTCTGCCGCTGACAGACAATCAGAAGCACAGCTCTTGGATAGGTAAAGTGGCAGGGATTAAGGCTGCTCTCAAAGACTTAAAGGAGGCTGGGATCATGGTCCCCATCACATTTCCATTTAGTTCACTAGTCTGTCTCCTAGAAAAGTCAGCTGAATCACTCGGCTGATGGAGGACTACCATACCCTCAGACCAAGTACTAACACTAACCGCAGCCACTGTTCAGATGCAGTATTTTGATTTACTACAACAGATCAACATGGCCTCTGGCACTTGGTATGAGGCTATTGAATTGGAAAATGTGTCCTTTTCAACCGCTACTAGAAAGGAGGAAAAAAAGCAGTTTTCTGTCACTTGGAACAAAGAGATATATACATTCACTGCCATGTCCTCTGGGCTATGTTAATCTCTCTGCTCTATGTCACAATAGAGTTTAACAGGAACTTGATCATCTGGATAGTCTGTGAAAGGTCTTATGGATTCATTATACTAATGATATCATTTATTCATGCTTGGGGAGCAGGAAGTGGTGAGTACTCTGGATGCAAGGATCAGACACATGTGGATCAGAGAGTGGGAGATAAACCTCACAACCAACCAAGGCTTTGCCCTGATCAGTAGTTTTCAGCTGGGACAGTGGTCTGGGATGTGCCATGTCCCTCCAAGGAAAGAACAAATGAGTGTACTTTGTACTTCCTACCACTAAGAAAGTGACACAATGCTTAGCAGAATTTTTCAAATTTTGAAGAGTAGGCTTATCACACTGGAATACTGTTCCAACCCATTAGTGAGTCAGAAGGCTGTTGGTTTTGAGTGGGTGTTATGAGCTATACTATGTCCCCCAACTTTGAACCCCTAACCTTCAGTACTTGAGAACATGGCTATATTTGAAGACAGGGCCTTCAAAGAGGTGATAAAGTTAAAAATGAGAATCACTATGGTGGGCCCTAATGCAATCTGACAGATGTGTTTGTTTGAAGAGGAAATATGGACATACAGAGAGACACCAGGGGCTCACACACATGCAGAAGAAAGGTCATGTGAGAGGGTGTCTGGGTGACTCAGTCGGTAAAGCATCTGCCTTTGGCTCAGGTCATGATCCCAGGGTCCTGGGATCGAGCCCCACATTGCGTTGGGCTTCCTGCTCAGCAGGGAGCCTGCTTCTCCCTCTCTCTGTCTGTCTCTCTCTCTCTCTCAGCCTGCCGCTCTGCCTACTTGTGCTATTGCTCTGTCAAATAAATAAGTAAATAAATAACACCTTAAAAAAAAAAAAAAAGAAAGGCCATGTGAGGACACAGGGAGAGGGCGGCCACCTGCAAACCAAGGAGAGGGGCCTCAGAAGAAACCAAACCTACTGACACCTTCATCTTAGACTTCTAGGCTTCAATAAATTTATGTCGTTCAAGCCACCTAGTCTGTGGTGATGGGTGACAGCAGCCCTAGCAAACAAATACAGTGAGCCTGGAGCAAGGGAGAGCTCCAGAGCAGGTCCACATGTGGTATAAGCAACCCTAGTGCTTAGGCTTTGGGAGCAGAGGATCCCATGGTGCTAGACTCTGTAGACTCCTTAACAAGCCTTAATAGGAGAATCACAGTGCAGACCTCTGAAAGTCTGTAGCAAGCCCATGCCATCTGCAGCAGAGAGCCCTTCATTACAAAGAAAGTAGCTCCTGAATGCTTCTGAGCCCATGCAGGGACTGAGCAGCTGGGCATGGTACACTGAGTGACCACACAACCAGCACCGCCTTTGATGGTTTGGGTATTATCAGACTTACCCAGTCATAAGGGTTGCAAAATGAAATGTATCATAACCTGGGACTTAGACCTCTCAAAGATCTGGTTACTTCACCAGATAAGCAACCTAAACCTGCAGAAGTGTTGGTTGAGGAGGAGGGGCTTCTAACAAAGGGTGGAACAGAAGGAAAATGATAGATGAGCATCTTGGCACAAACTGTAACAGCAGACAGTGAGATTCACCATTCTTCCTGGTGTAGGTTCTTTTCCTTTGTGACCTTGCAGAATCAGTGATAAGGTAAAGCAGCCTAACATTGGGCACAGGAAATGTGTGTGGTACAAAGTCTGGACGGTAGTAGATGCTGTTGGTTGTCTGCCCAGAACCCCCTCACCCTTAATGCTTCAGAGCACATCACCTTCTCCCTGTCAGCACCTAGATTTATTTGTCTGGGTTTTTTTTCTGGCATACAGAGCAACTCTGCTCCTTTGTACAACACTCAGATGTGCCAGGGAAATGACACCACGTCCCCAGGAGCCACCTTTAATAAAGGATGGGAGACGGTGTATAAATACCTCTGCTCCCTCGCCTCTTAGGTGGGATGACTCTGAAGTCCATGTTCCAGACCGGCACACAGAGTTCCCAAGAAGGATTACACTCCAGTCACCTGCAGTGCTATCTTGCTTGATAAAAACTTTTATTTACTGCACTCTCTTCCCTGGGTTACTTAATCCTCTAACACCTCTTCCCATGGTCATTTTCGAAGTAAATGATTTGCTATACTGTCTCAATGTATGCTTCTGTGGGAACCCAAGCTAAAACAAGACACTGCATTTATCAAAATATAGACAATTTCTTTCTCCATGTTGTACAAGATTGCCCTCTCTTCTGTGTGCAGAAAAATGAGGTAGTGATAGAAAAAGAGAACTTAGGCCACTTAATGTTCAAGCCTGCAAGGTTAGGCAACTTCTCTATTTTTCTGGGGGATACAAACCCTGGGTGTCTGTCTAGAGGCAGTAGAGAGTGGAGAATGCATTGGCTCCCTACATTTTTCAGTTGTCACTCTTGCATGATCTTAAACCTGCGTGTGCCACAGTCATTCCTTCAATCTATTCCACTTGCCTTTTATACAATGGAAAGGGATTCCTCCAAGACTCTGGCATTTGCCACCAGTGTTCCTTCTGTCATCATTGTAAATTTCCACATTTTCCCTGTCTTCATTTTTTGTGCTGTCATACACATTTTAATGAACATTGAATGAGACTGCAAGGAGAGGGTGGTGCTGCTGGTCATATGATATTCTGATCTGAACATCTGCAGTATTCCCTCTCAAGAAGCAGTGAACTGATAAAAGGGAAGATGAACTTCTAAAGGTTCATGGAGGTCATTTTCCTGGAAAGGGCCATCTTTCTGTGCAGAGCCACAGTAGAAATATACTGTCACCAGTAGTAAGCAGCATTAGGAACAGTACTGGAAATTCAAGCCCTCATTAGCGTGGTTCCTCAAATGATTCTGAAGAAAATAATTCATGAGGTACAGGAGAGAAAGAGAGAGAGAGAAGGAAAGAGAGAGAGAGAGCTGGGTGTACATTTCAAAGAGGCCTTAAGTTATAATTATTTCTCCAGGGACTTAAAACTGGTCATTCAGTGATGCTTGGAATGTTTGAGAATTAGAAAACTATTTCATTTGAAGTCAACATTCCCAACTATTTCATTTCTACAAGTGACATTTTAATGGCCAAACCATCACAGTGCTGTAGTAAATTCTGGAAGTGCAACGGTTACTTTCCTTTGGGGCTGGGTCATGATTTGAATGATTTTTCACTGTTTAAGTTTCATTATCATCTGGGTGACACTTTTTTATTGTTATGTTAATCACCATACATTACATCATTAGTTTTTGATGTAGTGTTCCATGATTCATTGTGCATAAAACCCAGTGCTCCACACAGAACGTGCCCTCTTTAATACCCATCACCAGGCTAACCCATGCCCCCATCCCCCTCCCCTCTAAAACCCTCAGTTTGTTTTTCAGAGTCCATCATCTCTCATGTTTCGTCTCCCCCTCCAATTTACTCCCCTTCATTCTTCCCCTCCTGCTATCTTTTTTTTTTTCTTAACATATATTGCATTATTTGTTTCAGAGGTACAGGTCTGTGATTCAACAGTCTTGCACAATTCACAGCGCTCACCATAGCACATACCCTACCCAATGTCTATCACGCAGCCACCCCATCCCTCCCACCCCCCACCACTCCAGCAACCCTCAGTTTGTTTCCTGAGATTAAGAATTCCTCCTATCAGTGAGTCATATGATACATGTCTTCTCTGATTGACTTATTTCACTCAGCATAACACCCTCCAGTTCCATCCACGTCGTTGCAAATGGCAAGATCTCATTCCTTTTGATGGCTGCATAATATTCCATTGTGTATATATACCACTTCTTCTTTATCCATTCATCTGTCAATGGACATCTTGGCTCTTTCCACAGTTTGGCTATTGTGGACATTGCTGCTATAAACATTTGGGTGCACGTACCCCTTCGGATCCCTACATTTGTATCCTTGTGGTAAATACCCAGTAATGCAATTGCTGGATCATATGGTAGCTCTATTTTCAACTGTTTGAGGAACCTCCATACTGTTTTCCAGACGGGTTGCACCAGCTTGCATTCCCACCAACACTGTAGGAGGGTTCCCCTTTCTCCGCATCCCCGCCAACATCTGTCATTTCCTGACTTGTTAATTTTAGCCATTCTGACTAGTGTGAGGTGATATCTCATTGAGGTTTTGATTTGGATTTCCCTGATGCCGAGCGATGTTGAGCACTTTTTCATGTGTCTGTTAGCCATTTGGATGTCTTCTTTGGAAAAATGTTCATGTCGTCTGCCCATTTCTTGATTGGATTATTTGTTCTTTGGGTGTTGAGTTTGATAAGTTCTTTATAGATTTTGGATAGTAGCCCTTTATCTGATATGTCATTTGCAAATATATTCTCCCATTCTGTCTGTTGTCTTTTGGTTTTGTGGACTGTCTCTTTTGCAGTGCAAAAGCTTTTTATCTTGATGAAATCCCAATAATTCATTTTTGCCCTTGCTTCCCTTGCCTTTGGTGATGTTTCTAGGAAAAAGTTGCTGCGGCTGAGGTCGAAGAGGTTGCTGCCTGTGTTCTCCTTTAGGATTTTGATGGACTCCTGTCTCACGTTTAGGTCTTTCAACCATTTGGATTCTATTTTTGTGTGTGGTGTAAGAAAATGGTCCAGTTTCATTCTTCTGCATGTGGCTGTCCAATTTTCCCAACACCATTTGTTGAAGAGACTGTCTTTTTGCCATTGGACATTCTTTCCTGCTTTGTCAAAGATTAGTTGACCATAGAGTTGAGGGTCCATTTCTGGGCTCTCGATTCTGTTCCATTGATCTATGTGTCTGTTTTTGTGCCAGTACCATACTGTCTTGATGATGATAGCTTTGTAACAGAGCTGGAAGTCCAGAATTGTGATGCCGCCAGCTTTGCTTTTCTTTTTCAATATTCCTCTGGCTATTCGGGGTCTCTTCTGGTTCCATACAAATTTTAGGATTATTTATTCCATTTCTTTGAAAAAAGTGGTTGGTATTTTGATGGGATTGCATTGAATGTGTAGATTGCTCTAGGTAGCATTGACATCTTCACAATGTTTGTTCTTCCAATCCATGAGCATGGAATGTTTTTCCATTTCTTTGTGTCTTCCTCAGTTTCTTTCATGAGTATTTTATAGTTTTCTGAGTACAGATCCTTTGCCTCTTTGGTTAGATTTATTCCTAAGTATCTTATGGTTTTGGATGCAGTTGTAAATGGGATCGACTCCTTAATTTGTCTCTCTTCTGTCTTGTTGTTGGTGTATAGGAATGCCACTGATTTCTTTGCATTGATTTTATATCCTGCCACTTTACTGAATTCCTGTATGAGTTCTAGCAGTTTTGGGGTGGAGTCTTTTGGGTTTTCCACATAAAGTATCATATCATCTGCAAAGAGTGAGAGTTTGACTTCCTCTTTGCCGATTTGGATGCCTTTGATTTCTTTTTGTTGTCTGATTGCTGTGGCTAGGACTTCTAATACTATGCTGAATAGCAGTGGTGAGAGTGGACATCCCTGCCGCGTTCCTGACCTTAGGGGAAAAGCTCTCAGCTTTCCCCATTGAGAATGATATTCGCTGTAGGTTTTTCATAGATGGCTTTTATGATATTGAGGTAGGTACCCTCTATCCCTATACTCTGAAGAGTTTTGATCAAGAAAGGATGCTGTACTTTGTCAAATGCTTTTTCTGCATCTATTGAGAGGATCATATGATTCTTGTTCTTTCTTTTGTTAATGTATTGTATCACGTTGATTGATTTGCGGATGTTGAACCAACCTTGCAGCCCAGGGGTAAATCCCACTTGGTTATGGTGAATAATCCTTTTAATGTACTGTTGGATCCTATTGGCTAGTATTGTGGTGAGAATTTTTGCATCCATGTTCATCAAGGATATTGGTCTGTAATGCTCCTTTTTGATGGGGTCTTTGTCTGGTTTTGGGATCAAGGTAATGATGGCCTCAAAAAATGAGTTTGGAAGTTTTCCTTTCATTTCTATTTTTTGGAACAGTTTCAGGAGAATAGGTATTAATTCTTCTTTAAATGTTTGGTAGAATTCCCCTGGGAAGCCATCTGGCCCTGGGATTTTTGTTTGTTGGGAGATTTTTGATGACTGCTTCCATTTCCTTAGTGGTTATAGGTCTGTTCAGGTTTTCTATTTCTTCCTGGTTCAATTTTGGTAGTTGATACATTTCTAGGAATGCATCCATTTCTTCCAGATTATCTAATTTGCTGGCATAGAGTTGCTCATAATATGTTCTTATAATTGTTTGTATTTCTTTGGTGTTGGTTGTGATCTCTCCTCTTTCATTCATGATTTTGTTGATTTGGGTCATTTCTCTTTTCTTTTTGATCAGTCTGGCCAGGGGTTTATCAATCTTGTTAATTCTTTCAAAGAACCAGCTCCTAGTTTCGTTGATCTGTTCAACTGTTCTTTTGGTTTCTAGTTCATTGATTTCTGCTCTGATCTTTTTATTTCTCTTCTTCTGCTGGGTTTAGGCTTTATTTGCTGTTTTTTTCTCTAGCTCCTTTAGGTGTAGGGTTAGGTTGTGTATTTGAGACCTTTCTTGTTTCCTGAGAAAGGCTTGTATTGCTATATACTTTCCTCTTAGGACTGCCTTTGCTTATCCCAAAGATTTCAAACAGTTGTGTTTCATGTTCATTGGTTTCCATGAATTTTTTTAATTCTTCTTTAATTTCCTGGTTGACCTATTCATTCTTTAGTAGGATGCTCTTTAGCCTCCATGTATTTGAGCTCTTTCTGACTTTCCTCTTGTGATTGAGTTCTAGTTTCAAACCATTGCAGTCTGAAAATATGCAGGGAATGATCCCAATCTTTTGGTACCAGTTGAGACCTGATTTGTGACCTAGGATCTGATCTATTCTGGAGAATGTTCCATGGGCACTAGAGAAGAATGTGTATTCCGTTGCTTTGGGATGGAATGTTCTGAATATGTCTGTGAAGTCCATTTGGTCCAGTGTGTCATTTAAAGTCTTTATTTCCTTGTTGATCTTTTGCTTTGATGATCTGTCCATTTCAGTCAGGGGGGTGTTAAAGTCCCCCACTATTATTGTATTGTTGTTAATGTGTTTCTTTGCTTTTGTTTTTAATTTCCTTATAAAATTGGCTGCTCCCATGTTAGGGGCATAGATATTTACAATTGTTAGAACTTCTTGGTGGATAGACCCTTTAAGTAGGATATAGTGTCCTTCCTCATCTCTTATTACAGTCTTTGTTTTAAAATCTAATTTGTCTGATATAAGGATTGCCACCCCAGCTTTCTTTTGGTGTCCATTAGCATGGTAAATGGTTTTCCACCCCCTCACTTTCAATCTGGGGGTGTCTTTGGGTCTAAAATGAGTCTCTTGCAGACAGCATATCGATGGGTCTTGTTTTTTAATCCAATCTGATAGCCTGTGTCTTTTGATTGGGGCATTTAGCCCATTTACATTCAGGGTAACTATTGAAAGATATGAATTTAGTGCCATTGTATTGCCTGTAAGGTGACTGTGACTGTATATTGTCTGTGTTCCTTTCTGGTCCATGCTGCTTTTAGGCTCTCTCTTTGCTTAGAGGACCCCTTTCAATATTTCTTGGAGGGCTGGTTTTGTGTTTGCAAATTCCTTTAGTTTTTGTTTGTCCTGGAAGCTTTTTCTCTCTCCTTCTATTTTCAATGACAGCCTAGCTGGATATAGTATTCTTGGCTGCATATTTTTCTCGTTAGTGCTCTGAAGATATCATGCCAGTCCTTTCTGGCCTGCCAGGTCTCTGTGGATAGGTCTGTTGCCAATCTAATGTTTCTACCCTTGTAGGTTACATATCTCTTCTCCCGAGCTGCTCTCAGGATTTTCTCTTTGTCTCTGAGACTTGTAAGTTTTACTATTAGATGTCAGGGTGTTGACCTATTTTTATTGATTCTGTGCCTCCTGGATTTTGATGCCTGTTTCCTTCCCCACATTAGGGAAGTTCTCTGCTATAATTTGCTCCAATATACCTTCTGCCCCTCTCTCTCTCTTTCTTCTTCTTCTGGGATCCCAATTATTCTAATGTTGTTTCATCTTATCGTATCGCTTATCTCTCGAATTCTGCCCTCGTGATCCAGTAGTTGTTTATCTCTCTTTTTCTCAGCTTCTTTATTTTCCATCATTTGGTCTTCTATATCGCTGATTCTCTCTTCTGCCTCATTTATCCTAGCAGTTAGTGCCCCCATTTTTTATTGCACCTTATTAATAGCCTTCTTGATTTCAATTTGGTTAGATTTTAGTTCTTTTATTTCTCCAGGAAGGGTGTCTCTAATAACGTCCATGCTTTTTTCAAGCCCAGCTAGTATCTTTAAAATCATGATTCTGAACTCTAGGTCTGACATCGTACTAATGTCCATATTGAGTAGGTCCCTGGCAAACGGTACTACCTCTTGTAATTTTTGCTGAGGTGATTTCTTTCGTCTTGTCATTTTGTCCAGAGGAGAATAGGTGAATGAGAGAACAAAATGCTAACAGGTTAACAACGTCCCCGGAAAATATACTCTAAACAAATCAGAAAAGACCTGAAACCAGGGGAAAAGAAAGGGAAAGAAAGAAAAAAGAGAAAAAAAGAAAAAGATAAAAACAAAAACAGAAAACAAAAAAAAAACAGAATATGATCAAATATGATCAGGCTAGTGCATAGATCAGTGCCACACACTAGATTTTGGGTGTATTTTGGTCTGTTAGAAGATAGTGCCTCCTAAAATTGTAAAGAAAGAAAGACTTATATATGTACAAAATAAGGGTTGATACAATGAAGGGATGGAAGATGTCTGTAAAGATGAAAATTATAAAGGATTTTATAAAAGGAACTGATAAGAAGTTGTTTGAAAAAAGAAAGAAGATTTTAAAAAAAAGGGAGAGAATGTGGTCAGGCAGGAGACTAGAACAAAGCCATACACTAGAGATTTAGGGTATATTTTGATCTGTTAGAAGAAACTGTATCTCAAAATTTTAAGGAGAGAACAACTTATATATATATATATGCCAAAAATAAGGGTAACTACTATGAAGGGATAGAATATGACTCTAAAAATGAGAAATAAATTTTTTTTTAAAAAAGGGATTGATGTTAGTTGAAAAAGGGAAAAAGAAAAATTAAAAAAAAAAACAAAAAACAGTTAAAAAAAATTAACTTTGAAAAACTAATGAATCATGGTAAAAAAGCCATGAATTCTATGTGCAGTATTCCCCTAGCGCTGGAGTTCTCCCGTTCTCCTTGATCGGTAAACTTGGTCTTGGCTTGCTGGCGGTTCGTGCTGATCTTCTGGGGGAGGGGCCTGTTGCCGTGGTTCCCAAATGTCTTTGCCGGAGGCGGAATTGCCCCGCCCTTGTGAGTCCGGGCTAAGCAAGCTGCTCCGGTTTGCTCTCAGGAGCTTTTGTTCCCTGCAAGCTCTCGGTACAGCTTTGGAGGACCAAGGTGAAAATGGTGGCCTCCCAATCTCCACCCGGAGGAGCCGAGAACTCGGGGCCCCACTCCTCAGTGTGCCCCCAGAGAAAAGCAGTCACTCCCGTGTCCCCAGTCTCTGGCCGCACTCCGTGCTCACCCGGCCTGTGACCAAGCGTTTCTATCTCTGGCACCCGACCCCGTGTGGAGTCTCCAAACCCAGCAGATCCCTGCAGTGCGCTCCCGCGCCGCTCCTCCCGGGGGAGGAAGGGGAGTCTCCCCGGCTCTGCCGCTTGTTGCGTCCCTGCTGGAGGAGCAGTGGCCCAACTGGGCCGCGGATCACAGTTTATGGCAACCCCGAGCTGAGAGCCCGTGCCTCGGCTCTGTCTCTGCAGCTGGCTTCCCCGCTCCGATACCTGGGAGCTCTGCCGCACTCAGGCACCCCCGGTCTTTCTGTGACCCCGAGGGTCCTGAGACCACACTGTCCCGCGAGGGTTCCACCCCCCGCTGAGCCACTGGAGCGAAGTCCCTCAGCGGAGCCGACTTCTCAAAGGTCCGATTTTGTGCTCCGCGGCTCTATCACTTGCCAGAAGCGGCCGACAAAGGCCCCCTCCCCCACCGTCTATCCTCCCGAGTATCGCCTCGGATTCACTTCTCCGCACGTCCTACCTTCCAGTAAGTGGTCGCTTCTCTGTTCAGAGAGTTGTTGCTACTCTCTTCTTCGATCTCCTGTTGAGTTCGTAGGTGTTCAGAATGATTTGATCCCTATTCAGCTGAATTCCTGAGACCAGACGAAATCCAGGTCTCCTACTCCTCCGCCATCTTGCTCCACCTCCCTGGGTGACACTTCTTATAATAATAACCTTGCTTTGTTCACCATCTTGTCATATTTATCTTTCTTGACCAGATGCCATTCACACTATGACCCTCTCCTAGTAGCTAGTTGGCCCTGACCTTTTCGGCTATTAAACCCAAGGGAGTTAATAAGCAAGCCACGCCAACCCTAATTAGCTATTTCCAACAGCTGAAGGAGAGAAACAGTTCTCAGGGATCTTTCCATCATAAAAATTGAGAGAAAGTTACCTTGAGCTAGAAAAGAAAAACCAAAGGGAAAGCACGCTGGAAAACCCAAGAAGCTTCTCAGCCAGACTAAAACCTCATTTTAGCACTTCCAAAGCCTTCCAGTGTGACTGAACACTTATCTGGAGATGCTGATATTGGTTTAAAGATTCAAACACAGGGGTATCTGGGTGGCTCAGTTGGTTAAGCAACTGCCTTCAGCTCAGGTCATGATCCCAGGGTCCTGTGATAGAGTGTCACATCGGGCTCCTTGCTCAGCAGGGAGCCTGCTTCTCCCTCTCCCTCTGCCTGCTACTCCGCCTGCTTGTGCGCGCTCTCTCTCTGTGTGTCAAATAAATAAATAAATAATCTTTAAAAAAAAAAAGGATTCAAACACATATTCAGTGTGATATATCCAAAAGGTGCTAGGAGCTGAAGAATCATGAGACCGTTTAAATGAGCTGGGCTAGCAAACAAGACACATTGCACATTTCAATATAAAACATTTGGGTCACCTAGACATCTAATCTTCCTGAATCCTATCCATTTAATATTGTCTGGGAATATGATTTGAAAGCAAGTCATAATTACATCTTTTTATTTAGCAATGAAAATCCCATAGAACAGTGTTTATTTAATTTTAATGTGCACTAAGATTACCTAGAGAGGTCATCGCAAGCCTCAGATGGTCGGGGATGGGACCTAAGAATCTATGTTTTAAACAAATATGGACCAAGTTTATCTCAAATTCTACTTTTAAAAGTTCCAATGAGGAGCACTTGGGTGGCTCAGTTGGTTTTGCATCCTACCCTTGATTTCTGCTCAGGTCATGATCTCAGGATTGTGAGCTGGAGCCCTGCGTTGGGCTCCACACTCAGCATAGAGTCTGCTTCGGATTCTCTCTCTTCCTCTCCCTCTGCCCCTCCTCTTGCTCACTCACATGCATGTTCACTCTCGCTCTCTTTCTCTCTTTCCCTCTAAAGAAAAAAAAAGTTGGAACACCTGGGTGGCTTAGTCAGTTAAGCCTATGACTTCAGCCCAGGTCATGATCTTGGGGTCCTGAGATCAAGCCCCAAGTTGGGCTCCCCACACTCACCAGGGAGTCTGTTTCTCCCTCTCCCGCTGCCCCTACCCCAATCCGGGTGCTCACTCTCTCATTCTCTCACTTTCAAATAAATAAATAAAATCTTTAGAAAATAATTCCAATGAATAAATGTCAAAACAGAATTGTGGTAAAACCCAAAACTTTGCCATGATTTAATATCATCACCAAAGGGGAACAGAGATACAAAAAAAGCATCTGAGATTCAGAATAAAACAGATTAATCCAGTTTATAAGCCCTATAGCTACTGGAGCTTTTATCACATTTTTCAATTGCCCTTTTTTAAAGTTTTTATTTAAATTCCAGTTACTTAACACACAGTGTAATATTAGTTTCAGGTGTACAATATAGTGATTCAATACTTCCATATAACACCTGGTGCTCATCACAAGTACCCTCCTTAATCCCCATCACCTATTTCACCCACCCCTCCATCCACCTCCCTTCTGGTAACCATCAGTTTGTTCTCTCTAGTTAAGAGTTTATTTCTTGGTTTGCTTCTCTCTTTCCCCCCCCTTTGTTTGTTTTGTTTATAACATTCCACAATCATAGGGTATTTATCTTTCTCTGACTTATTTCATTTAGCATAATACTCTCTAGTTCTATCCTTGTCTTTGGAAGTGCAAGGTTTCATTCTTTTTGATGGCTGAGTAATATTCCATCGTGTGTGTGTGTGTGTGTGTGTGTGTGTGTGTGTGTGTGTGTGTGTGTGTGTACACGCCACATCTTCTTTATTCATTCATCAATCGGTGGACACTTGGGCTGTTTCCATAATTTGGCTGTTGTAGATAATATTGCAATAAACATCAGGGCATATGTATCCCTTCGAATTAGTATTTTTTCATCTGGCCCTTTTACATCCATACTGCTTTTGATGTAAAAAATTGTCTCCAGAACTAAGAAGACAAACTTATCCATTGAGTACCTAATTTGCATAAAACTGTTCAGGTTATTACAGGGAAGTGAGAAGTAGAGGAAGACATGCCCCTGTCCTCAAGGAAACAGGAGAGATTACCACACCACGTCTCCATGAAACCCGGGAAAGAGCAGTGAGATTCTAAATCAGTCCCTGACATTACAAAGAGATCCATGCAGATAATGATGCCTGCAGAGGGTTTCATGGGCGGCAGGCAGGAGCTACACTGGAACCTGACTTGGGATTAGAACTGGACAGGATTAAAAAAAAAAAAAAAAAGAACCGGACAGGATTAAGGAAAACAAAGAAGAGCAATTATCCAATATCTGGAACGAATATGCACACCAGAAGCCTAAGCCAGATGCATCCGATTCCACCAACTGACCAGCTTTATACAGAGACTTCAGGTTGCAAGCAGCTTTAGAAGTGAAGAACTCAGAAGAGATGGAAGTACTAACATCACAACCTTCAGAGTGAGAAGAAGACAAGTAAATATGTGGAATGAGGACTGACCCCGGCTAGCCCGTAAACCGATGCCTGGATCTGCTGCACCCCACAGATCGTACATGTAATCGCTCTGTGGTTTGGTCTCCTTTCTCCCTGTGCCTCCAAGATGGGGCCAACACCACTTCCTTCCTAAAGATCTCCTTCAGTTCTGAATAAAGGAGGGAGGTACCTGCAAAGCACCGAGGAGTAAACCATAAAAAGGAAGTTTGAGAATTTACCAAAACAGGAGTAGAGGATAAGGGTAACCAGTAACTAGAGGGAAGAGTTCCCTTAAGTATTGCAGCTGCTGTCGCCGACAGAGCCTGAGGCAGCCTAAGGGCTGCGATCAGAAGAGAAAGTCAAGCTCTCCACTCCCTGGGATCAGCTACCTGAGAGGAAGGGGGCCCCACTGAGAACCAGAAGCACAAGCCCCAGATAGGAGTGAGAGAGTACTAAAGCAATAATTTGTCAATGTCTTAAGGGCCCTCAACACAACCCTCCAGTCAAGCTGAAAGGAGGATGTGTTTGATAGCCGTGGTTAAAAGGGACTTTAATGTTTGCTGCCAGCCTCCAACTCCCCATGGAGAGATCTTTGCTTCTCCCCTTATGCAGAGAATTTTATTTATTTTTTAAACATTTTTTAAAGATTTTTATTTGTTTATTTGAGAGAGCAAGAATGAGAGAGAGAGAGAGAGAGAGAGCACATGAGAGGGGGGAGGGTCGGAGGGAGAAGCAGACTCCCTGCTGAGTGGGGAGGCCGATGCGGGACTCGATCCCGGGACTCCAGGGTCACGACCTGAGCCGAAGGCCGTCGCTTAACTGACTGAGCCACCCAGGCGCCCTATGCAGAGGATTTTACACATCATTTTCATCCATGCCCAATCAGGCTTAATCCCTATCCCCACTCCACTCCTATCTGGGAATACAGATCCGAAAGGATTTAAGTAGCCAGGACAAAAACGATCATGCAAATGTCTTTATAAGAAAAAGGCTGTGTGGGCGCCTGGGTGGCTCAGTCGGTTAAGCGACGGCCTTCGGCTCAGGTCATGATCCTGGAGTCCCGGGATCAAGTCCCACATCGGGCTCCCTGCTCGGCGGGGAGTCTGCTTCTCCCTCTGACCCTCTTCCCTCTCGTGCTCTCTATCTCTTATTCTCTCTCTCTCTCAAATAAATAAATAAAATCTTTAAAAAAAAAAAGAAAAAAGGAAAAGGCTGTGTGAGGGGCAGGCATCTGGGTGGCTCAGTTGGTTAAACATCCTACTCTTGATTTCTTTCTTTTTTAAGATTTTATTTATTTGACAGAGAGAGAGAGAGAGAGAGCACAAGCAGGGGGAGCAAGAGAGGGAGAAGCAGGCTCCCTGCTGAGCAGGGAGCCCAATGCAGGGCTTAATCCCAGGACCCTGGGATCATGACCCGAGCTGAAGGCAGTCAACCAACTGAGCCACCCAGGCGCCCCCTAATCTTAATTTCTGCTCAGGTCATGATCTCATGGGTCATGAGATAGAGCCCCCTCTCCCCCCAGTCCGGGCTCAGTACTCAGCCAGGAGTCTGCTTGAAGATTCTCTCCCTCTCCCTCTGCCCCTCCCCCCAACTCATGCTTGCACATGCATGCACACACAACACACTCTCTCTCTAAAAATAACGAAATAAATCTTTAAGAAAAAAAAAAGAAAAAGGCTGTGTCTCTCAGTGTAAATCTCAAGAGGGTACATCAAGCAAGAAACTTTCAGATTTTTCTTTTAATCTTAAGCCCAAAACATTTTAAATGCTATTTTTGGAAATAAATCTGAAGAAGAAAGCCATAGGCAGTAAGATGGTGTTATCCATCATCACTTTAGAGGCTATTTCCTTTGAATTGCTGGCTTGCAACTGGGTATTTTAACAGGTGAATGGTGGTACCTGGGTTAATTATATCTTATGAGCAGAGAAAGACTCAATATGTGTAGGCATTAAGTCCCCCATTTATCCTTGTAAATCTTATCTGCAATGAGATCCATCAGGAACTTTTTAATGCCGGTTTGTGATTCCCTTGTTAGGTTAAATCCCTTCTGCTACTGGAACTCAACAAGGCCACAGTACCCGTGGCTGCTGTCCTTCACCAATGTGCGGCAGCTTCGCCCGTGGTACCGGCTCTATCAAGAGTCCAAGGGCTCTACATTTAGATGTCCAAAGGAAGCAAATGAGGTTGGTTTCTCGGCCTTCTCATCTCTGTGTCTCTAGTAGCCAGCCCATGGGGTGTGTATTAGATCATCAGTAAAGCAGGAGCTGAATGAATGCAGGACCACGGGAAGAGAATTATTTCTGTCTCAGCGTAGAGCATAGGAAGATTATATTCCCTGGAGGCTCATATAATATTTTCCTTGTGGAAGAACTACCTTCTTTGCAACTGACAGTTGGGCCAACAGTAAAAGTAACCTGGGAATGGCATCTCTCTGGAACCCCACTGCCCCCCGGCCTGCCTCTAACCCAGCTTATAAGACCAGGGTATTCACGGGCCTGGGAATGGCAGCAAGAGTAGAATCGCAACCCTAAACCCCATCCTACCCCTGGGCCAAGCCCTCTTCCTCCATGAAGTCTCCTCTGACTACTCCAGGGCTCAGGAAGCTTTGAACTCCTTCTAATTTTCATCTGCTCTGTCCATGTAGGTTTTTTTTCTTTCAGATGTTTTATTTTTTTAATTTAAATTCAATTGATTAACATATATTATTGGTTTCAGAGGTAGAGGTCAGTGATTCTTCAGTCTTACATAACACTCAGTGCTCATTACATCACGTGCCCTCCTTAATGCCCATCACCCAGTTACCCCACCCCACCACCCCCGTCCATGCAGTTCTAAATATATTTTACCTATGACCTGTTGGTATTAGTAGGTTGTACCTATGAGGCTTTTTTTTTCATGTTTCCATATTTTCTCTCTACCACTACAGCTAATACTTCTTGGTATCTACCAAAATGCATAATACATGGCAGACATGTAATAAATATTGGTTGAGTAGTAAGAATAATGTGAACTTTATTGACTGTTTATTGCACATAGGCACAAGAAAAAGTACATTTATTACATCACTTAATTCTCAAAATGAGGTGATTGCTACTATCCTCATTTTGGGTGAGAAAACGGAGTTAACTAAGTCACTTGTCTAAATTCATACAGTCAGGGTGAAGCTAAGCTTTGAACCCACATCTGTCTGACTCCAGAGCTTACAGTGTTAGCCACTGAGAATGGGTGGAGAGAAGGAAAGAGTTCCTGCTCCACATATTCTTACGGGGTTTTCTCTAAGTTCAGGCAGAAATCAGTTCTTCCAGTTTCATTATTCCAGTCCCTCATTCCAGTCAGAGGGAGATGCCCACAGATCCGTGATGGGAAGCCCACAGGGTGGCAAATACTGATATAGTCCCTGGGCTTAATTGACCATAAACTTAATCCAGCATCAGGACCACTCAAAAATTGCACTGAGCTGTGACAACCCACATTTCCCAATCTAGCAGTCAAGGAAAATTATTTTTAAAGTCCTAAATCTTTATAATCAACCGAACTAGTATCTAATACAGATGATATATCGCTTCTCGGCCTTCTGGCTAAAATCCAGTGTCATATCTAATAGAAACTATAAAGCAAACTGTTGTTGGAAAAAATAAATTAAAACATATATCTGGTGCTATTACCCTGGGTTAACGAGTGCTTCTGTGCTCAAAAGAGCCACGATTTTGCCTCCCTCCTCATCTATGGTCAGCCTGTTTCCTGCCCTTTGATTCACCTGGCGCATAGCTCCCAGAATTCACCAGCTGGAAGGCCTGAAGTGGTGGCTGCCCACCTGGTTGCTGCCGAGGCGAGCACGTGCTCACAGGCAATGGGTCCATCCTCCCGGTGGGCAGGGAAGACCCGCTGCATTTCAGAAGGGTAACAGAATCCAAATGGGGACTGACGGTTTCCAGCTGAGGGAGCTGACTACACTGCCCGGTCACCCCACAGCAGAAGCAGGGATCAAACAGCTGACACCCCCCTGGGCCACCTCAGTGGGCCTTGTCGGCCCCTGTTACGCACAGCAAGGCGAGGCGCTGATGACAGAATTTGGCCTCTTTTTCACTCTGCAGGCTTCTTCTTAGTGAAACACAGACCTGTTTCTAGACCCAAATGAACATTTGCACCGAGGCTCATTTTCCCTTCTTCTTCACCTGGTCCAAAATCAAACCGGCCCTTCACTCTACGGAAGACTCTGCAGGTCACAGGAGGAGCTCCCTGACGGCCCCAGGCCAGCCTCCCACAGGCCTTCCAAGCAGAACCCCCCCGCAAAATCCAATTAGCCTGATAGACATCAGACCTATGGCTGCAAACAGCTATTCAGATAAATCTCAGCCTAAAAATGAAATGGAGTCTTTTTAAACGAGGCAGTAGGGGCAAACTGTTTTTGGTTTCCTGACAATAATCTTTTAAAGAGCACAATCTTCATCTGCATGCTAAATTATAATGGACCTCACCACAGTGGGCCTGATGACTCATCCAGTTGGATGGGAGACGAGCCGATGAAGCTCACAATTCTACCTCAGAGGAATTAAATCCTGATTTGCAGAAAAATTCAGTTGTGATCTCATCACAAAGCAAAACATAATTAGAGGACTTTCATTATCGACTTGCATGCCCGAAGCTGAGGAGACTGCCAAGTTAATTTTTTTTTTCCTTTGGAGGTAGCTTTAGGCGGCATTCCTGCCCTTACACCACCTTTCATTTTAGAACTCAAAATGGTGGCTCAATTTTTCACTAATTACGGGACAGCTGCTATTAATCATGAAAGGAAGACAATATCAGAACCTTTGTTTTTCAAATAAAAAAACCTAAAACACAATTTTTCAAATACATAACCTAAAAAAAAAAACAAACTAAGGTTCAACAGCACAGCTCAAGTCCTATACAAAGATCTGCTCTCTGGAAACACCGGGTCTTTCAGTTTCTCAAACTCCATTATGTCTGGAACATTCTCTGTGCCCTCCCACTGCAAGCACCTGCTTCCCCTGGGTAACTCCTAGTCATTCTTCAGATCTCCATTTAAACATCTCTTTCTTAGTATATGCTTTCATACAACTGCGTATCCATTTTTCATAACCCTTACCAAAATTTAAAACAATACATTTTATTTTTATGTTTATTCGACCCCCCTCTGTCTCCCCCACTGACTGTAAGCTTTCTGAGGGCTGGACCTGGTCTGCTCTTGCCCATCACGGCATCCCAAATGCCCAGGAAAGCACCAGATGTAACCGGCTCAGAGTACATGTTGCACGAATGGATGGAGGCACAGACAGATGGGTGTGCTCTCTGCATAGCATACAATTTTGTGCAGCCACACCACGGTGCTATTGTGATGCTCATCAAAAGCTATGCACTATTTTTTAACCTTGATGTCAAAAGGAAAACACTGATTTCAAAATAAAAGTCAGGGTCCCCTCCCTCAAATAACACCTACTGCTGGCTTGCCACTCTGTCACCACGGCCACCAGAAAACCCCTTGTTAGTCTTTCTCCAAACATGAACACGTGGTGTTTATACACATAGAATACCACGATACTATCAAATCATAGAAATTAATTGGCTGAGTTTTCAGTTCTTTAGTGATATCTACAACTGTAATCCTTAGCCACAGAATAGTGGAGCCACACCAAGATGAAAGAGAATCCCCCACATGACTTCTCAAATGAGGGAGCATCTCTGAGACTGCATTGTGCCTCAAGAATATCAAGTGCGTCCTTACCTGTAGCTCTTAATTGCTTCAAAGTCCAAAGACCTCTAATGTCAACAGGAGTCAGCCAAGTAAACAAGGTTGCTGTAGAAAATCCCCAGGAAGGATCTGTAATAGACGCATCAGAGTGAAAATATGTATGAGCTTCTGCCTTCCCTCTTGGATGCAGACTTTCCTATGCCAGATACAGGGCAGCCCTAGTCCCTGACAATATTGAGAAGTAGGCAAAATGTGGGTTACATCATCTCCCACCTCCTCTCAGCAACCCTTTCCTCTCACCTTTTCACATTCTCTGGATGCTCTTCCGCTCTGAGCACAGTGCTTGGTGCCCCCCACCGCGTGGTCAGATTCTCCCACCCACTCCATTCACCCTCCTGCCTAACAGGCTCCCCTGGCCACTAACTAGAACTTGCCCTCTCTCTCCATCCCTGTCCAGGTCCTGGGCCCCCTCCTCGTCTAACCTTTCCTGTGACACTCAACTGGCTCCTAGGAAACTAAGCCTTGACCAAATGTCCGCATTTATCAGCAGGGCCAAGTGGCGCCCAATACTGCATTTGAGTTACGAGCAATATCACCCCTGGAGGGTAATTTTGCTAAGTGTGCGATATCAGACATCAGTTTTGAGATAGTAATGTACTATCTTTACTAGAGTAAACTGAGACCTAATTTTCCCATACATAAAACAACTTCCCCAATCCCAGAGAAAATGTTCTCTGGTGTAACAAATTCCAAGAGGCTGGAATTAATCATTGTTTTACTTCTGAAACTTCCAAGACTCTTTCTGCAGTTGTAGGATACCCTGAGAAGATCTACCAATGGGAAACAAAAACAAAAAACCTGCCTGTGTCCTCAGCAACTCCCTCCGTTCCCTCTGCCACTGGGATTCATCAGCTCAAACTATTTAAGAGCGCAGTGGGGGCTTTTCATTTTTATCCCCTTAATATACTTCTGAACTGAAAGGGTACAACCTAGCAAAAAAAAAAAAAAAAGAGAGAGAGAGAGAGAGAATTGGCCGTCAGCATTATGACTTCTGGAAAAACAGAAGTCACTGCTGTTCTTTTGCTTGGGTGTGGTTCTTTAATCTGCTTCCGACATCTTTGAAGCTGAAGTCCATTTCAGACAACAGAGAACAGGGTTCATGCAAGGTCAGACAAACGGCTCCTCTCTGAGCCCGCCAGTAGTGGCTAGACATTCAGTGCTAACTGTCTCACTGAGAGGGCACATCGTTCTTCTCCCCCTCCCTGCCTGCTCCCTGTCCGGACTCTCATCTGCAGCAACCTCCTGGCCTATGTCCTGCCACCAAGCTGGGACCTCTCCCATCAACCCTACTCACTCATGAACAGCATGATCTGTCTGGATACAGCAGAGGCGCCAGCACAGTAGAGGGTCTGAGTACATGTCTACTTGTTGAGAATAAACGTGAATGGATAAAATCTTGCACCAAACCCTGAGCACTTCCTTAATCTAGGAGCATCCAACAACTCAACAGAGATGGTGGAAGAAGGAGTTGCCATTTTGACCAGACATTCATAACAACAGCACCATGTTCTTCATCACCAAAATAGTATGCAAAACAGATACCCCTCCAAGATAGGGTGAGGTTCAGAGAAGTATGCAGCTGGAATAGTGTTAGGCACAAGGTAGGGGGTCTGAGATGGGGTGACGATATCTGTTGTATAAATTACACAGACATTTTTTCTTTAATTTAAATAGGCAACACATTCTTACGGTTCCACTATTTTTCAAAAAATGAAAAAAAGTCTACCTTGAAAAGTCTTCTCACCACCCTTTTATCCACCTGTTTTCTACCATCCAGGTAACTGCTGTTACTGCTTTTTGTGAATTCCTAGAGTTTCCTTCTGCATATGACAAGAATATTATCCCCACCACAACCTTTTTAAGCAAAAAGTAGCAAACTATATATACGGTTTTGCACACCCATTTTGATAGTTGCACAGTATTTTGTTGTATGGATATACTCTGATTTACGAGTCCTCTGTTGGTGAACATCTGTGTTGCTTCCAATCTTTTGTTATTACAAATGGTGCTGCAGTGAATAAGCTTGTGCAAAATTCATGTGACGTCTGTGCAAGTATATCTGCAGCATGAATTCACAAAGCACAATTGCTGTGTCCTTTTTTTAAGCTACAAGCTTAGCCACTTGCTTCAGGGCATCAAAATGTCCCTGGGTCAAGATGACAGCATCAAAAGAATCACATCAATGTTGATACAAGATAGGAAAACTATTTTAATGGCATTGGCCAAGGTTGGAAAAGAGGTTGATCAATTTTCAGCTACTACCAATCCCTTTCTTAAATGTTACAGATATCTACTAGTTTTGGGCCACTTAGAATCAAAATCCTTAAAAATGGCCTGAGTACCATTTTTGTGCATCTTCTGTTTACATTTCCCAGAAATCGATATGGCCTCAGGCAAAATGTCTACATTGAATTCTAGCAAGTGCTTCATGATTCCTACTGATAGTCAGAGATTTGGCAGGAGCAAGAGAGGAGAAGTGGTGAAAAAGAAGGATGTTTGGAGGAAAGGTGTACAGATAAACACTTCAGCCGTAGACCCGGAGTACGAGACTACTGGTGCCCCAGGCGCAAACATAAACATGCTCATCAACAGGCATCAGTGTAGACGTGCTCTTTTTTTTTTATTTTTTATTGTTATGTTAATCACCATACATTACATCATTAGTCCTTGATGTAGTGTTCCATGATTCATTGTTTGTGCATAACACCCAGTGCTCCACGCAGAACGTGCCCTCCTCAATACCCATCACCAGGCTAACCCATCCCCCCACCCCCCTCCCCTCTAGAACCCTCAGTTTGTTTCTCAGAGTCCATCGTCTCTCGTGGTTCGTCTCCCCCTCCGATTTACTCCTCTTCATTCTTCCCCTCCTGCTATCTTCTTCTTTTTCTTTTTTCTTAACATATGTTGCATTATTTGTTTCAGAAGTACAGATCTGTGATTCAACAGTCTTGCACAGTTCACAGCGCTCACCATAGCACATACCCTCCCCAGTGTCCATCACCCAGCCACCCCATCCCTCCCACCCCCCACCGCTCCAGCAACCCTCAGTTTGTTTCCTGAGATTATAGACGTGCTCTTTAATAACCAGGTTGTTCTATGTGTGCTATAAAAATCAAGGCAAGCATATAAAAGAAATGTTCAATAAATGGAGAGACAGGTCGTTATTAGATAAAAAAATAAATAAATAACGTAACTGGCAATTCAGCCCAGTCTCACTCCTGACCTCCTCGTCCGTAATACCCAACTTCCTACTCACCATCACCTTCATTTGAATGTCTCAAACTTACCATGCCTACCACTGAACTACCAATATGCCCCTCAAGAATCGGCTCCACGAACAGTATTCCCCATCACAGTTGAAGGCGAAGCCATTCTTCCAACTGCTCAAGCCAAAAAAACTTGGAGTCCCCTTTTGACTCCTTTTTCTTCTATATCCAATATCTGGTACATCGAAAATCATGTTGGCTCTAACTCGGAGGTTATCCAGAGTCCTAGCATTTCCCACCATCTCCAGTGCTACTAGCCTGGTCCAAGCCACCCTCTCCTCTCTCGCGGATCACCAGCTGTGCCTCCTACCTGTCCTCACTGGGTTTAGCCCTGCTCCCCACAGTCTGTTCTTTACACAGAGAGTAAACCTTTGAAAATAGAAACCTAGGTTATCCTACACCTCTGACCAAAACCCTCCAGGGGCTCCCCATTACTTCTAATCTTACCGTTATCTCTCCCTTACCCACTCTCTTCCAGGCACAAGGGACTTTCGCAGAGGCCACTGCCTCTGCCTGAAACACCCTACTCATTTATGTCCCAAAGACCTACTCCTTGACCTTCAAATCTCTGCCCCACTGTCCCTTCTCAAAAAGGCCTATCCCAACCACCCTTTCAAATTAGAAAGCTGCCCCTTACCCTGCCCCAATTCCCTTTCCTCCCTTCCCTCTCCTCTTTTTTCCCATAGCACACACCACCTTCAACCTACCAGTTGGGTACTTCGCTCAGTTGTTATGTTGACTATCTCTGTATCCCCTGCTGGAGTATAAGCTCCTCAAGGGCAGCTCTTTTTGTCTGTTTTGCTCAGTGCTATATCCCAAGTGCCTAAACCATGTCTGCCACAGAGCAGATACTTTAAAAATATTTGTAGAACAAATGAAGGAATTTCTTCTTTGTAAATTTCTTTAAATTGGCATGTATCATTTTAACAATTAAAATGTTAGGGCAAATGTGGGATTCGGTATTTCTCTCACCAATCAACTCATTTCAAAGACTGATTAATCCAAGGGTTCTCCCCTTGAATTTAAATAGATTTAAATTCATGCATCTCCAAACTTGATGTTACAACCCTTAAAGTTTATCTGCAGCTCCAGGTTTACCAACTATCCCAATATCAAAATCTGTGTAGCTGATTTTTTTCAGCCGTTGGTGACTCCTCTCCAGCACTAGAACATTCTCTTCACTCTGCTAAAACTAATAGAGCAATGACAAAGACAGCCTTAATTAGTCTTTCGAATGCTCCTGAACAAGGTACCTGTGTGGTGCCCTTGAAATACCTTATATGTTCTACTTGGTGATGAACACAGAAAAATACTTTTTTATATACAAGGAGATCTTCCCTCTACCACCAGATCCCCTGCCAGCTAGCTTTTACCTCTTGGGTAGATAGCACCTGTGCTACTAGCTAATTTCTAGGCAGTAGGATTTGGTCATTTAGCTCTTTTTCTTTGCTTTCCTCACCAGTAGCTCCAGAGGATTCTCAGTTCACCAGCAGAACTTCTTTAGATTCCTCCTGCTTTTGCTTATAGACAAAGCATTTCAGAGTAAATACCTGCTGCTATAAAGCCTCAGCCAAGTGATTTGGGTGGAAGAACTACCCCAGACCCATAATCTCCAGCAGGAACCTAAACAACTATCTAATCCAAGTAATAGGCCGTATGACTGCAAATGAAAGGCAGGGCAGTATAGTGTCAAGCACACAGAATTTGGAGTAAGACTACACTGACTTGAGATCTTTCTTTGCCACTTGCCTATGACCTTGGGCAAGTCACGGTGCCTCCAGTGGAAATCAGAACAATGGGATTAACAATAGAATACCTGCCATAGGATTGTTGTGAGGATCATGAATCATGAATCATGCCTGCTTACGAAGTAAATTTCTAATAAATGACATTGTAAATTATCATGCAAGTTCTACTACAGAACAAGCGCCCTAGCTGTCCCCCTTTGAACCAGATTGGTACCCCGAAGCCCCCTCCCTGTAAAACGTTTGGGAGAACCCCTGATTTAGGCAGGAGTTGCCAAGCATTTCCTGGTTTTCCCCAGTCACCACTCTACCAGCTCTTAAAAGGAGATGTCTGCTTGCCCATGTTGTAAAATTACCTGCACACAGAGACACCTTTTATCTGAACTCAGAGAACCAAATAAACAGAAGAGCATAAACCATTCTACCGAAGGACTACCCATTCTTTGCTCTGTGAGCAACAATAAAGTTAGCATTTTCAGATGGAATTGGAAGTGAGAAGAAATCAGTCATCCTAGAGTCTAAATTTCCATGACCACCTCACTCCCACATTGCTGCAAACCCAGATATTATTTTCTTCCCTGTTGATACTTGATAAGACTCACCAGTCAAAGCATGCAAATGCAATTAAGGCTTGAGGCATCTCCCATTTTCCATCTTAGTCAATGATATCAACACCAAGCAGCTTCTTGAAAAGTCAAAGTTTCCAGTTCTCTGTGCCCAAATTTCAGACCAAGAGCTGGGAAGTGATGGAAAACCCCATGCAATCCTAACCCCACACAATCTACTTGGGTTTCTAACATTTAACCCAGTGATCTCACCTGGATGGAAGAAAATTTTATTTGTTGCAAAAGTGAATTATGTTCTAAATGATTAAAAGAGAATTCATTTTCTCTGCCATGCTTGCCCTCCAAGAATGCACCTCATTAAGAGGAAGTAGATTACAAGGCTGATGTTCTGAGGGCTCTGCCAAAATCCAAGAGACTAGGAAGGGACCTACAGGCACAAAGAAGCAATTCTACTTAGAAATGTCACACTGCAGGTTGCCAATTAAAACCCTTTGTCGAGACGCAGTCAGGCATGGAAGATGTCATGTGTTATGAGAGGATTTAGAGGCACCTGTGCCTCTGCGGGTGGATTTCTCCCATCAGCTTGGCCATGGTGTGGTATCCAGGCATCTGCTGTTAAGTGAGGGAGGGCGTTCCTGCCAGTAACTCGGAGACTCAAAGGGTGTGGAGAGAATGAAGAACACCAGGCTGAAACTCAGATTATCATCCTACTACTGATTCTATTATGAAACTACCAGTTCTCTGGGCCTCAGTTTATCTTCTTCATAGTCAGGATTTGAGCTGGAGGATCTCCCAGGCCTGTAACTCCAGCCACAGGAGATGGAAGATTGCTCCCTTCCACAAAGGCTCTTTGTTATGGAATTTCTAGACCCCATGCAAACACAGTCTTTAGAGATTAGCATTTTACTGTCATTGACACTTCCTGTTTTATGTGTTTTAATTAAATGTTATTATTTGCCACCGTGTCCTGAGGCCATGTGTTGGGAGTGGGTAAGATTTCATAAATCAGACCTGGAGTTCTGTGTGGGGAGTCCATTGACTCTTCTCATGATGTCATTGTAATTATTTCCCTTCGATCAATAGAGAAGCTCTGATGTCCTCTTTATAGCTAAGGAAAGGCTTCTTCCCATTTATCTTCCACCTTGTTGAAAATGCACAAAGCCCTTCTCCAAAAGTCCCCCTTCTCTGATATGAAAATGAACATTCTGTTTTGTTGTCAGTGTGCTGCTATTATTAGATGCTACCATCTCACTCAGAACCACCTCCACTTGGGGCCTGTTTTACTCTGTGGCATGCAGTCCTGACCTGGGACTGTGGTTTTCCGTCTGTTCCTCTCTCTGCCCCATTTTGGTTCCCCCTTTGGTCCCTACACACTGTGCTACAGGCAATGGACCACCATTAACTTGAAACTTCTTCTAGATGCTTACGTCATCAGGGATGTCAGTGTTTATCACCTTCTCTACACCCCACATGTCTGCCTTGCACAAAGTTAGTGCTCAATGCATGTTGCTTGAATTTAATCAAGGGGAAAGAGTAGGGAATCTGCATTTCTCCCAAGTAGAATCATCCTAGAGCCAGTCGAGATTCACTTCAGAGCCTGTACCCCAACCAGGACTTTGGCTAGAGGAGAAGAGGCTATGAGTTTTTTTGTTTTGTTTTGTTTTGTTTGTTTTTTTAAGAGAATCATTGTATGTGTTAAATCCAAGCAATATGAATGTTCTAAAAAATCACATTATATATAGTGTATTCCTAGAATACTTTGGGGGGTGGAGGATGGAAGGGTGGGAGAGATTGTCAACCATTCTCCTCATGCTCAAAAAACCTTTCTTGAATATACATCTACATAGAAATTGGGGACCAGAGCAAATGCAAACATTCCCTCCTACACCCCTGTCTCCCTCAATCTAAACCCAATCAAATCCAATTCAGTTTCCTCCAAGAAACAGGGCCTTTCCCAACACTAACGTTTTCATTTTTCAAAATTTCTAAAGTCACAGGTTTTTGCTGGATTACACTTTATCTATTTGACAATTACTTACAGAGCACTGTGGGTCAGGCTGCATACTAAGCACACCACATACATAACTCATTTATTCCCATGACAATCACATTAGGTGGGCATTATTATTATTACTCCTCAACATACTGATGAGGGAAATGAGGCACAAAAGAGCTAAATAACTTGGCCAAGGTCACACAGCCAGTGGATACCAGTGTCAGGATTGAAACCCAGGCAGTTAGGCCCCAGAGTCTATTTTTTTTTAACCACGATTTTAACCATGGCTGCCCCCACATGCGCCATGGATTGATCATCCTATGTTTCATGTCCGCTTGGGCTCTCCGGTTGTACTGGGAGCCTCCTGATGGCTGGGACCCCGCCTCCCCCTGCTTTTATCAACTCCTCCCACCATATTCATCTAATGAATATTTATTAGGCACCTCCTCTGTGTTGGGATGTTCTAGGTTCTAGGAATATAGCAATGAACCAGACTGTCAGGATCCCTGTCACATAGAGCTTACATTCCAATGAGGGGGAAAACATAATACCCAGGTAAACAAACCAGCTAGCCAATTGAGAAGATGGAGTTCATCACAAGGGCAATGAAGAAGATGAGAGTGATGGGATAAGAAGGGCCTGAGGCAGAGGAGTCTTCCTGGATCACATGGCAAGAAAGGGCTCTGTAAGGGTGTCATATCTATACTATACCATCCTAAGAAAAAAGACAACCAGCCCTGTGAGGATTTGAGGGAAGAGAACTCTAGGCTGGAAGTCAGCAGGTGCAAAGGCCCTGAGGTAGAAATGGGCTTAGTGAATCACAGGAAAAGAAAGGTGCCTAAAGAGTAGCAATCAAGGGCGAGAGGGGAGAGAAGCAGAGTGTGTGCCAGGATGCAAGAAGCTATGTGAGGTTGCTCAGTGCTGAGTCCCACACCTGTACACCTGTGTGCCCTCAGCACACCGAGCTACCTGGAACCACTGAGCACTGCCTCCAAGACGCTCAGGAATCCCCACGGTCACTGCTTCAGTGGGCTCCGTGGTCCAACATGGGGACGTGGAATCATATTTCTGGGTTTCTATCTCTGCTCTCCTGCTCACTAGCTGAGTGACTTTGGGCAAATTCTTGAACTTAAGCTTCAATTCTCTGGGCCAAAAGAATGGAATCCTCAAATACGTATTCCAGAAGATTACCATGAGGATTAAGTAACATGATAAATGTCACATGCTCAGCACCTTTAGTGGCACAGGAAACAAGACCATAAAGCAATTTTTATGTTGTGGTGGTGATTTTTGTTAATCTTGGTAGGAAATCAGCCCCACCGTGTAAACACTGTCCGGTAGAAAGTGCTGGAATCTTTTGCATCAGCTACATTGGTTTCTGAGCTAACAACAGCAGGTTTAGTGAAAAGGATCTAAAAAGAAAAAAAAAGGGTATCATCCAAAATATCTACTATTTTCCAAATAACATGACCACTACTATTTTTTTTTCATACAACATACTGGAAAGTTCTAACCTTATTCATTTAAAATCCTTCTGCAAGCTCGATTCTGTTTTACGTTAGCGTATGTACCGGGACAACGCCAGAAGCAGCAAGACCCAATGATGGAGAATCTCTAACCACGACAAGAAACTCAGTTCTTCTCCAGATGATAAGAGACGAGCATCTAACCCGAGGGAGGCCAGGGCCAGGATTTCTGTTCAGATTTCCTAAGAAAGGAATGTTTTGTCAAAAGACAGACGATACTAAGCATTTTCTTGTCTTTGGTATGCCCAAGATTCATTAAGAACCAAGCCCTGGCGCCATCTTCTGGCAGTCTCCAAATCTGAAAAACATACGCTTAACCACAAGGGACCCCTCCCCCTCCTCAACAAAGATTAAGTTCAGGAGAAAAACAGGTAATTTCATTGTAACTTCAGTGTTTTCAACCACCTGTTAAATATCTGCATCGAGATGAGCAGATGGTAACAGTCTCAGCCACTTACGGTCCCCACAAGGGACAGTCCCTTTTAGGCCACCACTTCCTTTGTTTCTGTAAGAGTCTATCACCCACCAAGGTACCCAGAGATCAGAGGCAGCATATTTATTTCCAGTGGGCCAGCGTTTGGCCCCGCTCCCACCAGTGCACCCAATCTTACAAGAGGATAGTCTTCTGCCCAAACCTACAGCCTCCAATACGTCCATTCACAGCAGATACGTTACACAAAGAAATCATGCATGGCATCTGCCCTCAAAGAGCTGGGCTCCCGCCTCCCTTCAGAACTGCAAGTCGAAGTTCACCCCAGTACCCAGAAACTCATGGTAAGGCTCAGTTGGGGGTCTCGCTCTCGCTAGAGAAAGAAAAGACGGCCACCCTTGTCATCATGGCCCCTTGCTCTTCCTTGGCACCCAGCCTCCTGGACAGAAATAAAACTGGGTTGTTTGATATATTTTGGAAGTGCGCCCAAACTGGTGAACAGAAGAGTTTTTACGTTGTGATATGTTGTATAGTGATGGCCTTCAGCATCCTCTTCATACAGTAGCTTGGAAAAATATCAGAATTTAGTCATCATCAGATTGCAGTATGAAAAAAGGACTTATGTGCAGAAAAGCACACTTCCAACCAGGTAACTTGGCATCAGCAGGCACAGAGCCTGAAATGGCTAGGAAAAACAATTCTGCAGGGTCCTGACTGAGAAATGAACCAATATCCCGAAGAATTCTGGCTCATTTCTCCGAGGGAACTGGGGGAGAGGGGTTGTGAAGAATACACAGGATAGTTTAGGAGGACAGGAAAGTTACTGGCTGGACTGGTTCCTCCCTTCTTCACTCAAGCATTTGTATTTACTGATTTAAAGTGCTCTGAGCTCTTCTGTTTGTCAAATAATGTGATAAACACTTGACCTCCAGCTCCTCATTTAATCTCGACAACGACCCATGCAATTGGTACCATTTTGATGTCCATTTAACAGAGAAGAAAACACACTTAGAGAGAGCTTAAATAACTTACCCCAAACCTTAGAGCAGTAAATGATAGAGGCATGATTCAAACTCACATACCCTCATTCCTCTTAACCACTACAGTAAAGTATCTTTCTGAGACTCAAGACTTCGGACTTTCTCAGGCACTGCTGAAAACACAGCCATTCCTTATATTTGCAGAAGGAATGGATAGGGCTAATTCTCCATAGATAAGGAAGGGGCTCCTCAGAGCCCTCCGGAGTGAATTCGTGTGTGGTGAGGAGAAGAAGTACATTAGCATCAGGTACCACCAAATCGTACTCGTTCTTGAACAGCACATACCCAGTATAAACGCTTTCCCTTAGTCTTCACATACCTGATGCAGTTACTGACCCGTCATCCTCATTCCAGCCAGTTCTCGAGGGCACTGACAGTAATTTTCTCATACCATCCATGCCTGACAATTGATTTCTCATGGTTATTTGCAAAAGCACAACTACAAATGTTATTAACTGGTAATAAAACTAGCCAGCCATTCCTAAAACCCAGGGCTGGCAACTGCTCTGTGATCCTCGGGGACCCTTGGTTTACCAGATTTTGCTAAAGTAAATATTTCTTTTTGGTGCTAAAATGCCACTGGAGGAACCTTATCTTTGACTCTTTCCAAAATGTATAGAATGATCAAGGTCAGGAGTAAAGAGACAGTCTTTTAAGAATCATAGAAAGCTTTCAGAATTCCTGATTCTATCCCATCAGCCTCAGTATATAAATTTCAGGGGCGCCTGGGTGGCTCAGTCATTAAGCGTCTGCCTCCAGCTCAGGTCGTGATCCCAGGGTCCTGGGATCGAGCCCCACATCGGGCTCCCTGCTCAGCGGGAAGCCTGCTTCTCCCTCTCCCACTCCCCCTGCTTGTGTTCCTTCTGTCGCTGTGTCTCTCTCTGTCAAATAAAGAATTTCATATTTTTCCCAGATAACATTGCTTTAAAAAAAAAAAAAGTAGGATTTTAATGAGCATTCATTAACCATCTTTTGGGTTCCTGACACGATGCTACACACTGTGAATTCCAAAGAAAGGCCACGGTGCCTGCCTTCAAGGGGCTTAGAATCTAGTTATGGAGATGTGACCCATCCATGAAGCAACTCGAGAACAAGACAAGGCAAGACAAAGTCAACTGTGAGATGGAGAGGTAGAGATAGTGGGGACTATCATTCTCAGAAATGGAAATGGTCAGTCCAGTGGGAGCAGTTCTCTCACTCCCTAGCCCCTGACCTTTTACACCTCAGTGGACCTCAGTAATGGGATCTGTAAAATGGCAGAGCTCAGCCACTCATACAACAAATTTGTTTTGAGCACTGACTATCCACCAGATTTGTGGGTCTGGTGATACAGGGTTGAGCAAGATAATGGCGCCACCCTAACGGACTGTATAGTTTGGTGGAGGGAAAGTGGAAGGCAGATAGGTGACTGAGTAAATATATGACATGGCAGGCTGTGATAAGGGCTCAGAAGAAAAGTAAGTCAAGGTAAAGTGATAGAGAATGGCAGGGGAGTGTCAAGAAGGGTAATCAGGGGGATCTCACCCATCAAGTAACATTGGAGTCCAGATGTGGAAGATGTGAGGAAGCAACCCAAACCGTCATCTGTGGGAAGAGCATTCCTGGAAGAAGGAACAGGAAGGCAAGGCCCCGAGATAAGAATGACCTGAAACGTTTGAAAAACAGCATAGATGCTAGTGTGGCCGGATCACTATGGGTGTCTGGAGAAAGGGAAATGAAGAGCAGTCCGGAGCCAGACCGTGAAAATCCTAGGAGGCCAAGGGAAGGAGTTCAGGTGGGAAGCCCTGCAGGGCTGAAGAATGTGTACCAGAGCATCTGAACCATTTCTAATGTGAAGGGGTGGGACCTGAGCAAGATGGTCCTGAATGAGGAGGCTCTAGAATGAAGGAGTCCAAATGCTAGGTCCTCACATTAAGATGGTCTGGACTCCTTTGCAGTTGGGAAATGATTTAATTAAGAAAGTAACCAAACGAAGGAGAAAAAAATATCAGGGGAAGAAGTCTGGAGACCAAGAAAGTCTCAGGCAAACTTCATGGGCAAATTGTAAAATATAGGGTGCCTGTGACCGTCCAGGCAACCAGTGCCCTGATGTCGCCCCTCTTCTGTCCAAAGACTCTCAGTGTGGTGCCCAATTAGGGCCTCTCAAGGCCTCATCCCTCTAAATGCCAACGGGCCATTCAAAATTCACTAGTCCTATGTTTGATGGCCACTATCTCTACTATAGGTAACAGGTGGGTGCTAATATGGAGTAAATCCATGCTAATTGGTTAGCACTTCTCAAATTTCCTTTTTTGTATTTACTATTACTTCCTAAGGCAGGAGAGAGAAAATACATGGCCCTAGAATGTCTAGAAGATGTAAAGTGAAGCAGCCCAATGCAAGCAAAACACTTAATTGAAGATTTGCGTTTTATCTTAAAATTCACTTGAACATTGCATTCTATTCCAGATCTACTTATAAGAGCTCAATGGCAATGTTTTATATTATCCAAGGAGCAAATATGACTCTTGAAGAAGTTATGCCCCATTTGTGCTCTGCTTTACCAAAGGCCTAGCAAGCCATACCATGTCCCTAGGGCTGGGCAAACTCAACTTGAAAAACACGGGTAGCTAAACCCAGTTAAAACACTCTCCTCTCCTAGAAGGTCCCAAAGATTTTGCCACTATCCAGGATTTTAAGGATCATAATTCAAAATCCAGGGCCATGCATGAGGCAGAGGGCTCCTAGAGCAGATCTGGACATCTTCTTAAATGAAGTCCCTAAATGCCAGCCTTATTCTACAGTGTTTGTCTTCTGAAAGCACATTAAGACAAGTTGGAAATACTCTGCATCTGAACCATCTCTGAATCCCGGTGGGCAATAATGTGAATAGCATGGCAATGCAGCCATTCCACAGCCATTACCAAGTCTGAGTAAATTTCTTCAATGCCACATGCTCTTAGGAAGTGACGCTGTTGCAGTGAGTCGGGAAGCATTCACAAAGAAACTGGCACCTCTCCTATTACCTAAATGGTAGTTTACAGCTTCTCGGGGTGGGGGCGGGGGAGGAGGCTATGTTTCTCATATTGTGCTTGTTTAATATTTGACAATATCTTGGCTCACACTGTGCTGGGTGTGAGATAAAATGATTACTTGTATATACACAGTTGTCCACACAGATGGGAAAAAATGTTTATTTGGAGGGGGGAAAAAAGAAATTAGGAGGAAAAAAAAAAAACCCTCCATGATACATGCATCAATACTACTATGATTACACAATGCTATATTAACAATATTTTGAGGGAGTTACTCTAAATAGCCATCCTTCCTTCCAACTCGCAATCCACATAATTACAGCTTTCTGGCGACCAGAAAAGGAAAGGATGCCTTGTTGAATGCCGCCCAAGCTAGGGGGTTGAGCGGGCTGCTGCTGCCACCCAGTGGGCACTCCTGAAATGACAACCACAGGAAGGCTCACCTACTTCCAGCCACAGAAAATACATTCACTTTCTGTGCAATTCCTATTTTCAATTCTCTCACATTAACAGAAATTACAATAAATAACAAACACAGGATGACTTATGCAATTCTATCTTCATTGTGCAGTACAAAATGTACTGAGGATAAAGTAAATATATAAATATATCATTTTGTCATTTTACCTTATTCCCTAAATAGCAAGCTTATGTTGTATTTACAAGTATAGATTACTTTCTTTTAAATTTAGGTCTGATATATGGTTTTTATGCTTAATAAAAATGAATATCCCGGGGTGACTGGGTGGCTCAGTCCGTTAAGCGTCTGCCTTCGGCTCAGATCATGATCTCAGGGTCCTGGGATTGAGTCCCACACTGGGCTCCTTGCTCAGCAGGGAGCCTGCTTCTCCCTCTGCCTGCCACTCCCCCTGCTTGTGCTCTCACTCTCTCTGACAAATAAATAAAATCTTTTAAAAAATGAATACCCCATATCTAAAGAAATTAGTGTTTTTGTTTTATGGCGCAAAACCATCTCAGTGTTGATGACAATTTTTGTTCTTTCTTTTTGATGAAGGTAAGCATTGAGTTTAGGTAGAATCCTCCAACCTAAAGATTTTAAGAATCCTTATAAATTGGGGAACTCTGCGCTTAACACATAAATTAGTTTTCAAACCGGATATTATAAGAGTATTCTAATGATGGACTTCACAAATTAACAGAGGCAGATTCAAGAGTGGATTTGCTTCCCAGGAAACCAATCAAGTAGTAACAAAACATCAAGGAAATTATAATAAAATGGGGAAAACTGAATTTAAACAATCTCTATTTTAGATACTGTATCTAATCTGAAGGAATACTTTTGATAAGTCTTTTGGATTTAGGAGGAGGACCCCTCCCCCAGTATAACGATAAAACTGCCGTTAAGAAAACACTTTAAAATATCTAGTAAGCTGGGAACAGAAGGTTACTCTTGAGTTGCTGAAAGGCCAATTTTTTTAATTTTTTACTAAAAATCTTCAGCAATTATGATATTAAATGGTGAGATGTTAGGAGCAATGCAACAATTTTTGTAATAGTGAAAAATTGGAAAAACCTGAATATCCACCAATCAGAGAATGGATCAATAAATTGTGGTTATTTCACAAGAGAATACTAAATAGCACTTAAAATTGATTAGGCATGTGCATCTACATGGATAGTTCTTGGAAAGACAACACTTAGTGAAAAAAAACTGTTTCAGAACATTGAATGAAGGATATTATCACTCATATAAATGTCAAAAATGCACAGCATCCTTCCATATTGTTCACAGATTCATGAAAGTATATATGTATAGACTAGATTCAAACCAAATTCATGATAGCAGTGCCACCGGGCAGAGTGGGGAAATGGGCCTTCACCTTTATGTGTAATATTTTATTCTATTTAAAATAAGAGAAGGAGAAGAAGCTATGAAGCAAATATGACCAAATATTAAACACTCTTTCACTTCATATGATGGTTACATAAGTGGTTTTCATATTATCCTTTCCTTATTCCATTAAAAGGCAAAAGAGGCCAATCAAGTTCATTGCAAGTTCTTTTTATACTGAGTATAATGTGTAAATCTGGAGCCAGAGCTAAAAAAAATTTAATTTAATTTAAAAAGGAGGGGGGTCCCAAGTGTCCTCCTTACTCCACAGAGTGCTCAGCCTTTCCTCTAAATAAATTCCGATCAAATATTTCAAGAATACTGGTTTAAAGGTGCATCAAATTCTACCCAGGCCACTTTCATGCCTCCTCCAGCCCTTACATTAAAACACTGAATCTCAAAACTGAAGAGAGACATAATCATCAGGTTTTTTTGGTCCAGAGCAGTTTGCTGGTATCCTCAAACTCCTAAGTTAACAACTGAAATATTCCAATGATAAATTTGTAGAGATAAAATAAAGAATAAAATAGGAGGGCAAATGTTTCCAACTAATATACGTACTACACTCATACCCATATATTCATACATAGTCCTCCCATGTAAGTAAGAAAGATACCATGAGAATTTGGAGAACAAAACCTCTCCCTTTATCTTCCTTAGCCATATAACCATTGCCTGAAATTCATTAGACTGCTAAACTCCCACTCTGAACTCAATGTCTGGTCACAGGAAAAAAAAAAAAAAGAAACTAGGAAAAATCGTTGAAAATCTTAAGAGCTGCAAAAGAATGGAGCGAGATGGGGTTCTTGTTGATTTTTATTTTTATTTGAATTATCATTGTACATTTTAGCAAATGGAAAAATTCCTAATTTGTGCTCTTGTCCTAACTCAACAGAGATACAACAAAAATAGTTCTGTAGATGCCCATCACTCCTAAACACAGATTTATTAGTAATGGGAAGTTGGCACACACTGATAGAGGAAATTTTAATTTAATGCGCGACCATAAATTGCAATGTGTTCATGCACTAGAAGCTCCCTAGAGGGAATATTTCTTCAGAAATAGAAAGAAGATATGATTTGAGAGAAATGTATTTTAGGTTATTTCTCTACATAAGAAGCTAATGCTTGCCCCAAAATAAATTTTGTAGTCTAGACTACAATCTAGGGAGACATAAGACTGTAATCAGCTTATTCCTCTTGCTTTCACCACAGAACCACTTGCAGTTGTGATGAGAATCATCCCAAATTACAAGGCATAAAAACTGGCCTTGCCTCACATATTATTAATCTATTTGCAGATGGCACCACATTTTACAACATGATCCTATTACAAGAAATGCTGATTCTGCAAACTATCTGCTTGTGAGCAAGAATGGAGCAGTTAGAAATCACAGCTGTACTGTATCTTAAGCTTTCCACAATGTAAGGCAAAAGTCCTTGAAGGTTGTAGGAAATAACTCTATCCTCTTCAAACCATTGCAAATCTTTTCCGACCAAATATGGATATAAACCAATAGACATTGTTGTTGTTCTCTAATTTAATCAAAAACAACTACACATCAGAGCGCTGGGTGGTTCAGTCAGTTAAGTGTCTGATTCTTGATTTCAGCTCAACTCATGATCTCAGAGTAATGAGATCAAGCCCTGTGTCAGGCTCCACACTGGGTGTGGAGGCTGCCTCAGATTCTCTCTCCCCCTCTCCCTCTGCCCCTCCCCATGCTCTCTCTCCCCCTTTCTAAAAAAAGAAAAAAGAAACAAGTACATATAATTATTTCATAGAGTGGGAATTTAAAATTTGCTAATATGTTGAAAAATCAGCAAAACATAACCAGCAAAACTTTAATTAAGGTTCCTCTAGCATCAGATAAAAAATACTATGGAGTTGCCAAATCCAAAAATAGGCAAACACTGACAACAGCAAGGCTGTTGGCAGATAATAGGAGATTGGTTCCAAAAAAAGAAAGATTGAGGATTCCAATCCTTAGGTCTTTTTTCTCACATCTTACACGAATGGGCTACACTAAGTCTACAAGTTTAACGCAAAAGTCAAAGTAACCAGTCAATTCCTTATATTTATATTTAATGTTTGCACTGATGGAAAGCTGCCATCTTTGCTTCAACATACAGCTACTGAGGACCAGCTGTTTGCACAATGCTTCGTGGTAAGAAATGTATCTGGATAAATCTTACCACAATTTCATTACCTCCTCCAGTAAGTCTTTCTAACTGTATGCTTCCATTTTGTCTGATGTGTTTTTAAGTTTTTTGTCATTATTATATAATTCATGCTCATCACAAGAAACGTGGCAAATAGAATAAGGGGGGAAGCCATCCACAGTCACACCAGGTAGAGGTAATTATTAAAATCCACGTATTGTATGGTGACTAACATAATAAAATAAAATTTAAAAAAATCCATGGATTCCCTCAAAATATTTTTTCTCATTCTATAAAGGTTTATCATTTCTAAATCACAGTGAAAGGAACTTGAGTAATTTACCAATTTTGTTTTCTGTTATGTGCCTTAGAGATACCTTGCTAAAAACCAGTATCTGACATAACAGAATAACATTTGCAGAATGTAATAGCGTAGTGACAGTACCGAGATTGATTGTTACAGACATATTACACTCTTTTTTTTTAAAGATTTTATTTATTTATATATTTGAGAAAGAGAGAGAGAGAGAGAGAGAACATGAGCAGAGGGAGAAGCAGGATTCCCTCTGAGCAGGGAGCCCGATGCGGGGCTGGATCCCAGGACCCCGGGATCATGACCTGAGCCAAAGGCAGACGCTTAACCGACTGAGCCACTCAGGTGCCCCTAACTCTTAATTCAATGGTTGCACCCTATTTATATAGAACATTGGCCCAATAATAAAAATAGAGAACAGCAGCTGGAAATTTATCTCATTCAATGTCCAGAAATAAAAGGGTTAACCATTCATCCCATTATTTTCTGCACATAAGTCCTTTTTCCATACTGAAATCTGATGGTGACTAAATTCTAATATTTTTCCAAGCTACTGTATGAAGAGGATGCTGAGGGCCATCACTATACAGCGTATCACAACGTAAAAACTCTTCTGTTCACCAGTTTGGGCGCACTTCCAAAATATATCAAACAACTCAGTTTTATTTCTGTCCAGGAGGCTGGGTGCCAAGGATCAGATATAAGTACAGGTACATATAAGCAGCAAGATTATAGTCAAGAAACTCTAAAAATTGAAAATGGCAGACATAGGGAGGCCAGTAAAACCCCAACCACATCCCCCTCAGAATATTTGTTGAGTATTTTTATATAATTCTAATCATGTAATATACCCAAGACTGTACAAACTAACTTTGTAAAATAATATATAACATTATAAAGCAACTAGGCCTATCAGAACATTTTAAGAACATTTTACCCAACAGTAGCAAATATACAGTCTTCTCAAGTGCACATGGAACCTTCTCCAGAATACATCGTACATTAAGCTATAAAATGAACCTCAGGAAATCTACAAGATTGAAAATAGACAGACTGTTCTCCAACCTAAATGGAATGAAATGGACATTGATGACACAAGGAAATTGGAAGAATTAATAAGTGTGGAAATTAAATAACACACTCTTAAATAACCAATGGGTCAAGAAAGAAATTACCAAAGGAAATTAGAAAGTACTTTAAGATGAGTGAAAATGAAAACACAGCATACCAAAATTTATGGGTGGAGCTAAAGCCGTGCTTGGAGGGAAATTTATAGTAGTAAATGTCTATATTTAAAAAAATTTTAGGGGCACTTGGGTGGCTCACTCAGTTAAGCATCTACCTTCTGCTCAGGATCCTGGGTTGGAGCCCCAAGTCAGGTTCCCTGCTCAGCGGGAAGCCTGTTTCTCTCTCTCCCTGCCCCCTACCCCCGCTCGTGTTCTCTCTCGCTATCTCTCCCTCAAATAAATAAAATCTTAAATATTTTTTTAAATTCCAGATTAATAGTCTAAATTCCCATGTAAGAAACTAAAAACGAACGGCAAACTAAACCTAAAGCAAGAAGAAAGAGGAAACAATATTAGAGCAGAAATCAATGCAAGAGAATAGAAAGACAATAGAGAATATCAATGAAACCTAAAGCTGCTGCTTTGAAAGGATCAACAAGTTGACAAACATTTAGCTAGACTAACAAAGAAAGAGAGAAGCTCAAATTACTAAAATCAGGAATGAAATGGGTAATATAAATACTGACCTTATAAAAATGAAATGACTATAAAGAAATACAATGAACAATTGTATGGAAACAAGTAATGTAAACTAAATGAAATGGACAAATTCCTAGAAACACTGTACTGAAACTGACTTAAGAAAAAACAGTTGAGTTTTGAGTTGACCCATAACAAGTAAAGAGATTGAATTAGTAATCAAAAAACTATCTTCAAAGTAAAGCCTAAGACTAAATGGCTTCAAAGGTGAATTCTACCCTATGTTGAAAAAAGAATTAGTGTCAATCTTTCACCAACTCTTCCACAAGTTTGTAGAGGAAAAAACCCTGTCCAACTCATTTTATGAGACCAGCCCTGCTCTGATACCAAAACCACGGTCATCACACAAAAACAGATAAACAAAAACAAAACCAAAGATCTTAAGAGGGGCGCCTGGGTGGCTCAATCAGTTAAGCGTCTGCCTTCGGCTCAGGTCACGATCCCAGGGTCCTGGGATCAAGCCCCATATCTGGCTCCCTGCTTAGCTGAGAGCCTGCTTCTCCTTCACCCTCTGCAGCTCCCCCTGCTTGTACTCTCTGGCGCTCTCTCTGTCAAATAGAGATATTTGTCAAATAGAGATATTAAAATAAAATCTTTAAAAAAAAAAAGATCTTAAGAATGCAGATGCAAAAATCTAGCAAAATACTAACAAACTGAATCTAGCAACATATAAAAGGGATTATACACGATGACCAAGTGGGAGTCATTCCAAGATGCAAGGTTGGTTTAATACCTGATAATCAACCAATGTAATACACTGTTAATACAGTAAAAAACAAAAACCACATGATTATGTCAATAGATGCAGAAAAAACATTTGACAATGAGGGTGATGAATATATTTAGAACACAGATTGTGGTGATGGTTCCATGGGTGTATACTTATCTCCAAATTCACCAGACTGTATACATTAAATATGTATAGCTTTTTGTATGTCAGCCATACCTCAATAAAGTGGGTTTTTTAAAAAATATTGATGAAAGCCGATTGCTGTTCCATGATTTAAAAAAATAAAAGATAAAAGGGAACCTCTTCAACCTGAGAAAGAGCATCTTTAAAAAACCTAACATCACACTTAATAGTGCAATATTGAATGCTTTCCCCTACAATTGAGAAGACAGATGTCCACTCTGATCACTTCTATTTAGTGTTGTTCTAAAGGCAAATATGTTGGCAAAAGAAATAAACAGCATCAAGATTGTAAAGGAAGAAGTAAAACTATAGAGATAACATAATCTCATATATAGGAAACCCTAAGGAATGCAAAAAAAAAAAAAACTATTAGAACTAATTAATACATACAGCAAGATTCAGAATATAAGACCAATATACAAAAACAAGTAGTATTTCCATACACTAGCAATGAACAATCTGAAAATGAAATTAAGAAAACAATCGTATTCACAATAGCCTCAAAAAGAATAAAATCCTTCAGAATAAATTTAACAAAAAAGTGTAAGATTTATATGCTAAAAACTATTAAAAAATTCATTGAAAGAAATTTAAGAAGACCAAAATAAATAGATATTCCATGTTCATGGATTGGGAGACTTAATATTGTTAAGATGGTATACTCACCAAATTGATCTACAGATTCAAGGGAATCCTTATCAAAATTCACCAGATTTTCCTGCAGAAATTTACAAGCTAATCCTAAAATTCATGAGAAGGTACTAGGAACCCAAAATAGCCAAACAATCTTGAAAAAGAAAAATAAAGTTGGGGAACTCACATTCCCAAACTTACCACTAAGCTATAGTAATCAAAACAATGCAGTACTGGCATAAAGATAGATACAGAGATCAATGGGATCTAATTGAGAGTCCAGAAATAAGCCCATGCATCTATGATAAACTGGCTTTTGACAGGGGGGCCAAGATAACTGGATGGGGAAAGAATAGTCTTTTCAATAAATGGTGCTTAAACAAGATATACACACAGCACACACAAAAAAAAGAAGTTTGATCCTTACATCACACAATATATAAAAATTAATTCAGAATTAATCATAGACCTAAATTTAAGAGTTAAAACTATAAAATTCTTTTTTTTAAGATTTTATTTATTTATTTGACAGAGAGAGAGATACAGCGAGAGAGGGAACACAAGCAGGGGGAGTGGGAGAGGGAAAAGCAGTCTTCCCGCCGAGCAGGGAGCCTGACGCGGGGCTTGATCGCAGGACTCTGGGATCATGACCTGAGCCGAAGGCAGATGCTTAACGAATGAGCCACCTGGGTGCCCTAAAACTACAAAATTCTTAAAAGAAATACAGGATAATTTTCATGACCTAGGATTAGGTAACTGTTTCTTAGGTACAGCACAGAAAGCACAAGCCAAAAAAAAAAAAAAAAAAAAGATCCATTGGATTGCATCAAAATTTAAACTTTTATGCTACAAAGGATACCATCAAGAGAGTGAAGGTAACCCACAGAATGGGAGAAAAGATTTTCAAATCACATATCTGCTAAGGGACTTCTATCTAGAATATAAAACCCCACAGTAATACAAATAATTCCACTTTTTTAGTAAGAGATTTTAAAAGATATTTATTCAAAGAAGAAATGCAAATGACCACGTGAGCATTAAAAAAATACTCAACATTGATTAAAAGAAACTCAATAGTGTACATTGTTGGGGAAAACAAAGCAAAACCACTTCTTACACACTAGGGAAGCTAAAATTAAAAAAACATAAAACAACAAAGGTTGACAAAGGTGTGGAGGAATTAGAATCCTCAAGCACTGCTTGAGGTATTATATAATATAGTACAACTGTTTTGGAAAACAGTTTGGCAGTTTCCAAAAATGTTAAACATGGATTTACCCATACAGCTCAGCAATTCTGCCCTAGGTATACAGAAGAGGTAAGAAGAATTGAAAACAGAGGCACCGGGCTGGTTCACCCAGAGGAGCATGCGACTCTGGGTCTCAGGGTCATGAGTTCGAGAATCACGCTGGGCAGAGATAAACTTAAAAAAAAAAAAAATTGAAAACACATGCTCACATAAAAACTTGTCCTCAGACGTTCATAACAGCAAAAAGTGGAAATAATTCAAATGCCAATCAACTCATGAATAGAAGAACAAAAGTGGTATGTCCATATAATGGAATATTATTTGTCTATAAAATGAATTAAATACTGACCCGTCATGTGGCAACACAAATAAACCTTGAAAATAGTATGCTAATTGAAAGAAGCCAGACACAAAAGGTCACATATTTCACATATTTTTGTAGGATCATTTATATGAAGTTCCATAATAGGGAAATCCATAGAGGCAGAGGTGGATTAGTAATTCCATTGTGTGGGGAGCGGAGAGAACAGAGCATGACTGCTAATGGGTATGGGGTTTCTTTGGGCAGTAACGACCATGGCCTGTAAACAAGTGTAATGATGGTTACACAAATCCAAATATAATAAAAACCATGGAATTGCAGACTTCTAAAGGGCAACTTTCATGGGATATGAATTATTTAGTTGAAAACCTTTAACATAAAGTAATTTTTAAGCACACTCAACACTGGAACCATCACAGATCACAAGAAATGACATGCAGAGGGATTCAATATCTTATCCATCCCTGGATCAGGTATTCATCTTCCTCAATTAAAAAATACTGAAGTCATTCAGGATGAGTTATCTTTATTACTTTATTAGATTTCTCTTTCAAAATGAAAAAGCAAGATATACTTTTATTGCCTTTTATTACATGCCAAAAAAAAAAAAATCCTCGTGGTATCAAATAAAAATGCAACAGTATTCCTCTTACCCATGATCCTCACTCCTACCACCACCTCTCCTTGAAGACGATAAATGCTAATAGTTTAATGTCCACATTCTTCCTTATATTCATATCAACGCACACAAATGAAAATATTCACAGTAAAAGGTTTTTTCCTCTGGATTTTTCTTTTTCAAGATTTTATTTATTTATTTGAGAGAGATCAAGAGAGCACAGGCAGGGGGAGCACCAGAGGGAGAGGGAGAAGCAGACTCCCCACTGAGCAGGGAGACCAATGTGGGGCTCGATCCCAGGACACTGGGATCACAACCTGAGCTGAAGGCAGATGCTTAACCAACTGAGCTACCCAGACACCCCTTCCTCTAATTTTTCTATATACATTTCCCTCCATCTCACTTCGTATTGGCCTTTCTTATTGGTCAGTCCATGTAAATCTAACTCCTCCTTTTCAATAGCCCCACAACATTCCAGAAATATGGACATATCCACAGTTTACCCAAACACTCTCTAGTGATAGCGTTCAGGTTACTTCTTTTTTTTTTTCTCACTCAATGTATATCTTTATACATATACTTACAAACCAATTCTTTTATTTCTGTTTGGTAAAATTGTTCAATCCAGGTTTTAAAGATGCAGACAACATGACTTTGCTTAGCAAGAAAAAAAGGTCAAAATGTTGCACTAAACATCCTGCTCAGTGGAAACAGGGAAATGTATTTATTTCTCAGTTCTGAGTCACAACCCCATGAATAGGTGACATGTTGTTTGCAAATACATAAACAAAATACAAATTACAAGAGCTCACCAAACAAGGCATCTGTAAGTGGGGCAAAGGGTGTGTCACAAGAAACACGTTTCCTGGTACAGGACAATCAGCTGCGGAGGAAGGAAGCGCTCAGGGAAGCAAAGCTGGACCAAGCTTTCTGCTCTGACTGCAAAATTCCCCTGACAACAAAGAATCCAACAGGGTTCCTGGCTTCAGGTTAGGCTTGGGGTTAGGCTGAGTTTAGAACCATATGTCATTTCAGACCATGGTTCCCCTCATTTAGTGCTCTACTTTGCTCCTTTTCTGGGTTGACTGGAACAGGTTTTTCAAGAAGGGAATGTGGATGCCCTGATCCCTGCACCCTTACATATCCAAAAATAGCTTTCTTCTTTTTTTAAGATTTATTTATTTATCTGAGAGATGGGGGGGGTTGCAGAGGGAGAGGGAGAGAGAATCCCAAGCAGACCCTTCCGCTGACTGCGCTGAGCCCGACCCAGGGCTTGATCCCAGGACCCAGAGATCATGACCTGAGCCGAAACCAAGAGTGGAGCGCTCAACCCCTGCACCACCCAGGCGCCCCTAAAAAATAACTTTCTATTGCCCTCCTACACAAAAGACAACTTATTTTAAAGGCTTGGGTCACAGCCTTTTCTTCTCCCAAATCCTGTACATACTGCAGTTTTAGAAGTCTTCAAGCTTCCAGTGATTCTGAAGACAACCGATTTTGGTTTCTTTGCTAGTGTCATGAGAGGATATAAGAGATCCTGAGATTTGTGTGCGCATGGATACAGAATATAAATACAGTAAACTAAAAACGCACTCTCTGGCCAGCAGCTCACCTGTCTCATCTGATATATTCTCAGCTTACCGAAGTAATAAGACAAGGAAGGAACTCTACATGAACTATGCCTACAGTGGTCTGACCATTTCATCCGTAACTGTGAGTCTTGAAGGCACCACATAGTAAGGCCACAGCAAATTAGCCCGAGGTGATAACTTAGAGATTTGATTTTATTCTTCTCTGGCTTTATGTTATTCAGTGCCATCACAAAGAGCTACCCTACCCTCAGTGCTCCTGAAGGCCTCAGACCCTTTCCTTTTTGGCATCAGCAGCTCAGTTTGTCAGAGTGCCACCCACTGGTGCGCTCAGGGAGCATCATCACTTTGCTCTCCTGTTTGGTGGACTGTTGGGACCTGTGATATGAAAGGGAATATAACCGCCTTCTTCCTCATTCTGGCAGGTTCCCTAGCCGTCCCCGCCCCGCCCCCCAACATCTTCTCTTCCCTTAAGGTCTCTTGCCAAGCGCAGCAAAAGTAAAATTTATGGAAGGGATGTAAGGGAACTCAGAATCTAAAGGGAGTTTCACCAAGAGGCCTGAAAAGACAGAGCCACTCCTGAAACTTTAGTTGCAGGAACTGACAATGGACATCAAGGCCCTGGAACTGGGGTGAAGGAGCAGAAGAAACTGACTTCTGTCTTTGTGCTACTCTATTAAAGTTCCAGCTCCAGAGACACCGCTCTATTCATCTCAGGTCACATCCCCACTTCTTGGCAGGAAAGGATAAAGATTCTTGACCGACATTTTGTTGTGCTGAGTCTCATGGGGAAGAGACAATTCCTCCAAACAGTATGAGGGCACTTTTAGCCAAAACTGCTCAATATGTCTCTCCAACGTGTAAACTGCCTTTTCCAAGTGGACAATTGTAGGATTTTTTTATAACTTGTGTAATGCAAAATTTTCTCTTTGGATATATCTACATATGGATCTCTCCTGTTTCTATCTGAAATACAGTGTGAGCCCCTTCAGCCTGTGTACTTCAATTTTATTCCATCCTTTATTATTACTTTTAACTCCTAGTTATGCTATCTTCCCTAGGAACATTAAGTATTCATATATTAGACCTCTGCTTGCACTTTGATTTCTATCTCCTTTTGCTTGTGTTTTCTACGTCCCAGAAGAGCTTCTCAAATCTGTCCTGACATAACTGATTCTGATTCACATACAAATCATGTACCAGTTGTGTTATTATACTCTCATTTTGCTTGAAAGTCTTCCATATGGTATTACTATAGATTCTAAACAATGTTCCATAATTTTCTTCTGGATCCTTGAGGCTCTTCAGAGAGAGAAAACTTCTTTGAAGTTCCAGGAGACTATCCCCTATCCCTTGCTCTGCAGTAATTTTTAATGGACCCATATTTTGTCTTATTGATGGTTACTCATTCTCAAATGAGAAAATATCTTTCCAGACTCATTGGGAACTAACAGGCAGCCATTTGCTCCTGACCCCACTCTCTGTCTACTTAAATATCAATCAAATAACTTACCTAAATCTGTAACTAAAGGAGAGACTAATGTGCCCAGTTCAAAGCTTATTTCCCAGGCAGTCATCTTGAACAACAACCGGCTAGTGAGGTAGGTATCTTTCCCTCCTGCCACCATCCAGTTCTCTGATAAACTTCACTGTGATATAAAATCATACTTCCCAGCGGTACTACCTAGTATCTGGCCCCAAGTTTTAGAAAATCCCATGCTGGCCCTCTTTTGGTTGTACCCCCCACCCCCACCTGTAAGGGAAACTGAAAGACCAAGGGCAGGCGCCCACCTAGAGCTTTTCTAGACCATTTTTATATATTCAGGACCCTGGAATTACCTACCTGAACAGCCCAAGCCTGTTTGGAGAGCCTGCACAGGCCTCATCCACAGGTCCATGCTTCTGAGGGTAAACCATGCCCCAAGTATGTGCCCTTCCAGGCCCAATGAAGGGCCAAGGGCAGCTGTCTGCAGAGGCTCTGGACATCCTGGCTCGGGTATCCACACGCACGTGCTCAAGGCTGCTTGCAATGCAGGAGGCAGTGGCAAAAGGAAGGGGACCAAGTTGGGGGCTGATGGACTCGAGGCTAACTTTCTCCAAATCACCTGTATTTCTGCATGGGATCCAAGGAGTTTAAAAACTGTTTTGAACCTGGCATTCCAGATTATTCTGAAGGTATATTTGTCAAGGTAAATAACAGAATTTTATCTTGACTTCTAATTTTTTAATAATTTAGACACATGGTACACAGGCATGCATTTCTATTCCTTGCTTCACATCCTGCAAATATTAGGGATGGCCTAATAATTGGCTTCCAAGGCTCTTCCTACCTCTATGCCACCCACACAGAAGCAGCTTGATTTGGAAACAGATTAGTTCCAGAGACTATAAGTCCATCAGTAATTAAAAAGTAACCAAGAAGGACACAATCTTGCAGCCCTTAGATGGATTACCATTAGTGTGTGAGGTGGTCCTACTACGTTTTAAAACTGGATATATTTTTCTTGCTTTCCCTACATCCTCTCAGGTGTCTTTTTCTAAAACTGAATTGTACATTAAACATCTACATTGAAAATTTGTTTAGGCAGGTTTCAACCTCCTCCCCCCAACTTCCTTACTCCCTTGTTACTTTGTCTTCATTTCCTATTCATTATTGTCCATTGCAAATTCATAATGCCTTAAACATTTTGCATGATTTGCTCCTTGTCCATCAGAAACATTTTATTATTCAACAATTATCTCATATTTACATATAGAATCTGTCTTGTCTCACCATTTCAAATTTGTAAGATTACCTTGATTTTCATTTTCATCATAAGTGTATGCCTCTTCTCACCAGAAAACTGAACACTCTCTTTTGCTTTTACACTTTCAGACATGACTATTAAAATTTTTATAAAACATCTCTACAATCAGCAGACCTGGCCTATAGGATAATATATTACAGAAGGACTGAAACCAAAATGCCTGCTCACAACTTCCTTCTTCTGTTGCTGACCAGCAAAACTGACATGGTTGTGTGTGTCTGGAAAAATCTATCATAGAGTCAAGAAGCAGTTAATTCATGGTGCAGCTTGGATTTAATGAAAAAATCTAATTTCTTTATTCTTGCCTGTATTTAATCCCGTCTTCCTACCATAATTTCCCACTACTGGTTAGCAGAAGAAAATTAACTAAATGTCCAATTTAAATTTCAGTTCAATTCAATAATTCATGTTGTCCCATTAGGTAGGGTCAACCTCTTAAAACAAATAAACACTTGGTCGCTCAGATAGCTTCCCTTTCCTTGGTTCTCCTTAGCTGCCATCCAGATAGGGGAAAGGATCCTTTTATGCCTTACTTTGCTTACTTGCTTACTTGGAATCCAAATACCTTTTTAAAAATAATCCAAATTTTTATTAAGCCACAAAAAAAACTTTCTTTGCGAATTGGAAAGATGTGTATTTGAATGCCCGGCAGGCATTATGCGGCAGCTATACAAACCTCTACAGTTGGTATTAAAAATAACAGAAGACATTTAACCTAAGCACCTCCAACTAGGGAATGAAGAAATTACATCTCTGTGATGTCTCCTCCATCTGTGGATGAGGAAATTACATTCCCATGATGTAACCATTTTTTACCCTTAAATGTTTCCTATGTCTTTTTCACCTCTCAATATGTGACTCTGGCAGCAGACTCTGCCAGCAACTAACACTTTTTCTTTGTTTTGCTTTTTAAGGCAGAAAGCAACACTGACACAACTTTCTTTCAAATGTTGCTTGTAACTGAAACAATGTCTTATAAGAAAAAATAGTTGCATCAAAGTTAATGATGGATCTGCTCTTATTCACTTGTGTATAAATATTCAGCCTCTGACTTAATGCCTTAGTAATTCTTAAAATATGTGTTTCCTTATCTTATCAAAGAAACACCGCACGTGGTTTAGAAAAATGAAATTAAATGAAAAGCAATAGCATCCTACCCTTCATCTCTTTTTCAACCATTTCTGGGTTTGATGATTCTGGTCATTACTTCCCTGTCTCTAAATAATATGCCTGTCTCATAGTTTCTTGATTTATTAATGTGGTTCACTATCTGTTGATTCACCACCATGAAAAATGAATATTTCACTATCTCACATTACCTCTTCCCCATCCCTCCCCTCCCAATTTTCCATATTTCAGGTTAATTCTTCTGCTGACAATCTTTATTCCTTTAAATAATAAATTTAAACCTCTAGTCCTCATTTCATACCCTCTGGTCGTATCTCTTGACACCCTAACAGGTAAAGTAAAGATGTCTGCAGTTCTATCCTTCACTTCCTCCTCTACCATTCCACCCCCTCCCTTTTGTCAACCATGTAGTTTGTTTTTAATGGTCAGTTATAACCAAAATTCATATGATTTTTGACTGTACAATTATATTTAAGGATGGGAGACTAGGTAACCACCAAATATTTTGCCTACTGTTCTACGTGTAGTTCTGATCCCCTGTGAGGTCTCTCCCACCAATAGTACAGCCAACTGGAAACTCTGTTTGTCAGTAGAGCCTGACAACTAGCTGACTTTACTTTGAGGGGGACAGTTAGGGTACTAGTTATGGTACTAGTTAGGGTTACTAGGGTACTAGTTAGACAGGGTATTAGTTATGGGCATATCCAAGTGCCAGTTGGGATTTAGCTTGTAAATAATGCAGTTGTTATAGTAATAAAACCCATGATGATACGCAAGGTATCATGATGTCAGACCAGCAGTGCTCAACACCCCACTTCCAGATGTCCTATAAAATATGCAGCAAAAAGGGGCACCCGGGTGGCTCAGTCGGTTAAAGTATTTGCCTTCTGCTCAGGTCATGATCCCAGTGTGCTGGGGTCGAACCCCACATCGGGCTCCCTGCTCATCTGGGGTCTACTTCTCCCTCTCCTCCCCACTCGTGCTCTATCTCTGTCACTATCTGTCTGTCTCTCTCTCAAATAAATAAATAAATAAATAAATAAATAAATAAATAAAATCTTTAAAAAAATATATGCAGCAAAAAGAAAAGGGCTATATTGGTAATGGTACTGTAACTAATCATAAGAATAAAACATTCACAAAAGGATAGCTGCATCATCAATTGAGATGAACTAAGAGGTAAAATGTTGGGCTTCAGCAAATCGACGCAGTCTCTCACAGAAAGCAGAAAGAGGCTCTGGTTTGCTCCACTGTCAGTCATAGAAAGACTCCACTGACCACAAAATAACAGACATCCCACTGCTACACACAAACTATCTTTTTGAACTGGTGGGTACTAGGTCCTTCCATTCCCTCTTCAGCCATGTACACTATTATACTTGGTTTTTTTGTTGTTTTTTTTTTTAAGACTTTATTTATTTGACAGAGAGAGGGAACACAAGCAGGGGGAGTGGGAGAGGGAGAAGCAGGCTTCCCGCGGAGCAGGGAGCCCGATGCGGGGCTCTACCCCAGGACCCTGGGATCATGACCTGAGCCGAAGGCAGATGCTTAACGACTGAGCCACTCAGGCGCCCCGCTATTATACTTGTTGATCAATTGTAGCCACTATCAAGATTAAGGAAGGTAACTCTTCTACCCATACTAAGCCAAGCCAGGTGGCCAACATCACCAGTCCATATCACTAAAACACATCCCATAACCCACATGCACTTAGATGGTCCGGAAACACCATCCCGTGTACACGGTCAGGGACGATGGACAGAGAGACCCAGGTGTCGTGGGCATGATACTTATTCAAGAGTGTTTAATGAAGTAACGGTTTCGTCAGTTCAGTCTGTTACAACAAATTATCACAGACTGGGTGGCTTACATAAAACAGAAATTTAGGGGAAGGCGGAGCAAGATGGCAGAGGAGTAGGAGACCTGGATTTCGTCTGCTCAGGAATTCAGCTGAATAGGGATCAAACCATTCTCAACACCTACGAACTCAACAGGAGACGGAAGAAGAGAGTAGCAACAACTCTCTGAACAGAGAAGCGACCACTTACTGGAAGGTAGGACGTGCAGAGAAGTGAATCCGAGGCGATACTCGGGAGGATAGACGGCGGGGGAGGGGGCCTCCGTCCGCCGCTTCTGGCAAGTGATAGAGCCACAGAGCACAAAATCGGAACTTTTAGAAGTCGGCTCCGCTGAGGGACTTCACTCCAGTGGCTAAGCGGGGGGTGGAACCCTCACGGGACAGTGTGGTCTCAGGACCCTCGGGGTCAAGAAAGACCGGAGGTGCCTGAGTGCAGCAGAGCTCCCAGGTATCGGAGAGAGGAAGCCGGCTGCAGAGACAGAGCCAAGGCGCAGGCTCTCAGCTCGGGGTTGCCATAAACTGTGATCCACGACCCAGTTGGGCCACTGCTCCTCCAGCAGGGACCCAACAAGCAACAGATCTGGGGAGACTCCCCTTCCTCCCCTGGGAGGAGCGGCGCGGGAGCACACTGCAGGGATCTGCTGGGTTTGGAGACTCCACACGGGGTCGGGTGCCAGAGATAGAAACGCTCGGTCACAGGCCGGGTGAGCACGGAGTGTGGCCGGAGACCAGAGACACGGGAGTGACTGCTTTTCTCTGGGGGCACACTGAGGAGCGGGGCCCCGAGTTCTCCGCTCCTCCAGGCGGAGATTGGGAGGCCACCATTTTCACCCTGGTCCTCCAAACCTTACCGAGAGCTTGCAGAGAACAAAAGCTCCTGAGAGCAAACCCGAGCAGATTGCTTAGCCCGGACCAACAAGGGCGGGGCAATTCCGCCTCGGACAAAGACATTTGGGAACCACAGCAACAGACCCCTCCCCCAGAAGATCAGCAGGAACAGCCAGCAAGCCAAGACCAAGTTTACCGATCAAGGAGAACGGGAGAACACCAGCACTAGGGGAATACTGCACATAGAATTCATGGCTTTTTTACCATGATTCATTAGTTTTTCAAAGTTAATTTTTTTAACTGTTTTTTTTTTTAATTTTTCTTTTTCCCTTTTTCAACCAATATCTTATCAATCCTTTTTTTAAAAAAAAAACATTTTTTATTTTTCTTTTTTAGAGTCATATTTTGTCCCTTCATAGTAGTTACCCTTATTTTTGGCATATGTATATAAGTTGTTCTCTCTTTAAAATTTTGAGATACAGTTTCTTCTAACAGATCAAAATATACCCTAAATCACTGGTGTATGGCTTTGTTCTAGTGTCCTGCCTGATCACATTCTCTCCCTTTTTTTTTTAAATCTTTCTTTTTTCAAACAACTTCTTATCTTATCAATTCCTTTTATAAAATCTTTTATAATTTTCATCTTTACAGTCATCTTCCATCCCTTCATTGTATCAACCCTTATTTTGTACATATATAAGTCTTTCTTCCTTTAAAATTTTAGGAGGCACTTTCTTCTAACAGACCAAAATATGCCCAAAACCCAGTGTGTGGCACTGATCTATGCACTAGCCTGATCATATCTGATCATATTCTGTTTTTTTTTGTTTTGTTCTGTTTTTGTTTCTTTTTATCTTTTTCTTTTTCTTTTTTTTTTCTCCTCTTTCTTTTTTCTTTCTTTCCCTTTCTTTTCCCCTGGTTTCAGGTCTTTTCTGATTTGTTTAGAGTGTATTTGCTGGGGACGTTGTTAACCTGTTAGCATTTTGTTCTCTCATTCATCTATTCTCCTCTGGACTAAATGACAAGACGAAAAAAATCACCTCAGCAAAAAGAACAAGAGGTAGTACCGTCTGCCAGGGACCTACTCAATACGGATGTTACTACAATGTCGGACCTAGAGTTCAGAATCATGACTTTAAAGATACTAGCTGGGCTTGAGAAAAGCATGGAAGTTATTAGAGAAACCCTTTCTGGAGAAATAAAAGAACTAAAATCTAACCAAGTCGAAATCAAAAAAGCTATTAATGAGGTGCAATCAAAAATGGGGGCACTAACTGCTAGGATAAATGAGGCAGAAGAGAGAATCAGCGATATAGAAGACCAAATGATGGAAAATAAAGAGGCTGAGAAAGAGAGAGAGAAACAACTACAGGATCACGAGGGCAGAATTCGAGAGATAAGCAATACGATAAGATGAAACAACATTAGAAAAATTGGGATCCCAGAAGAAGAAGAAAGAGAGAGAGAGGGGCAGAAGGTATATTGGAGCAAATTATAGCAGAGAACTTCCCTAATGTGGGGAAGGAAACAGGCATCAAAATCCAGGAGGCACAGAGAACCCCTCTCAAAATCAATAAAAATAGGTCAACACCCCGACATCTAATAGTAAAACTTATGAGTCTCAGAGACAAAGAGAAAATCCTGAGAGCAGCTCGGGAGAAGAGATATGTAACCTACAATGGTAGAAACATTAGATTGGCAACAGACCTATCCACAGAGACCTGGCAGGCCAGAAAGGACTGGCATGATATCTTCAGAGCACTAAACAAGAAAAATATGCAGCCAAGAATACTATATCCAGCTAGGCTGTCATTGAAAATAGAAGGAGAGAGAAAAAGCTTCCAGGACAAACAAAAACTAAAGGAATTTGCAAACACGAAACCAGCCCTCCAAGAAATATTGAGAGGGGTCCTCTAAGCAAAGAGAGCTTAGATCAGAAAGGAACACAGACAATATACAGTCACAGTCACCTTACAGGCAATACAATGGCACTAAATTCATATCTTTCAATAGTTACTCTGAATGTAAATGGGCTAAATGCCCCAATCAAAAGACACAGGCTATCAGATTGGATTAAAAAACAAGACCCATCGATATGCCGTCTGCAAGAGACTCATTTTAGACCCAAAGACACCCCCAGATTGAAAGTGAGGGGGTGAAAACCATTTACCATGCTAATGGACACCAAAAGAAAGCTGGGGTGGCAATCCTTATATCGGACAAATGAGATTTTAAACCAAAGACTGTAATAAGAGATGAGGAAGGACACTATATCCTACTTAAAGGGTCTATCCACCAAGAAGATCTAACAATTGTAAATATCTATGCCCCTAACATGGGAGCAGCCAATTTTATAAGGAAATTAATAACAAAATCAAAGAAACACATTAACAACAATACAATAATAGTGGGGGACTTTAACACCCCCCTGACTGAAATGGACAGATCATCAAAGCAAAAGATCAACAAGGAAATAAAGACTTTAAATGACATACTGGACCAAATGGACTTCACAGACATATTCAGAACATTCCATCCCAAAGCAACGGAATACACATTCTTCTCTAGTGCCCATGGAACATTCTCCAGAATAGATCAGATCCTAGGTCACAAATCAGGTCTCAACTGGTACCAAAAGATTGGGATCATTCCCTGCATATTTTCAGACTGCAATGGTTTGAAACTAGAACTCAATCACAAGAGGAAAGTCGGAAAGAACTCAAATACATGGAGGCTAAAGAGCATCCTACTAAAGAATGAATGGGTCAACCAGGAAATTAAAGAAGAATTAAAAAAATTCATGGAAACCAATGAAAATGAAACAAAACTGTTCAAAATCTTTGGGATACAGCAAAGGCAGTCCTGAGAGGAAAGTATATAGCAATACAAGTCTTTCTCAAGAAACAAGAAAGGTCTCAAATACACAACCTAACCCTACACCTAAAGGAGCTAGAGAAAAAACAGCAAATAAAGCCTAAACCCAGCAGGAGAAGAGAAATCATAAAGATCAGAGCAGAAATCAATGAAATAGAAACCAAAAGAACAGTAGAACAGATCAACGAAACTAGGAGCTGGTTCTTTGAAAGAATTAACAAGATTGGTAAACCCCTGGCCAGACTTATCAAAAAGAAAAGAGAAATGACCCAAATCAACAAAATCATGAATGAAAGAGGAGAGATCACAACCAACACCAAAGAAATACAAACAATTATAAGAACATATTATGAGCAACTCTATCCCAGCAAATTAGATAACCTGGAAGAAATGGGTGCATTCCTAGAAATGTATCAACTACCAAAATTGAACCAGGAAGAAATAGAAAACCTGAACAGACCTATAACCACTAAGGAAATGGAAGCAGTCATCAAAAATCTCCCAACAAACAAAAGCCTGGGGCCAGATGGCTTCCCAGGGGAATTCTATCAGACAGTTAAAGAAGAATTAATACGTATTCTCCTGAAACTGTTCCAAAAAATAGAAATGGAAGGAAAACTTCCAAACTCATTTTATGAGGCCATCATTACCTTGATCCCAAAACCAGACAAAGACCTCATCAAAAAGGAGAATTACAGACCAATATCCTTGATGAACATGGATGCAAAAATTCTCACCAAAATACCAGCCAATAGGATCCAACAGTACATTAAAAGGATTATTCACCATGACCAAGTGGGATTTACCCCTGGGCTGCAAGGTTGGTTCAACATCCGCAAATCAATCCACATGATACAATACATTAACAAAAGAAAGAACAAGAATCATATGATCCTCTCAATAGATGCAGAAAAAGCATTTGACAAAGTACAGCATCCTTTCTTGATCAAAACTCTTCAGAGTATAGGGATAGAGGGTACCTACCTCACTATCATAAAAGCCATCTATGAAAAACCTACAGCAAACATCATTCTCAATGGGGAAAAGCTGAGAGCTTTTCCCCTAAGGTCAGGAACGCGGCAGGGATGTCCACTCTCACCAGTGCTATTCAACATAGTATTAGAATTCCTAGCCACAGCAATCAGACAACAAAAAGAAATCAAAGGCATCCAAATCAGCAAAGAGGAAGTCAAACTCTCACTCTTTGCAGATGATATGATACTGTATGTGGAAAACCCAAAAGACTCCACCCCAAAACTGCTAGAACTCATACAGGAATTCAGTCAAGTAGCAGGCTATAAAATCAGTGCACAGAAATCAGTGGCATTCCTATACACCAACAACAAGACAGAAGAGAGACAAATGAAGGAGTCAATCCCATTTACAGTTCCACCCAAAACCATAAGATACCTAGGAATAAATTTAACCAAGGAGGCAAAGGATCTGTACTCAGAAAACTACAAAATACTCATGAAAGAAATTGAAGAAGACACGAAGAAATGGAAAAACGTTCCATGCTCATGGATTGGAAGAACAAACACTGTGAAGATGTCAATGTTACCTAGAGCAATTTACACATTCAATGCAATCCCCATCAAAATGCCATCCACTTTTTTCAAAGAAATGGAACAAATAATCCTAAAATTTGTATGGAACCAGAAGAGACCCCGAATAGCCAGAGGAATATTGAAAAAGAAAAGCAAAGCCGGTGGTATCACAATTCCAGACTCCCAGCTCTATTACAAAGCTGTCATCATCAAGACAGTATGGTCCTGGCACAAAAACAGACACAGAGATCAATGGAACAGAATAGAGAGCCCAGAAATGGACCCTCAACTCTATGGTCAACTAATCTTCGACAAAGCAGGAAAGAATATCCAATGGCAAAAAGACAATCTCTTCAACAAATGGTGTTGGGAAAATTGGACAGCCACATGCAGAAGAATGAAACTGGACCATTTCCTTATACCACACACAAAAATAGAATCCAAATGGTTGAAAGACCTAAACGTGAGACAGGAGTCCATCAAAATCCTAAAGGAGAACACAGGCAGCAACCTCTTTGACCTCAGCCGCAGCAACTTCTTCCTAGAAACATCGCCAAAGGCAAGGGAAGCAAGGGCAAAAATGAACTACTGGGATTTCATCAAGATAAAAAGCTTTTGCACAGAAAAAGAGACAGTCCACAAAACCAAAAGACAACAGACAGAATGGGAGAAAATATTTGCAAATGACATATCAGATAAAGGGCTAGTATCCAAAATCTATAAAGAACTTCTCAAACTCAACACCCAAAGAACAAATAATCCAATCAAGAAATGGGCAGAAGACATAACAGACATTTTTCCAAAGAAGACATCCAAATGGCCAACAGACACATGAAAAACTGCTCAACATTGCTCGGCATCAGGGAAATCCAAATCAAAACTTCAATGAGATACCACCTCCCACCAGTCAGAATGGCTAAAATTAACAAGTCAGGAAACGACAGATGTTGGCGGGGATGCGGAGAAAGGGGAACCCTCCTACACTGTTGGTGGGAATGGAAGCTGGTGCAGCCACTCTGGAAAACAGTATGGAGGTTCCTCAAACAGTTGAAAATAGAGCTACCATACGATCCAGCAATTGCACTACTGGGTATTTACCACAAAGATACAAATGTAGGGATCCAAAGGGGTACATGCATCCCAATGTTTATAGCAGCAATGTCCACAATAGCCAAACTGTGGAAAGAGTCAAGATGTCCATCGACAGATGAGTGGATAAGGAAGATGTGGTATTTATACGCAATGGAATAGTATGCAGCCATCAAAAGGAATGAGATCTTGCCATTTGCAACGACGTGGATGGAACTGAAGGGTGTTATGCTGAGTGAAATAAGTCAATCAGAGAAAGACATGTATCATATGACCTCACTGATATGAGGAATTCTTAATCTCAGGAAACAAACTGAGCGTTGCTGGAGTGGTGGGGGGGTGGGAGGGAGGGGGTGGCTGGGTGATAGACATTGGGGAAGGTATGTGCTATGGTGAGCGCTGTGAATTGTGCAAGACTGTTGAATCACAGATCTGTAGTTCTGAAACAAATAATGCAATATATGTTAAGAAAAAAAAGAAGAAGAAGATAGCAGGAGGGGAAGAATGAAGGGGAGTAAGTCAGAGGGGGAGACGAACCATGAGAGACGATGGACTCTGAAAAACAAACTGAGGGTTCTAGAGGGGAGGGGGGTGGGGGGATGGGTTAGCCTGGTGATGGGTATTAAAGAGGGCACGTTCTGCGTGGAGCACTGGGTGTTATGCACAAACAAGGAATCATGGAACACTACATCAAAAGCTAATGATGTAATGTATGGTGATTAACATAACAATAAAAAATTTTAAAAAAAACAGAAATTTAGGTTTCTCACGGTTCTGGAAGCTGGAAGTCTGAGATCAGGGTGCCGGCCCTTTTCTAGGTAGCAAGCCCCTGCCTTCTAGTTGTATCCTCACATGGCAGAAGAGACAAGAGAGTTCTCAGGGGACTTTTTTATAAGGGCCCTGCTCCCATTCATGGGGGCTCCACCCACATGACCTAATTACCGCCCAGAGGCCCCCACTTCCTAATATCACATGGGATTACAGTTTCAACAGATGAATTTTGAGGGAACACATTCAGTTCACTGCAGTAATCATGCATTACATACAAAAGAATTAGAATACTAGAACTAGAAAAAGCAAAGACATTTCTAATAACAAAAATTACCAGCTGACATCAAAAGGAATGAAATCTTGCCATTTGCAACAACATGGAGGGAACTGGAGGGTATTATGCTGAGCGAAATAAGTCAATCAGAGAAAGACATGTATCATATGACCTCACTGATATGAGGAATTCTTAATCTCAGGAAACAAACTGAGGGTTGCTGGAATGGTGGGGGGTGGGAGGGATGGGGTGGCTGGGTGATAGACAGTGGAGAGGGTATGTGCTATGGTGAGCACTGTGAAGTGTGTAAGACTGATGAATCACAGACCTGTACCCCTGAAACAAATAATATATGTTAAAAGAAGAAGAAGAAGAAGAAAGCAGGAGCAGAAGAATGAAGGGGGGAAATTGGAGGGGGAGACAAACCATGAGAGACTGTGGACTCTGAGAAACAAACTGAGGGTTCTAGAGGGGAGGGGGTGGGGGACGGGTTAGCCTGGTGATGGGTATTAAAGAGGGCACGTTCTGCATGGAGCACTGGGTGTTATATGCAAACAATGAATCATGGAACAGTACATCAAAAACTAATGATGTAATGTATGGTGATTAACATAATAAATAAATAAGTAATACATACATACATACATACATACCAGCTGAAATATCTGTATGAGAAGTTAAAAACCACGAAAGCCCCTTGTCTTCAGGAGATCTCTCCTCAGAACAGTTGTTGCCTCAAAGACAAGCCTCCAGACAACGTGCAGTGTCATCTTTCTGCTGCAGAGGGCAGGGGAGGACCAGTCTCTTCAGTGCCAGCTACAGGACTTGAAGAGAACAGGACTACTCAAACCACACTGCTGTTTCTGGCCACTGTCCAAAGTGACGACTCCTGTCATGGCAGGTTGATGGTGAGGTTAAAAACTTCTATGACCCCGAAGACTGGGCCTGTTTCCCTGTGCTTCCTATATGAGTCAGACTTTAATGAGCAAGAATTGGTGAAATAAACATAATCAAGCCCTGCCAAGCTCTGCAGTTCTGGAATTACAGTGGTAAATCTGAAGGCTCTTGAGGGAGGGGGACTTTTCAGGAAAGATAGGAAGGGTAGTTTTCCTGCATCCTGGCTGTGGCACAACCTTCTTCACATCCAAGAGTGATAACTTTATTCCCTTCTACACACGTAAGATTTTAGACATAATCTCTTTCCTCAGAATATCTCTGAAGGGGTTCAGAGCACGCCACCCCAAAATATGCCACTCTGGAATAAAGATGATTTTGAGCTTGAAGGCAATTGAGAAGAAACAGGCACAAGAAAAACTCCGCACTCCCCATACCTACCAGAAAGATAGGATGATTCTTAATCACCAGAGACAACAATAGACTCTTATCAATCCAGAGATGGCAGCAAAGCAATCTACATAACAAACCTTGCTAAAAACAACCCTTATCTTCCATTAGTTTCCCCCACATATTTACCTTCCCACAATTTGCCTTCCCTAGAAGATCAAAATCTCTTTGAGCTTGTTGCTTTGTCTTGTCACTTCTCTACAAATCATTGCTCTTTTGCTAAGATGCTCTATAAGCCCAAGTTCTTACCATCCCTTTGAGGTATTCATCAGGTATTCATCCGTTTGAGTTCTCCCATGTGTATGCTCAGACGCATGCATTAATAAACTTCTGACTGTTTTTCTTCTATAATCTCTCTTTTGTCAGTCTAATTTGCAGAACCCCAGTCAATGAACCTGAGACAGGTAGAGGAAGTTTTTTCCTTCCCTACATCTCCCTCCCACTTTCGTGTCCCTCATGCTGAACAGAATTGATCATTATCATCATATCACTAACTTTCCAGCCCAGAACTGGCAGCCCTATGTCCAGGGTGGGCCTGTGGTTCCTGAACAGCCCTGCATGGTGTCAGTGGCCCAGTTCTGGGCACGCAGGTCATCTGTTTTGAGGCTGTCTGCACATATGGAATCCAGAGTAGAGCCCACAGCACCAGTGACTTCTTTCTTTCTTTCTTCCTTCCTTCCTTCCTTCCTTCCTTCCTTCCTTCCTTCCTTCCTTTCTTTTTCTTTTACCAGTGATTTCTTAATGTCGGATTTTTAAAACCCATCTTTTTCATTTTATTTACTTTTAAAAATTGTTATTTATTTTTAATTATACAAGTGAGCACAAATACATTCCCACAGTAAATATATTAAATGTTGGTTCGGGAGAGTAGAAGGGAAAAATGTACATATATTAAATGTTACACATAGTTAGCTCTTTCCCAGAACCACCAATCCCAGTCCCTCTGCAGTGGAAACCAACATTACCAGTTTGTCTTAAATCCTTCTGGCCACATTTCCATACACAGATACTCATACAGTCCTACTTCTCAAAATAGTTTGCTTTTGTTGTTAATTGTTACTTTACATAAATGACATCAAACAATACTGAAGGATCTGTGACTTTCCTTTTGTTCACTCAACAGGTTTCAGATACTGCTCATACAACTTTATAGACCTATAGATCTACCTCATACTCTGCACCTGCTATGTAACATTACCGTATGTTCCCATTATCTATGTAAGCATCCTATTAAAGGCTATTTAGGTTATTTCTAATTTTTTATTATTATAAATAATGAACAGGATAGCTATGTATTGGTAAGTATTTTGCTACAATAAATTCTAAGAAGTGAAATTTCTGGGCAAAAGATACACACATTCAGAAGCTTAATATAGTTTAAAACCTCTCTCAGCCTGGCTTTGGGAATGATGAGCAATGAGCTGTGAAATGGACAAACGTCTAAGGATCCCAGCTGTGACAGGTCTAAGACCTTGAGGGTGTATCTGTGGTGGGCTACTCAATGGATTTTTGAAAACCCTCAGTGGGCAAAGGCTACTCAAAGCTGATTTGATAGAGTTGGACATGGCCATGGAAGTCATCAGGAAAGATGCTGCTAGTCACTGGAAGCAACAAACTCACCTCCACTCTGGGATTCATTCTGATACTGCAACAACAGCTCCTTCCCTGAGTGATAAAGGCAATCCTGCGGAAGTAGATATAGACACCACCTAAGTCCTGCAGAGGAGGAAATAAGGATTTTCTCAGTCTTTCACTCAAGAAATAGCTGACTCATGGACAACATGCAACGATCTGAGTGCAGTGAGTATAAGCCACTAAGATCCTTGAGACACTAGATGAAAGTATATAGACCCCATGCACACAGCTTGATGCAGCTCATCCAATTACTGTCCAGAGCTTGGCTGAACTCTTACCGGTAATGAGACCTGCCATTGTAAAACTAATTAAACTATCAAAATGATGCATAAGCAATCAGCTGCACACTCAATGGAATGGTATTTAGTCCCTGATTATGACTCAAATGTGGACATTTTTAGCCAGGACAGGAAGGGCTCCTCACCTATAACTATTTTTCCCAAATGCACGCCCTCCACAGCTACTGCTATATTCCACTCATGGAAGTATAACAAGCACAAACCAGTAAGTGAACTAATAGTCACACAAAGGTGCATGATTTGGACAAAAGGCAAGTTTTCATATAAGCTCAACAGTAGCTTTTATCCAAGATCAATGAGGTGGTGGATGTGGAAGGTTAACCATAACGGCAACTCCACAGTTCAAGTAAAGAACATTTGGGGCCATCTCCATCTCTTGATGTTAGCTGGTCATAAGATAAAGCTTACAGATTGGGCTCAAGAATGTCCTCCCACTCACCAGCATGAAGAGAAGAATGCACAAAAGCTTCTTGGCTCTTCTTTACCTACTTGGCATACAATCATATTGTTTTTGAATTACTGCATGTGAAGTTAGAAAGGATCTAGCTGCACAGATTGAACACATACACACCAGAAATTTAACACCTGTCCCCTGAAGACCTCCCATCCCTTCCTTTAGCAGCACCATCTGAAAGAATGCTCAAAGTTCAGATAGTTCTTTCTTATTTGTTTGTTTAAAGTGCAGATAGTTCTGAAGAAGACCGTGGCTTGGAATTCCTTGGGTTAAAACCCTAAAGCTTGCATTCCACCAGTCCTCACAACAGCTTATGAATCAAAGGAGGTGATAGCCCCTCTGGACCCTGGCTGTGGTCCACAGAGTGCCTTGTAAACATAGACCCTTGGTATATGTATTAGAGCCTGGGACCCCCCACTAGCCAGAATCATCAGCTTGCTTTGTTGGTTGCCATAAGAAAACAATCTGGAGGACGTCTGTTCCAACCGTGTCTGGTATTTTACCATCTAGAACCATAACCACGTCCACGATTTTCGCTGTAAGCATTTTTGCACAAACACTTTCACTGCAAGACTAATTGGTCATAAGGCCATGTGGCCATCAAAGTTAAGTGGTTGACAGTTTGGTTTCATTTCTCCATCAACGAATCAAATGGCTTTGGCAGAGTTAACGTACTGAAGCTAGTTGTCAGTTTGGTTTCATTTCTCCACTGACACAGTTCCATTTTTTGTATTATATAAACCTCAGCTAGCCTTCATAACTGTCTAGACGGTGACAAGTAGGTGTGGCCATCTTCAAATAGTGATAACAACTATGTATATATGGACTTGGTAGAAAACATGGTGATAAAACGCACCGGAAGTGTGGAGAAAGAAAGTATAAAGCCAGCAGCTACTATACCAAAAAATTACATACCAGCTGCAATGATAACCCAGATCAGTTACAAATGAATGACAGCATTAGCACTGACATATTGCCCATGGAACTCCAGAATGTCGAACAACAGACACGTAACAATAAGCCCAGAAGGAACAAGTATAGAAAGGCTTTCACGACACAATACAAAGCTCAGGTACAAATAAGCATGCCAGTATTTGAAAAACTGATACCTCTCTTAATGAAAGAAGTCAATAATAAAGTTGATTAATTTTTTTCATGTTTCCTTATGTCTTCTTTAATGCCCCTCTCTTATTTCTCATTATTTTATCTTCTATGGCAAAATTGCCTTATAGCCCATCAGTTATGCACTGAAAATCCTTGCAGCAAAGACGTCTTTGGCAAAGATTTTTACAGCAAAACTACCTGGAACCTATATAACAACCAAAAAGGTAACATTTATCTGGTTGAGAATGACAAACTCTGAACTTGCTCAGGACAAGGAAGCTGCACTACTTTCAGACTACTGAAATTAAAGGAGAATCACTCTTTTGATTCTTCCTTTACGCTAAAATAAGGATGCGGCAGCATGAAGCTACAGTTTTTTTTTACCAACGTGTAAGGATATACCACCATTCAGTTGAATTAACTAGCTTTCTCTCTTCAGAGCTGAACCAGTGGCTTAGAATGAGACCACTGGTATTAGACATAACTAGTTACTTTCAGGATAATTATGGCTATGGATACCATGGGTATGGACCCACAGTGGAACATGAGAGCCTAACTACTATCCTGATGCTGACAAGCCGGCTACTTGGATGCCAGATTCGGGACATGCAGAGGACCTTATGGATGGGCTGGCCCATGTGACCACCATCAGCTGTCTTAGTTTGATAGTGACCCATGAAGAATCCATACGAATGACAATACAAATAGATTTGGGGACTAACTGCAGGGGGAAAAATGCATAAGAATGGGTCATAAAATGGGATTTTTAAAACCCTAGCCTTTAACAAAATAATTTTTAAATATTTATAATGGAAGGGACTTCGCTTGCTTTGAAGTGGCTCTTTAATTTTTGTTTGGAATAATGGTTAATTTTTAAGTTATGGAAACTTAAAATAGTTACTGCATTTTAAGTAACTTAAAATAGTGCTGTAGCAATTTCTAATGTTTAAAAAACAAATAATAATTCGGCACAGAGTTTGGCAAACTAAGGCCTGCAGGCTGAATCTAGCCCATTGCCTGTTTGGTTTTTGTTTTTTATTATTATTATTATTATTTTAAAAGGGGAGGAGGGGCAGAGGGAGAGGGAGAGAGAGAATCTCAAGCAGTCTCCCCACTGAGCACAGAACCCAACGTGGGGCTCGATCTCATGACCCTGAGATCAGGACCCGAGCCAAAATCATGAGTCAGATACTTAAACAACTGAGCCACCCAGGCCCCCCAGCCATCACCTGTTTTTGTATAGCCCCTGAACAAAGAATGGCTTTTACATTTTTTGAATGCTTGGGAGGGGAAAAATCAAAAGAAGGGTGACATATTATGACATGTGAAGATTTTATGAAATTCAATTTTTAGTATCCATAAATAAAGTTCTACCAGAACACCACTTCACTCATTAGCCAATGAATTATCTATGCTGCTTCCATGCTACAACTGCAGAGTTTAGTGGGGGTGACAGGGACTGTATATGTCACAAAGGGTATTAAGCTAAGTGAAATAAATCAGTCAGAGGGGCGCTGGGTGGCTCAGCCGGTTAATCGTCTACCTTTGGCTCAGGTCATGATCTCAGGGGTTCTGGGGTAGAGTCCTACATAGGGCTCTCTGCTCAGCAGGGAGTCTGCTTCTCCCTCTCCCTCTGTGCTCTCCCTCTCTCTCTTTCAAACAGATAAATAATATCTTTAAAAAATAATAAGTAAATAAATCAGAGAAAGACAAATACCATATGATCTCACTCATATGTGGAATTGAAGAAACAAAACAGAAGATCATAGGGGAAGGGAAGGAAAAATAAAATAAGATGAAAACAGAGAGGGAGACAAACCATAAGGGACTCTGAACTCTAGGGAACAAACTGAGGGTTGCTGGAGGGTCAGTGGATTCCGGGTGGGGTTAACTGGGTGACAGGCATTAAGGAGGGCACGTGATGTGATGAGCACGGGGTAGTATATGCAACTGATGAGTCACTCAACTCTACCTCCGAAACTAATAAAAAAAATAACTTAAAAATTTTAAATAATATAAAATAAAGTATTTACTATCTGGCCTTTTACAGAAAGTTTGTTGATCCCTATTGTAGAACATTAATTCATAATTAGTCTATTTTTTAAGGTCTAACACTATGTGGGCCCTTCATATAAAACAGACAAACAAAAATGTTCCAACTAGTTTCCTTTTTTAATATGCTTAACATAACCAAGCGGCTCTATTTCATGGTTTTGGCTAAAGACTGTCCAGAGTTATGTCCAAGTAAGGGTTAATAAGAGAAGTTACTTGGAATCTTGCACTGGACAACTTACCAGTTGCCTCTGTTCTAGCCTGCTCTGATAAGATGCTTCAGGACAAAATGAAGTGATAAAACTAGTTTTGGGGCCACCTGGGTGGCTCTGTCAGTTAGGCATCTGCCTTCAGCTCAGGTCATGATCTCAGGGTCCTGGGATCGAGCCCTGTGTTGGGCTCCCTGGTCAGCGAAGAGTCTGCTTCTCCCTCTCCCTCTGCCACTCCCCTCGCTCATGTTCTCTCTCTCTCCCAAGTAAATAAAATATTTTTTAAACAACAGTTTGGAATCAAAGTAAACTTTTAAATTGACAAAGATTTTTAACATAGACTGATAAAACTTTTAAAATAAATTGATAAGTTGCCCTCCAGAACACAGTACAATTTACACCTACCTGCAGCATATGATATACATGTCCCTGTATCTCTCCACTTCCCCATATCCTTGCAGCATAGCAACTTTTACTAGCATGATTGGTGAAAAACAGTATCTTTAATTTTAGAGTTTCCTGCTTACTGTGACAAGGAGCATCTTCCCATGTTGACTGGTCATGTTTATTTCTTATTCTGTTAATTGTCCAATATCTTTGGCTTGTTGAAAAAACAGATCTTATTATCTTTTAATTTGTATTTCCCCAATTAGTAGAGAAGTTCAGCATTTCTTACTGCTTATTGGTCATGTTTTTATTTCAATATTTCATATTTACTCTTTATATCTTTTGCCAGCTTTTCTACTGCATTGGGTGTCTTCTTCTTATTAAAATTGAATCCTTAAGATTTACTTTCGTTTAGGGGTCTCAGAGTGCAGTCAGTTTTCAGAAAGCAAACAGAATCTGATGCAAAAAATCTAAATTAAAGCTGTGTCCAAGCCAGTCGCGTGGGGTTAGCTCACCGCCCCTTGTCTGTGTTGTGCACCTACAATAAAGCACAGAAAACTGCCAGATGATAAAGTAAGTTATCTTCTCCAGCAAATGCCACATGCCTCTTCTTTCCTCTTCTAAATAAGCTGTCCAAATAAAGAAGGAAATTGATTGTTAAAAATCGCTGCTGCTTTTATCAGCAGCACTCAATAGTCAAAATCAGTTTTGGGCTCGGACAGCAACAGCATGTCCCAAACTTCGTCTGTCTGTGCAGTAATGCTGGTGATTCCTTAACAATACAGCAAAAAGCCTTTCTAGATCCTCCTAAGAGTAGTGGGGGGACCCAATGAGGCTAAGCAAGACCAGATCAGCCTGCCAAGGAAAAGATCCTAGAAGGGGGTCCAAGTTGAAACGTTTAGAGACTGCCAGGGTCAATCCAGGAAATAGGACACAGCAGGAACAGGGCCAAAGGTAGAAGACAAGCTAAGGATTAGGACATGGATGGACCTGGAAAGAACAGAGAGAAGGGATTGGAGCAAGGTAAGCCCCAGAAGCTTGCTGTTCCAGAGAGGAAGGTCTCCACCCCGCTGTAACAACCAAGAGACACCTTCCATGAATCCTCAAACAGAGCAGCTTACAGCCATTAAGCTTTAACTCTCACTGTGCAACTCTGGGAAGCCTGGGCCCCTCCCCTGGGGACAGATTCACTGGCCCAGGGTAGAGCTCAGGAATCAGTATTTTTTAAAACCTCTCTGGTTAACCTAGAGCTAGGTTTGAGAACCACAGGCTTAAAGAATCAAACTGCTGAAGTCAAAGAAAGAGAGGCAGCCCCAGTCTTATATATGTTATTAACTGCTGTGCTCAGAAGCCCAGTCTGGGTGGAGAGCAGTCCTGAGCCACCCAAAGACAAGCCTGAGAGGGATATCAAACACAAATGCCACAAGGGAAGAGTCTTTCGCCTAGAAGAACTATGGGGCCATTAAGGAAATAAGCTCAAGTGGCTGGTTTGAGCAGAGAATAATGTGTTCTGTGTGAGCCTCTCCTGAGTTTGTAGGTTAAATACAATGCTGATTTATTTCAGTTAGAAATACAGACGAATTGCTCAGGAGAGAACTCTGGGGTAAGGATGTGCATTAGGAAATCACGAGGAGGGTGCTTGGGTGGCTCAGTCAGTTAGGCATCCAACTTTTTTATTTCGGCTCAGGTCATGATCTCAGGATTGAGATGGAGCCCCTTGCTGGGCACTGCCCTGGACGAGAAACCTGCTTAAGATTCTCTCTCTCCCTCTCCCTCTTCCTCTCCCCCTCCCCCCACCTCCCCAAAAGGAAATCACCCAGAGCTGCTAAGAAGTGAATTGTGTCCCCCCTAAAGTTCATATTTTGAAGCTCTAACCCACAATGTGATTGTATTTGGAGATAGGGCATTTGAGAGATAATTAGATTGAGATGGAGTAACAAAGGTGAGGCACTCGTGATGGTATTAGTGTTCTTTTAAGAGGAGACATGACAACGTGCTTGCACACCCCCATGTGAGGTCACAGCAGGAAGGCATCTGTCTATAAGCCAGGAAGAAAGTCCTCACCAGAAACCAACCACGCTGGCACCTTGAACTCGGACTTCTAGGCTCCAGAAGCGTGAGAATATACATTTCAACCAATATTTTGTTACAGTGTTTTGTCATAGCAGCGAGCACGGACAAGAGGCATGGGAATGGACCAGGGAGGTCAGAGAGTGAGAGAGAAATGCTTCCGCAGTAGAACCTCAGGGAATCCTACATTGAAGGAAGGGCATGGCGAAGAAATCCAGAGAAGATGCAAACAAGCCACCAGAAAAACAAAGAGAAAACTAGGAATGTGCCAAGAGAGAAGAGATCTGAAGCCCTGATTTCATGCTTAGGCTGACAGCAAGATCAGAAATGTCAGTATGCCTCCTCGCACTGGGGATGTGGGGCCGCCATGCCACCAGTCCTCATCGGTCCCCTTCCCTCCCCCACCAACGCCCCATGCCAGTTGACTCTTTCCCCTGCCCCCTCTCCTTCTGCCGTCAGGGCATGGATAACACAGGCACTCCACTTTGCTCTGAAGTGCTGGCCTACCTGGCCTGAGTGCCTTGAGGCCTCTGCCAAGGTAGGAGTTCTTTCATCACTTTTTTTTTTTTTTAATAATGTGAACAGACCTACCAACCCATTTGTTTCCATCACAAGTCAACAGAAAAAATCAAACACTTAACAGAGTAAATAGGAGAGCTGTCTCCAAGCTGCAATAATCTTCTTGCTGGAACACAGACATAACAAACCTCTCATCTCCCTCCTACCACATCCTCCCACAGAGCCAATCGCTTGTCACTCCTGGACCCCGATGATCCCACCAATGAATAAACAATTAGTTTTGAAGCCAGTTTCCGGACCAGGCTAAGCCCACGCTGCCTGTGGCCTGATCTGTGATGAATGATCAGAGAGCTTAGCAAACACTGTGCGTCATAAATCACCCAGGGAACAATTTCTTGGTGTCAACTTTTTTAAAAGTGATTTCCAAGAGGGTTTAAAAAAAAAAAAAAGCCCTCAAGACATTGCCACACTCCTTCAGTTTTATAAAATCCTTTGATGTGCTCAGATGAAAGAAACAGTCCTGTGTAATTAATTGAAGGCTGTGGACAACACCCTGGGGTCAGAGGACCAAGCCTGGTGGATGCAGGGGGAGAGGACAGAGGGCATCCCAGCCTTGTTGGCAACCCAACCCCAAGGATTGGGTTGCCAACAAGGGTCTCTTGTCACCTCTCCCCCACAAACAGGGCAGAAATGAAATCCAAACCAGGGCCCCCCCAATTACCTGAGTAGAAGAGAAAGGATATGACCATCTCTGGCTCTGGCAAAACTACTAAACAGCCTCAGTTTCTCCACCAGAATTAAGGATGGATGCAGCTTGGGATAGAGACAGCGTATTTCTCTACTGACACTATTCTACGCAGATGAGCACCTTGCTTCCACTCCAGCTCCCTTCCTGTTGCCCGTAACCACTCCATTCCAAGAGAATGGCCAGGAAGGGTCAGCCCATTGATCAAAATATACGTATCTCCAGGAAATGATGTGGGGCCTCCATCCTCAAAACCTGGATGTTGCTAACGATCTCCAGTGGTCAGATTATATATTTTTTTCAGGTCCTGGGTATTGATCTTTTATTGTCACATCTACCCTATCCCGTAATCCTTAGGAGGGTAAAAGATACGACAATACTACACACCAATATTAAGGTGGCCCAGGTGGTCTGCCTTACGAAACCATACTAAAGTATGCACACAAACATCTGTTCCTACCATCTCAGTAAGTTCAGCTTTGGGACCAAAGACACGCCAATTCCTTTCTGAACTGCTTGGGCCAGAGGCTCATTGTGGAAACAGTTACATGAGTGATGGCAGAGAACATGCCGCCCACTGCCCACAGGTAAGTGCTGCCAAGTGTCAGAAGAGGCCAGTAAAAAGCAGTGGGAACACTGAGTCCTATTCTGATTTTGTCCCAGGTTCACTCTGAGACTCTGTTCTCTCTCTACACCACCTTCCTTCTCTGTGGAATGAGAACACCAGCTGCGTCTCAGGGAAGGACAGATTTTGGAGACCTGAATGAGGGACTTGTAAAAGTTAACAGCCATCCTGTGTGGAACAGCATGTCCCTGTTAGCCCACATTGCCCGCCTCCCCTCAGAGAGATCAGCAGGCGACTTCAAGAGTACAGAAACCCACAGGACCTGCCAAGTCTGTGAGGCCTCCTGGTGGTCCAGAGGCCACTCGCTGTATTGTCCCTGCTCTTAACAATATAATGCATGTGCTTCTATTTCTTCTAATGCTAACTAATTTACTTAGGATAATTAATAAAAGCCAGGCACCGTTACCTCATTACTGGCTCACCAAACACAGTGACATTCACTCCATTATTCATACTGCTAAGGTTTTGTGGGGAGTTTGGTTTTGATTCACGGGGCTAGAGAAAGAGGCTTAAGGCCGAGAGAAGTGAGTGGAGTGAACGGTCAGCAAAGACTTTTGCCTGCCCAAGTGGTGGGAAAATTTCAGCTCTAGGCCAGTCTTTTAACTTGCATCTCTACGCTAGTCATATTGCTTCGAGTCACTTCAAAGAAATTATCTCCCTTGGGTGAAACTGGACCTGTTTTCATTCACAACGCAATATTCTTGGACATCACCTATGGAACCTGCTTCCAGCATCCAGGAATGGACTGCATCCTGAGCACTGAACCTCACCTCTGACAGCTCACCATCTCTCTCCTTTTTTCCTTCCCTGGTCCTTCTTCCAAAGTAGAAGTGGCAGCTACTCAGGGCTGGGAACCCTAACTGCATGGTGAGTTCTTACTTCCTAGTGATTACGAGGAGGAAGGGTGAGGTGGTTTTCACCCTATTCATGGTCGTATGGTTGGAAACCATATTCTGTCCTGCAATCACATCTACTCCCTAACAGCAAAATTCTAGGAAGTTAAACACAATATGCAATGGCAGAATGAAAATTAAGAACCAATTAATTAATAGTTCTCAAATGCCTGACAGTCTGAAAAGAGCTCTGTTAAAAATGCTGAGTTAGGGGCCAGCTGGGTGGCTCAGTCGTTAAGCATCTGCCTTCGGCTCAGGTCATGGTCCCAGGGTCCTGGGATCGAGCCCCGTATCGGGCTCCCTGCTCAGCGGGAAGCCTGCTTCTCCCTCTCCCCCTGCTTGTTTTCCCTCTCTCACTGTGTCTCTGTCAAATAAATAAATGAAATCTTTAAAAAAAAAAAAATGCTGAGTTAAAACAGGTAGATTCTGCTGGAGACCTTAACAGGACTTACTGCTCCCCCCTAATTTGAATCTAGGGAGTAACAAACTCAGATGTGCTTATGGAGAGGAATATGACACTCAGGCCCCCCAGGGTTCAACCATCCAATGCCTTAGATTCAACAGGGAAGCGAAAGAAGTGACAGTTTACCAATTCTACAGAATAAGGTGAGTGACAAAGAACAAGAGAGAGCTGAGGGACCCAAAGACTACACCTTTCAAGGCACCCTGCCCTACCCACCAGTAACTGGGATTCTGTTCCATCTTCAGATTAGCAAGTCTTCAGCCCTTTAGGAGGTGGACAGAGGTCAGGGCTCTTGAATGGGGTAAACAGGGATCAGTGTCCCTTCCCCTACAACTTACATCATTACTGCTTTTATCATCAAGCCCATGCCTATGCAGTCATTCCAGGGAATACTGCTTAGTTACTGTGCTTCTCCTATGTGCTAGGCATGGTGCAACACACTCTACCACCCAAACAGAGCTCTCTTCAGTGATGATAGCTTAAGACAAACTATTAACTTAGACAATACATTTCAAGATGCACCTACGATTGGAAGGGTACATTGAAACTGGCTGGAGAAGTCCCAAAGGCAAACCTAGGCCTGGGGAATAAAGCTGCATACACAGTAGAACAGGCACCTGACTTCACGGTATGGGGGAAACTCCAGCTAAGAAATTTATTCTGGGGGCGCCTGGGTGGCTCAGTCGTTAAGTGTCTGCCTTTGGCTCAGGTCATGATCCCGGCGTCCTGGGATCGAGCCCCGCATCAGGCTCCCTGCTCGGCGGGAAGCCTGCTTCTCCCTCTCCCACTCCCCCTGCTTGTGTTCCTGCTCTCACTATCTCTCTCTCTCTCTCTCTCTGTCAAATAAATAAATAAAATCTTTAAAAAGAAAAGAAAAGAAAAGAAAAGAAAAGAAAAGAAAGAAAGAAAGAAAGAAAGAAAGAAAGAAAGAAAGAAAGAAAGAAAAGAAAGAAAGAAAGAAATTAATTAATTAATTTATTCTGGTACTTTGAGGGTGAGTAGCCTAAAGTCCCACCACAAGGAACACGGGTATCCTGCCAAGCAGACAGGGCAGGCAAAGCCCATCAAGTTTGAAAGGAGGTGGTAAAAGGCAGAAGGGATGAGAAATATTTAAGATAAAACTTGAAGGTGATGAGTAGTTTCTGTCCAAGTTGAGGGTAAGTGGGGAGTGGACCAGGGAAAGACTGTTTCAGGCAGATACAACAGTGTGTGTGAAAGAGAAAAGTTGACAAGCTATACTTACCAGTTAAGTATCCCAAACTAGGGAAAGTAACAGAAACTTGGGGAAAAAAAGAGAATTTTATTTCTCTCTTAAGTCCAAAAGTAGGTGTTTCTGAGTTACTATGTCAGCTGCAGAGTCGTCACTGACCTGGACTTCGGTCTTGTGACCCCACCATCTGACCATCCCTGCCTCACGTTCCACAATAGCTACTTGACCCCTTGCCTTGGTGTCTGCATTAAGGAGAGTCACATGACCCGATTTGCCATTTTGGACAATTGCTATACCTGCAATGTGAAGAGGGATTTGGAGAAGATGATGCCTGCGCCTGTCATTCAGCCGCTGAAGTAATTCAGGCAAAAGATCATTGAGATCTGAACTATGGCAAGTTGCGACCGGCCTAACTCAGGTGGTGACAAGCTTTTGCCAAAATTACTTCAACAGGGGAAAATACCAATGACATATTACGTGACAACATGGAATATAAAACTAAATACAGAATTAAGACTTCTACTTTCACCCCTTGGTAGATTACCATTCTGAGGACATTCCCATTGAAAAACAACTAGATCCCAGATTGATCTAAACAACTAGATCCCAGATTGAATGACTTTCTTATGCTGTTATACAAAGAAATACAGAAGGTCTCCAAGGATGTATACATGAACACAAAAACAAACAAGCATAAAGATGAGATCTGTATGCAATCTTGGGAACAGTTAACAGTGGCTATGCAGGAAGAGCAGGGTACCGCCTATAGTAGATGGCTGCAAAGATACTGAGCCTTGGGCCAAGACTGGATGGGGAAATGGAGCCTGAGCCTCCCCTCTATTGAGCACAGACACTTGAGGAAGTGTAAAGTTACGACAACTGTGACGTTTAAGCCAATTGTGAAGTCAGAGGATACACAGTGCCCACAGAAGCCTGCCCTCACTTCTCATACCAATGGCAAGTACCCAGGGTTCCCAAATCCGCCTTCGATTTCAGTAATTCTCCGGAAGGACGCACAGAACTTACTGAAAACTGTTAGACTCACAGTTATGTTTTATTACAGGAAAAGGATATCAATTATGATAAGCCAATGGAAGAAGCACATAGGGGAGAGTCCAGGAAAAGTACCAAATGTGGAGTTTCCATGGTCCTCTCCCCATTGGAATCATGGATACATCACTTCCCTGGCATTAACGTGTAACTATGGAGTATTGCCATCCAGAAAAGCTCATCTAAGCTTTTAGAGTCTAGAGTTTTTATTTGGGCGCAATCACAGATAGCCCATGTGGCTATCTTTAGTCTCCACTGCCTCTCAGAGGTCAGGCTGACACCTTTAGTCTCCAGTCCCTTCAGGAAGCAAAACTGATAGCATGTGGCCCAAAGCTCCCATTATAAATCATGCTGTTGGACTATCTGCCGGCCAAAGCCCCTAGGCAAATAAACACACTCCTATCAAGCAGGACACTACAAAGGCCTAGAGATCATTGCCAGGAGCTGATAGAAAAGGCCAGTTGTCTCTTTAGGTTAATTCTTCATTACACAGGAAAGTTAAAGTAGTCCCATTTCAATGGCAGCCCTTGGCCCCCAGCATCTTGAATTTAGGGCAGCAAAATTAAGGTCAAGCAATAAGCTCACAATTAAAGTTCACCAAGCACTTTAGAAATTAAGCCACCATGTGTGAGAGCCAAGAGAAACAAATAACAGATTTAGACCATTAAAGCCTGCAAATATTGGAACGGTCAGAATAAGAATAGATATAGAGAAAATATTTAAATTTAAAAAAAAAACGAATGAATAAATCTGAAATATAAACAAGATACAAGATGCTATTAAAAACTCACAGGCACATTTGAAAAAGAACCAAATGGAACTAGTAAAAATAAAAAGGGAACTGGTAAACCGGAAAACAGAGCTGAAGAATTTATCCAGACTGCAGCACAAAGAGTTGAGCCTATGAAGATAGGAACAAGAAGATAGGAGCTATGCAGGATAGACTAAAGAGATCTAAGTGTTCTCAAATATGCCTGGGATTTGTTTTAGTCAGACATGGTAAGAAACGCAGGCACGAAAATGACTGTCATGAAGGAAGAAGTTGTTATTCTCCCAGATCCCTAGAAACAGGAGACACAGCACAGCACTGAGGATCAGGGTTGGTGAGGAAGCAGAGAGAGCAAGGGAAAAACATGAACAAGAGCCTTTCTTGTTACCGTGGGAAGAAATGCGCTAGGCAGGGTAAGCAGGCTTAGGACTGGGCTCTCGAGGGCAGGTGCTGACTCTTGTTGTCTGGTACCTGACCCTGGGGTGATGAGGCCACGGGGATATGGGCCCGGAATATGAGGTGGTAAAGGGTGTGGGCTCTGGGTTGGTTGGTTTGCTCATGAAAGGTATGCTCCAGGTGAGTCATTTACTATCTTTAGGATAGGAATCGGCTGAGCCCTCTCTAGGGTCGGTATCAGCCCCAAGATGTCAAAGCATCAGGAAATTAAAAAACAGAACAAAGCAAAACATCATCAATACACTCACATATGTCTAATGTGAGTCTGAAGAAAAGGAATAGAGAAGATTGAGGGGTGCCTGGGTGGCTCAGTCTGTTAAGTGTCTGACTCTTGACTCAGGTTGTAATCTCAGGGTCGTGAGATCGGGCCCCGAGTTGGGCTCCACACTAAGCAAAGTCTGCTTCTCTCCCTCTCCTTCTACCTCTCCCTGCATGTCTCTCTCTCTCTCAAATAAATAGATCTTAAAAAAGAGAGAGAGAGATTAAAAAGAGATAGTATTTGAAGAGATGACTGAAAACTTTCCTGAACTAATGGTAATTATGAACCCACAAATCCAGACAATAGAACATATCCCAAAAAGGACAAAGAAAAAGAAATCCACACCTAGATATGCTGTGGTGAAAAAGAAGCAGAAAGACAGGGCAAGACACTGAAAAGTAGTCAGAGAACTGATAAATTACTTTCAAAGTAACGGCAGCCTGAGAGCAAATTTCTCAATAGCAACAATGAGTAGTTAGAGGAGAAAGAAAAGTAACTATCAACTTAGAGCTGTACTCCCAACAAAGCCATCCTTCCAGAATGAGAGTGGGGTGAAGGTTCTACACAAGATGGAAAATAAACACACTTGACTCATCTCTCTCACCAAATGCAACAATCAACCATGTAAGAACACACAGTGCAGCTATCTGAGAAATCTAAAAAGTAGTTGATAGCTAACAGGAACACTGGGGAAGGAGGTCAAAACTTTAAGGACTGAATGGTAATGAGTTTTCCATTTTTCTCCTTTCCAACAGCACCTGGCCTGGACTCACCAGCAGCCCAAAGCTGGTTGGGGAGAGAGAAAGCACAAAGAGAAGCCCTCTCTTTCTGGTCTGAGGAGTGGGAATGGGGTATACCACAAGTCAGAGAGAGTAGGGGGAACCATGGTCTTTTTGTCTTTTTTCCATTCTTTCTCGTTCCAGCCCTCAGGGGAAGCGTGGACATGTATGACCAGATCCTTACCATTTCACTCCATGGGGATCTGGACTTGAGGAACCAGCACCATATAAGCTAAGCATTTAACATTAAAAAAAAAAAAAAAGTAGAAAAGAACAGCAAAATGAATCCAAATAGAACGAAGGACATAATATATTTCACTTAATTTAAGATGCCACCGATGTATGCATTTTTGTTTCACATACCAGTTAGAAGGAAAAAAGTATCTTTAGACTTACTTAGACACAATTCATCAGTCTTATATAATACCCAGTGCTTATTACAACACATACCCTCCCCCATGTCCATCACCAAGTTACCCCACCCATCCAACAAGTCTATATATTACCCAGTGCTCATCATGATAAGCGTATTCATAGACCCCTTCACTTATTTCATCCATGCCCCACCCACCTCCCCTTTGACAACAAACAGCTTGTTTTCTATATTTAAGAAGCTGGGTTTTTTGTCTTTTCTTTATTTGTTTCTTAAATTCCACATATGAGTACAATCATGTGGTATTCGTCTTCCTATGACTTATTTCACTTCGCATAATACTCTCTAGCTCCATCCATGTTGTTGCAAAGGGTAAGATTTCGTTCTTTTTTATGGCTGAGTAATATTCCAAGCCCATTGATCTATGGACGGACATTTGGGTTGCTTCCATATCTTGGCTATTGTAAATAATGCTGAAACAAACTTAGGGGTGTATATGTCTTTTTGGATTAGTGTTTTTGTTTTCTTGGGTAAACACCCAGTAGTGGAATTACTGGCGATCCCATATGGTATACTGGAATTACATATGGTATTTCTATTTTCAATTTTTTACGGAATGTTCACACTGTTTTCCAGAGTGGATGCCCCAGTTTGCATTCCCACCAACAGTGCACGACAGTTCCTTTTTCTCCACATCCTCGCCAACACTTTTTTCTTGTGTTTTTGATTTTAGCCATTCTGACAGGTGTGAGGTGATATCACGTTGCAGGTTTGACATGCATTTCCATGATGATCAGTAAAGTGAAGCATCTTTTCATGTGTCTGTTGGCCATCTGGATGTCTTCTTTGGGAAAATGTCTATCCTGCCTATTTTTTAATTGAATTATTTGGTTTTTTGGTGTTGACTTATTTAAGTTCCTTACACATTTTCAATATATCAACTCCATATCAGACATAGCATTTGCAAATATCTTTTCCCATTCAGTAAGCTGTCTTTTAGTTTGTTGATGGTTACCTTTGCTGTGTAAAAGCTTTTTATTTTGATGTAGTCTCAATAGTTTCATTTTGCTTTTTTTTCCCTTGCCAAAGGGTTCATATCTAGAAAAATGTTTCTACAGCAGATGTCAAAGAGATTACTGCCTGTTTTCTTTTAGGAATTTTATGGGTTCAGATCTCACATTTAGGTCTTTAACCCATTTTGAGTCTATTTTTGTGTATGGTATAAGAAAGAGGTCCCATTTCATTCTTATGCACGTGGCTGTCCGTTTTTCCCAACACCATTTTTTGAAGAGATTGTCTTTTTCCCAGTGGACATTCTTGCCTCCTTTGTCCTAGGTTAACTGACCACATACTCATGGGTTTATTTCTGGACTGTAATCTGTGTCTATTTTTGTACCAGTATCATACTGTTTTGATTACTATAGCTTTGTAGGATATCTTGACGTATGGGATTGTGATACCTTCAATTTTGTCCTTTTTCAAGAGTGCTTTGGCTATATGGGGTCTTCTGTGGTTCCATACAAATTTTAAGGTTATTTGTTCTAGTTCTGTGAAAAATGCAATTGCTATTTTGATAGGAATTACATTAAATCTGTAGATTGCTTTGGGTAGTATAGACACTTTAACAATATCTGTTCTTCCAATCCATGAACATGAAATATCTTTCCATTTGTTCGTGCCATCTTCAATTTCTTTCATCAGTGTTTTCGGTGTACAGGTCTTTCATCTCCTTGGTTAAGTTTCTTTCTAGGTATTTTATTTTTCTGGTACAGTTGTAAATGGGATTGTTTCCTTAATTTCTCTTTCTTCTACTTAATCATATTAACAGACTAAATTAGAAAGAAATCATTTCAGTAGGTTCAGGAAAAGCATTTGACAAAATTCTATATGTATTTAAAATCTATTTATTTATTTATTTATTTATTGAGAGCGAGAGCATGTGCACATGTGCACATGTGCGTGCACAAGCTGGGTGGCGGGGAGGTGCAGAGGGAAAGGGAGGGAGAAAATCTTAAGCAGGCTCCACATCCAGCAAAGAGCCTTAGGCAGAACTTGATCTCAGGACCCTGAGATGATGGCCTGAGTGGAAATCAAGAGTTGGATGCTCAACCCACTAAGCCACCTAGGGGCCCCACCAATGCTAAAATTTACATAGAAAAACAAAGATTCAAGAGTAACCAAGACATTCCTGAAGACAATAAGGTTGGGGCGAACTGACCTAGCAGATACCAGGATTTACTATAAAACTTTAGTTATTAAGACCAGTTTGGCATCAGCACAGAAACATAACCAATAAAATAAAACAGAGACCCTAGAAAAAGATCTGTGCATATATGGAATCTTGAGTATGTTACAAAGATGGCATTGTAGGTCATGAGAAATAGATTCCTGTTGTCTAAATTAGACTGAAAACACTTGCTTAGTCATGGCAGGAGGGCTTAGTCGGGGGTGGGGGTGAAACAGGATTTCTACCTCTGGAATCCATCAATTCCAGATAGATTAAGGACTTCCATCTGAAAGGTCAAACTTCAAAACTATTAGAAAAAAAGTCAGGAATATATCTCTCTGACCTTGAGATAAAAAATCTTTCTCAAACAAGACATAAAAAGCAGTAACAAAGAAGAGTAATAGATTTGGCTACATTAAACTTAAGAGCTTCTTTTCATCGAAAGAAACATTAAAAAGTGAAAAGACAGGCCACAAACTAGAAGAGGGTATTTTCAACACATATCATGAGGCAACAATTAGTATTCAGAATATGTTTTTAATTTCTTCAAATCAATAAAAAAATCCAATAAAAAATGGACAAATAGCACAAATAGGAATTTCACAAAAGAGAAAACACAAATGGACATAGGACTGGACATATGAAAAACATTCTAATAACTAAAGAAATGCAGATTAAAACCATTTATATAAAAGCATTTTATACCTAGTGGATTAGCAAAAAGTATGAAGTTTAACAACTTTCAGTGTTAGAAGTGTAAATGTATGAGAGCTCTCCTACACTGATAGTGGAAGAGTAGATGGATGTAACCATTTTGAAAAACATTTTGGTGTTATCTTATACATCAGTATTAAATTTCCTAGTAGTCATGTTTAAAGGGTAAAAAGAAATGGGGCCTGGCTGGCTCAGTCAGTAGAACATGTAACTCTTGATCTCAAGGTTCTAAATTCAAGCCCCATCTTGGACATAGAGCCTACCTTTATTTTATTTTTTTTTTTGAAGATTCTATTTATTTGAGAGAGAGCCAGAGACAGATCACAAGCAGGGGGAGCAGCAGAGGGAGAGTGAGAAGCAGGCTCCCCGCTGAGCAATGAGCGGGATGCGGGACTTGATCCCAGGACCCTGGGATTATGACCTAAGCTGAAGTCAGACCCTAAACTGAAGTCAGACACTTAACCAACTGAGTCACCCAGGCACCCAGAACCTACTTAAAAAAAAAAAAAAGGGAAAAAGAAACAAATGAAATTAATTTTAATAACATATTGTATTTTACTCACACTATCCAAAATGTTATCATTTCAACATGGAATCAGTGTAAAAAGAATTATTAATGAGATATCTTATACTCTTTTTTCATAATGAAGGAGATCAGAATATACCACTCTAGGGGCACCTGGCTGGCTTAGTCAGTGAAGCATGCAACTCTTGACCTTGGGTTTATGAGTTCGAGCCCCACATTGGGTGTAGAGATTACTTTAAAAATTTTTTTAAATCTTAAAAGAATATATAAACCACTCTAAAACATGCCACTTGAGCATAAGAGTTATTTTTGAGCTAAAGACAAGTCAGAAACAGTAGACTAAGAGAGAGCTCTCCTCCCTCCCCTTTTCTGCTTAAAAGTAGAGCATAAATTTCCCTGTGTAAAGGTTACATAAATTTCTATTTGTAAAGCAGCCTACCTCCCCATGTCCTGCACCACAAAAAGGAGAGCCATTCTTATCTCAGGAGACAACTTGAGACTGCTTAACAAATATGACTCAGGGCACCTGGGTGGCTCAGTCGTTAAGCGTCTGCCTTCGGCTCAGGTCATGATCCCAGAGTCCTGGGATCGAGCCCCACATCGGGCTCCCTGCTTGGAGGCGGGAAGCCTGCTTCTCCCTCTCCCGCTCCCCCTGCTTGTGTTCCCTCTCTCGCAATGTTTCTCTCTGTCGAATAAATAAATAAAATCTTAAAAAAAAACAAACAAATATGACTCAACAACACTTCTCTAGGATGTATTTTCTAGTCATCATCCCACAATTTAACACCCCTCATAGCCCAAACTCCTTTTGCCTTGGTCTAGTCATTTCACCATAATTTATCCCCCTTTGTTACAAAGTTATACCAGCCCCTGGGTCTAACCATCACTTTGGGCTTTTGCTTCTTTCCTATGAAATGCCCGTGCATGTAAAAAATATTAACATCAAAAAATCTGTATGTCTTTTCTCTTTTTAATCTCTCTTTTGTGAATTTAATTCATACCATAAGAGGTAAAGTATTTTTCCTCCCCTATAATGTCTTCAAAATCCATTATGTATTGTACACACAGCATATTTCAATCCGGAAGCTAAACTTGGAAATACTTGATCTCTATTTATATTTCATAAAGTTAATAGTTGAAAAAGGAGATTCACAGACCAAAATTGTTCCAATCATATTAAAAAGTTATCCAAGAACTGCATCGATTTTCAGTGTTTACATTAACATTAAATTGAATATTTTAGTTCCTCATTCGTGCTAGCTGCATTTCAAGGGCACAGTAGCTACGTGTGGCTACAGTATTGAACAAGAATAGTCTTTGACTCAGTAAGCCCACTCCTAAATAAATCCCCTACAGTAGTGGTTCTCAAACTGCAAGCATCAGAATACTTGAAGGGCTGGTCAAAACACAGATTTCTGGGGCCTATCCCAGAGTTTCTGATTCAATAGTCTGGGATGAGGTTCAAGAATTTGCATTTCTAACCATTTCCCAGGTGATAACTGACACCATCCTGTGTGATATACATAGGAAGTCCTCTGCAACTCTATCTTAGCAAAAACTGGAAACAACCTACATAGCCATCAACAGAAGAATGGATTTCTGTAAAGTATGTATAAGCCCATAATAGAATACTATACAAAACTGAAAATGATGTGTTGTGTAGTGAAACAATAGGGATCCAATTTATCCATTTATAGAAAGAGAATGATCTTTTTAATAAAGCAGTTCCCAGAAGACTATAGACAACATAATACTGTTTTTATAAAACTCAAAAACAAACAATATATTATTAGGACATAATTAATAAAACCATTCTTATTTTAAAAGCAAGGAAATGAAAAGCAAAATCTGAGATAGTGGTTACCTCAGGAGCTAGAGAGGAAGCATAAGAATTAGAGTATATTCACAGGTGTTCCTATTATTATGCCTTATAAATTAAATATATGTCCTATTAGATCATTTTCATATATTGTATATTAAAAACATTATAAAGAAAATAAAAGATAAAAATTTAAATAACACTGTATAGCACATAATCCCAAAAATATTAAAAATACATGTATTTATAGATGCAAGGGGAAAAAGTCTGGAAGGAAAAAATGTCAGAACGTTTGGGCGCCTGGGTGGCTCGGTTGGTTAAGCGACTGCCTTTGGCTCAGGTCATGATCCCGGAGTCCCGGGATCGAGTCCCGTGTCGAGCTCCCTGCTCAGCGGGGAGTCTGCTTGTCCCTCTGACCCTCTTCCCTCTCGTGCTCTCTCTCTATCATTCTCTCTCTCAAATAAATAAATAAAATCTTTAAAAAAAAAGAAAAAAATGTCAGAATGTTAATAACGGTTATTTCTGGGTTGTAGAGTTTGGATATGTTTTTTCTTTTTGTATAACTGTATGTTCTCTATAATAAATATGCAATGCTTTATAATTAAACAAGTTTGTTTCTTTTTATCTTCAACACATATGGGATTAAACTTGCTGTACTCAGTTATTCTTCAAACCCTCTGTTCATTTCTGTACCACCACAGTACAAACCTTAAGAAGGACCCATTTCTGTTTGCCACAATAAATATCTCAGATGTCTTTATGTGTTCTTATTAATAATAGTAACAATGATAGCTGACATAGATAAAGCACCTACCATGTGTTCTTATGTTCTATGTATTAAGTAAATAATTTTGGTTAAGCTTACAAAAACTCAAAACCTAGGTGCCATTGCTTTTCTCCATTTTACAAATGTACAAAAGGAGATAAAGTACTTTCTTAAGTAGCTTGGATAAATCGCCCAAGTCCACATAGCTTAGAAGGTGGTTTTCCATCAATACCAGCAAAAAGGAAAGCAAAAGTTTGCATTTCATAACTAAGTTCTGTTTTAGGGTTCATTTTCTCAGAAATAACTTGGTGAGATTATTCTACATGTCAACAAAAAGTGGGGAGAGGACTCATGGAAAGTGTATTAGATTTCCTGATCTAATAAATTCAAGAAAGCAATTGTAATTACTGCTGACGACAGAACTTCCTGGCCAAAATCACTGTCTCAATGAGCAGAGCTTGGCTATTTTCAGTATAATCAAGACAAGCAGAAACCTGGATGACATCAGCAGTGGTCCAAGTCAAAAGAGCCCTCAGCCTCATTGAGGCCTTGGGACTCCTGCCATTGGGCTCACCTTCCAAAGAAAAGAGCTTAAAATGCATTTGCCATGGTATTAGTGCTAGAGAAAGTCTCAGGGACTATTTCCCTCATTCTCCATGTCATGTGTATTTCGTCTTTCATGCTGAGATAATCAATCATCATACTTGCCAAATACAATGGAAAATAGATGCTATTGATTTCTCTTGACAACATCATGCTGGGATACTGAGACCATATCAGTCCACAAACATTGCTTTTGACCAAAAGTATCCTGAGTCATCACCAAACAGCTTATTTAATTTTATTCTAATGAAAATCCCCGATACATCACCTCCTCTACCAAACCCACTATGAAGGCCTCTTGGGAGCTTTCTATTTCTGTCTTCTTTTCCCGGTTTCCACCTTCCTCGTACCTCAATGATAATTTAGAATCTTTAAAAGCCCCAACTTCTGTCCTAAATAGACAAAAAATGTCCATTCCGTTTCATTTTAAGAAAGTAAACACCTTACTGGAAAACCCAAGATCTCAAATCCATGATGGTAGCAAAAGGTAGGTATATTAGTAGAAGGCAGACTGGGCAGCCCAAACTTGGGTCTGACCAGGCCCAAAGTGACCATGGAAGCTGACAGCTTGGGCCAGCTTCCAGGAAGGACAGAGCCACACTTCAGTCCAGCAGCTGAGGACAGAGGATAGCCTAGACAGAGAAAACAACACCCAATGGGTCCAATGTTATCACAAGGGTCCTTAAAAGTGGAAGACGAGGAGCACCTGGGTGATGCAGTCAGTTAAACAACCAACTCTTGGTTTCAGCTCAGGTCATGATTTCAGGGTCATGAGATTGAGCCCAGGTCAGGCTCTGTGCTCAGCCTGGAGTCTGCTTGGAATTCTCTCTCCCTCTCCCGCAGCCCCTCCCCCTACTCGCTCTCTCTCAAATAAATAAATCTTTAAAAAAAAGTGGAAGGTGAAATTGGGAGAGGGACCACAAGAGATGGCAGCATGATATTCGCCTTACAGATGGAGGAAAGGAGCTATAAGTCAAGGAAAGTAAGCAGTCTCTAGAAGCTGAAAGGGTAACAAAATGGATTTTCTGAATTCAGCATTAGACTCTGCCTACAAACATTATCCACACTCTCTTGTGAGTCATGTACATAGCCCCTTATAACAAGCATTTCCCACAATCCCATTTCCTGGTCTTTTCTTTGTTTTTCTATTTCTCCAAATAAAGCAGAGCAAAAAGGTCTTGGTCTAGCTGTTGGTACATGTTAAGCCTGTCCCTCAGGGACCAAGAGAAGCACAACATATCCTTGGCCATGTGCTTAACTCTAAATGCTATATTTCCTCAGCGACCTTATTCCTCTGTCTTTGAAGAACCATTTGAAAGTGGTTCTTACAACAAATCAATTGAATTTCTATTATGTTCTGGACATTGTGCCTACCTCTGGGCATGCAATTATGAGCAAAGTAGACATTGTTCTTGTCCTTGGGAAGCTATTGAAAGAAATAGTAAATTATCACATAAAAAAGACAAAATACGTAGGCACTGTTTTAAGTACTTAACACACACTAACATTTTAATTTTCCAACAATCCTGGAGGTTATTATGTTCTATTTAAAGATGATAAAAATGAAGTTCACAAGGGTTAACCATCTTGGCCAAGATTATCTATCTAAGTAGAAATGCAGCTAGGATACAAACCCAGGCCATCAGTATCTAGATTTTGTGTTCTCAGGCTTTTCAGTGTATTACCTCTTCATGATTCCAAGAATACAAACATTGCCTGTACTATCCATTTTTTTACAGTAAGATCCATTTTATCTAGAGTGATAGAACAGAAATAAGATTACTAAAGAATAGGACAAAGAAAAAAAAATAACCAGGATCAAATATTTGACAGCAAACCCAGAAGCCCAGTCTAGTTTCAGGAGAATCTGTTGTACTATAAATGAATACCAGTGTTGGATCCCAGTAATCAGATATCAAAATTCTGTACCATTTGCAATGACCTTGCCCCAGAGAAATGTGAATACTTTCAGGTTACAATGCTGGATATGTTTGCTCTGGCCCCAAAAAGGATCCCTGACCAGATTCCATATATACATTCTCTCCTAGTGCAAGAGCTGGATTTCTGCTACACACCTAACTCACAAGGAAATGCAACTGCATTTACAGTATGAGATCAGTAAGAAACCTGCCCTCAGCCAAAGACCATTTCCTCTCCTCTCAAAACCCAAATATGACCAGCGCTATGGCGGGTAGTGTCCAGGAGTATCAACTGCAGGTGAGGTCTTAAGTATCACTGCAAGAGGGCTCTTCCAGTGTAGAAGCCCTACTCTGTGGAGGACTTTTCCCTTGAGAACATACTCAGCTCAGTCTGTAGAATACACCAGTGTGTCTCAGAAGGAAAGTATAGAAAAAAAGTGTATGAGACCCCTAAGTTCTCCAGCATCTGCCTTCCGAGGCCCAAGAGACTTCCTACTAGTTCCCTGTAAGAGAAATGAACATAGAAGATAAAGTAAAAACAGGATTGCCAGACAGAGTTTTGTCCCCAACCTTCTCTGAGGAACCCTGAATGGGTAGACTGGGCATATTTCAGAGGGTCTTGCTTTGGCTGATCTAGATTGGCCTAAGCAGCCAGAGTCAAAAACCTTCCAAGTGGCTTCCTTGTTCCATTGCCTTTAGGCCCATATGCTCTCTAAGTCTTAAAGATCTCATCTGGGGTGAGAAGAGACAAGGAAAGATAAATGTGCAAAAAAAAAAAAAAAAAAAAAAAACACGTCCCAAAGGAGAGTCTTTCCCCTAAGGTCCTCAGTATAAGCCTAAAGCTACCTACACTAAGGTCTTCCTAGAGCAGAGAGGAAGAGGAAGCCTCTTAAGAGACAGAAGGCTCCAACCTTCTGTATTAGAAAAGGGAGCATTCCAAAGGAGATAGTTCCAGCTGGAACACACACAGGGGACAGCCTCTTGCGTACAGTTCAGGAAGGAAAAAGGGAAAAAAAAAAAAACCAAAGACTTGAACAATAAATACAAGTGGTAAATTTCTTCCCATTTTCTCCTTTACTCAATTTTTGTGAAAAATACTAATAAAGTTAGAAACGAAAATCTTTTAAAAAGAAAGAAAACTTCAGCACCCAGGACAGTGCCCATGCAACAATTTGTTGGTTGAATGCATGCTCCCTTCTCCCCACACAAGAAAAACTGCCAGTCTTCCAGAATAGATTCTGAATCCTATACCTACACTGGATCAGAACAAGCTAGTAAAACTTTTGGTGCAGTTAGCATTAAACACCCTCTTCGTTTTAATATGAGGCACCCTGTTTGAGAGTCTACTTCCAGATGCCTAACTGATCCTTTTGGCTAATCTGCCAGTTGTTCAGATGCAATAAGGAAGCTCCTCTGTTATTTCCCACAACGCCTGGAAACAAATCCTACAGAGACCAGTCACAAACACACAGAGCCTAGGAAATTACGCAGACTTTCCTTTATCCTTTGTCATAGCTAACCTGTATTGAATACTTGCGTTCAGGTACTGTTCATACATTTTGGCTCCTTTAGTCCTCCTTGGGTCAACAAGACAGATCAAATGGGAAAAAACTGCCTTCATGGTTACCAAGAGTCGTGATCTGAACAGGTAATCCATGGCTATATGAGACAACCTCATTTTAGAGGATTATGTCCAGTTCTTGGTGCCACATTTTAAGGAAGTCTCCACCTGTACTAAGAACACATCTCAGTAAAAGTGACACTATATCCTAGCTGAAAGAACAGACAGGCTAAATTAGAGCCACATTAGCAGCACACTGACGTTGATATTTAAACAGAATCTTTACCTGCCTTAATTTTATCTGATTATGCCTACTTCTACTGCCTCTATCTCCACAAAAGAAGAGTTCAAAAACATTCAAGACAAAACACCCACCCCTGTTGTATTTATGAAATATGGTCTGTCTCCACTGAGACTGCAATGGAGGAGGAATTACTTTTCCCTTTTCCTGAGGGACATCATTAGCATAGTGATAATTAATGAAAGGCAGCAGCCAGAGTTTGGTAAATTATTAATGGTTTCAATCATCCAGAGAGCAGAGAGGCCCTGTGTGCAGTTGCCCTTGGTGACAGCGTGAGAGTGCTCTGGGGAAACAGGGACAATGGACAGAAAACCAGAGCCGGTGTGGGTGTAGCTCTGCATGCACACACAGGTTCAGACTTTCTCATCCAAATGGAACACGTTTTCATGCAGCAGTATTCATAGACCAAAACTGAGAAAAAGTCCCTCTGGCATATGGCGAATATTATCAGATTCTCCTTATACCATGGCTAAACAGAAATTAGGTCTGGTTCCAAGGAGCTGTTGAAAAGTTGAGGGGGAGAAGGTAGTGGGTCTTTTATACCCACCAGAGTTTGGGGGTGAGAGGGTAAAATTGAGAACTCAGGAAATCAATGACAAAGTGTAGTTGGAGAGTATATGCCAAAATACGTTACTGGAGCCAAAGTGTTGGAAACAAATGTCAGAGGCTAAGATATACAGACAAAAGGAATCATAGGCAACCTGAAAAAATGAGTGATGATGCTCTTCACAAATTTCCAGGAAAGGGAAATTCAAAACCACTGTAGGAATCTTTCTCTTTCTGTAAGTTTATTTGTATGGGCCCCACTTAAACAGAGTCTTCTTGTTACCTAAGATCATAAACTCCTTGAGGGTGGCAATTTTGACTGTTTTCTTCTCTGATGTATCCCTAGAGCCTAGCACAGTGCCAGACACAGGGTAAGTCCTCAAAAATATTTGTTGTGTAATGAATAAAGGGATGAATAAGTGGATACAGCTATCTTACCATGTTAGGTATTAGATAAAAAAGAAGTATTGAGGCCATTTCCTTCATCTTGGGTCTCTGTGCCTTTCACAGAACTTCCAACAACACTATGTTGGGACTGAGCATCTGGAGGTTCGCAACCTCGGTGGTCCATAGGAGCCACTGTGAGGAGGCCCAAGGAAGAATTTGCCATTTTTAGTGGAAAACAAGTGGCAGTTACTAATTATGATGACTGTGCACTTTGGATCTGGATTTGCTGTACCTTTTGCTTGACACCAAATGCTTGAGAAATAAAGATGTTTTAATTAATCCATTGAATAGATGTGAAAAGGAACATTGAAAGAGGTACAATCTCTTTGAAAAATGGATTGAACTCTTGAATTCAACATACTCAATATGTTTGTAAATAAACTTATGGCATAAAAAAAGTACTGATAAACATTTTTCAAAAAAAACCACATCAACTATTACTTTGAGTAACAAAGAATTTACTGAACAATTCATTGGAGATCAGAAAGAGAGTAGAAAAACATACATTGGATTTATAAATGTGAATTTGGTTGGTGGTCATGATAAAAAGTAGTTTTAATAGAGGGTTAAGAATATAAGTCAAACTGGGGATGCCTGGGTGACTCAGTTGGTTAAGCATCTGCCTTCAGCTCAGGTCATGATCCCAGGGTCCTGGGATCCAGGCAGCATCAGGCTCCCTGCTCAGTGGGGAGTCTGCTTCTCCCTCTCCCTCTGTGTGCTCGCTCTCTAATAAATAAACAAATCTATTTTTTAAAAAAAGAATGAATGGGATGTATACTTTCAGGATAACTGGTGCCTTAAGTTCATACCATGAAGTAATCCCACAAGGACAGAGGAAATATAAAAAGTAAAAACTTAAACAATATAGCCAGCCTCAAAAAGGAAGCTAAATGTCCCAGTGGGCCAAAATGCAATGTCATGAACAGACCGAGGCTGAGAAGTTGCTCGACTCGGGGTTGAGAAGCTGGCAGTGGCAGCTACAAGTTTGGCTCCTATGCGGTAAAAGGACTAAAACTGCTCCAAAACAGGGGTTGAAGTGAAACAACCTAAATTGTTTGAAAACAAACTAAATTTGTTTTAATTGCTGCAGATGACTGCCTGGGTCTATAGCTTATAGGAAGTCATAAGCCCAGGGAAGGAGGACAGCTCTATGGCCTTGGAAACAGCAACTAAACAGCCCACTGGCTGAATCCCTGAGTTGTTGCTTGGAAAAGAGCTAGCAGGAAAATCGCCCAACCATCTGACTCTCTCTGATCACCACAGGCCAGGAGACCCAAACCAACACTGCAAGGCTCTGGACCAGAAGCCCAAGGCACTTAGGAGAGGCAACACAAAAGATTACTCAAGTGCTACTTTGATTTTGAAATTTAGCCTTTAATTAATTAAAATTACAAATTCAAAAGTTTAGCCCTTCTTTGTCCTGTTCTTAGATCTTTTTATACCCTTCCTACCTAGATTTAAAGTAAGCCCAACTGGGAGTGCCTGGGTGGTACAGTCAGTTAAGCATCCAACTCTAGGTTTTGGCTCAGGTGGTGATCTCAGGGTCGTGAGACCGAGCTCCCCCTCGTTCCCCCAACCCCACTCCCCGCCGTCAGGGACCCGCAGTGCGGAGTCTGCATGAGATTCTGAAATTCTCTCTCCCTCTGCCCCTCCCTCTTGTGTACTCTCTCCCTAAAATAAATAAATCATCTTTAATTAAGTCCAACTGGAATCTTTCATGTCTCATCTTTCTCCAGTTATAGTTTTGAGGTCATTCAAAAATCAAGAAACTGAGTTAGTAATCAAAATTTCCCACTGACAAAAAAGTTGACCAAACCTCCACAGATAATCCTTCTTTACAAACTGTTTCAAAGGACCAGGAAAGCAGAGGGGAAACAAATTCTTTAATGTATTTTTTGAGGCTAGCCTACTACCAAAATCAGATGACAAGAAAATAAAATTACAAACCAGTCTTTCTTAGAAATACAAACATAAAGGTTTTAGTTTATATATTAGCAAATCAAAGTTAAAATGTATTATAAAATGTCATAACTAAGTAGAGTTAATCCCATAATAGGGAAAACACCATTAGAAAATCTGTCAATAAATTTACCATGTCAAGCAGACAAGGTGAACGACCAAGCAGTACAGTAAGGAAGGAGTATTCAGGACATATATGCAGAACTTCTACAAATTGATGAGAAAAAGACAAATAGCCCAACTGAAAAATAGGCAAAGTACATGAAGAGACAATTCACAAAAGACAAGATATACATAAATATAAAAATATGCTCATCCTAAGTAGTCAAAGGAATGCAAATTCAAATAACAATGAGATATCATTGGGAAAATATTGTATCTGATTGGCCAAAAAAATTTCTTTTTTTTTTTTAAGTAATCTCTACACGCAGTGTGAGGCTCAAACTCATAACCCCGAGATCAAGAGTCATGCTCATCTAACTGAGCCAGCCAGGTGCACCAGGTTGGCAAAAATTTTAAAGATAACCATTCCAAGCATGGGTGAGGCTGTGGAGTACACCACTGGTAGGAACATAAACAGGTACAGCCATTTTAGAGAGCAATCTGGCATTATCTAGTAAAGTTGAAAATAAGCATATCGTACAACCTACCCAGCAATTCCACCACTGGACCCTAGGTAAACCTACCCAGCAATTCCACTACTAGAACCTAGGTAAACCTATACAAAGCAAGATGGAGAGACAGAGAAATGTGTGGGTAAGGAAGTAAAAGAGAGACTGAGAGAGGAAATGACTCCCACTGGCTTTGGGCATCCGCTTCCTTACTGCACACCTATATTTCCTGTCTTCTGATCACCTTATAATAAATTCCCCCTCTAGACATAAGTTCATTAGGATGGGCTTATATATATATTTTTGTCACCAAATGACATCTCCTAGATAACTTGAGTCAAAAAGGAAATCAAATTTTAAAATAGAGTAAAAGGAGATTGAAAGATAAAACATAATCATGGAGGATTTACTTCCACCCTAAACACTTTTCAAGGCAGTCTCCCAAATGAAGACAGCTTGTCCTAAGAGGGATTCTTTTGGATAAAATGTCCTACAACTTACCAAATACAGATTGATTGCTTCACTGAATTTTTACTTGGTCACCAAAGGAATAGACAAGTCACTTAACCATTAAGGCTTCCATCTTTTCATTTCTAAAATGAGATTTAATTAGATGACCTCAAAGTTTCCTTTCAATTCTGAAATTCTGTGACCAAGCCCAAAATTAAGACCATGTATGAAGTAGGTTTGTAAGCTATACAGTGAGAATCACAACAAACTCCTAATAAACCCACAAAACCCAACTGCTCTGGAACCTTGAGGTTGACACTATAAATCATGAAAGACAACGAATGGAATGTATAAAGTAGAAGCTCAGCTGAGACATGGGAGCTCAATCCATCAGAAGTGTGGCTTTAAGACTTTAGAGCCTTAAAAGTATTTGCTAGTATAAAGTTCCCGAGTTAAGGGGTACCTGGGTGGCTCAGTCGGTTAAGCATTGGACTCTTGATTTTGGCTCAGGTCATGATCTAAGGTCATGAGATGCAGCCCCGCCTCAGGCTCTGCACTCAGCAGGGAGTCTGCTTGGGATTCTCTCTCTCCTTCTCCCTCTGCCCCTCCCACCACTCACACTCTTTCACTCTCTAAAAAATAAAAATAAATTAAAAAAAATAAAGTTCTCAAGTTAAAAATGTTCTCCAGCTATATGTTTACAGAGGTTTTCAGTCTTTATGAAGACTGCATATGTGTGCCTCCTTAGAGAGCCCCAGCTGGGTCCTAACCACCAATAAAAATTGGGAAATGAGAATACAAAAGGAAACAAATCATACTGTGTGGGGAAGCAACTAATGTATATAAATTATATACATGTAATTTATAATATGTAATTATATTTATCTTTTATAATTATATAATGGTTGAAATTTAAAATATACAAATAATTTTTAAATTATAAGTTATAATTATAATTCATATTTTCAATTATATTAATTATATATGCTATATACTACATATGTATTATATCTAATTATATATTTACATATATAAATTTAATAATTATATAGTTACATAAAAATATGTAGCTAGATATAACTTATGTACTTGTTTGATATCAATATACATTTATAATTTAAATAGAACTATAATATATAAATGTAACATATATGTATATATATAATTTTAAAGCAATTAATCTTCAAATTCCAAATGCTTAGGGCTCGTCACAAGATTGTTTAGCATTTAAGAAATCCAAACTTAAAAAAAATTGAGGTGATTTTTTTCTTTAAATTTTTTATTGTTATGTTAATCACCATACATTACATCATTTGTTTTGGATGTAGTGTTCCATGATTCATTGTTTGTGCATAACACCCAGTGCTCCACGCAGAACGTGCCCTCTTTAATACCCATCACCAGGCTAACCCATCCCCCCACCCCCTCCCCTCTAGAACCCTCAGTTTGTTTCTCAGAGTCCATTGTCTCTCATGGTTCGTCTCCCCCTCCGATTTACTCCCCTTCATTCTTCCCCTCCTGCTATCTTTTTTTTTTCTCAACATATATTGCATTATTTGTTTCAGAGGTACAGATCTGTGATTCAACAGTCTTGCACAATTCACAGCGCTCACCATAGCGCATACACTCCCCAATGTCTATCACCCAGCCACCCCATCCCTCCCACCCCCCACCACTCCAGCAACCCTCAGTTTGTTTCCTGAGATTAAGAATTCCAAAATTGAGGTGATTTTAGATTTATTCTTTCTTGTTAAGGCCTGCAGTTCAAGTAAAGCCAAAATCAGTTTGGGCTGGAGCATATTTGCTTTATTTCACAGTTGCTCAAACACAGAATATTAGATGTAATCAAATAATATAGAATGAAGCCTTGAAATATTTGAACTGGAAAGGGACTCTTCAATGTGTGCACATCTGAGGTCCTGCACAATTCCGTGACTTGCTTAAGGTTACACAGCTAACGAGTGGCAGAACCATGACCAGAAACCAGGCTTCCTGCTTCCACTGCGGTGCTAACCTGGGCTTGCCTCCCTCTGCTAAAGCCACACCTGCACTGGAATCTAGAACAACCTAGAGAAGCTCCAGGTCCCTTCTATATTCACACCTTCACTCTCCTCCCCTGTAAGCATCCATGCTGTTCCCTTTCTCTGGCATATACCATCCTCCCAGCCTAGCACACTCCTCTTTTCATAAATCTCCACAAGTCCAACAGTTTCCACACCTCTAGATTTTCCAAACCAGTCAAAATTCCCCCAAAGTTCTGACATCCCAAAACAGAAATGCCCAATTTTATTTTGCTAATAGAAACATTAGGAAAACAACTGCCATCTATTTCCACTGTTTCATAAAAGTTATTTTAACACTGAAAACGTAAGGTGTGTACACCTGAAAGAAATGAAATTTATTCCATATAAAGTGTACCTCAACAGAGATAGGTATGCTCTTAAAATGTAGGTTTGCTGAACTGGGAATTAAAACAATTAGAGGGGCGCCTGGGTGGCTCAGTTTGTTAAGCAACTGACTTCGGCTCAGGACATGATCCTGGGGTCCTAGGATCGAGCCCCACATTGGGCTCCCTGTCCTTCTGCCCCTCCCTGCCACTCATGCTCTCGCTCGTTCTCTAATAAATAAACAAAATCTTTTAAAAAATTAGAAATTGAATATATTTAGCTTTGATCTCCCTGCCCCCGTGGCATTTTGCCATAGATGAGGGAAAACACCATCACAGACAAGAAAAGTTTGGGAAAACTACTGCTTCAGACTCTTCCTGGACAATGCCTCCTGCATCCTTCCTGTCCATCCACACTACCCTTATCCATCCAGGCTTTCATCACTTCTTTTCTGGACTACTGCAGTATATTCCTGCCTACTCTTTCTGGGCCATGTCCTCCTCTCTGGTCTCCTCCTTTCGTATGGTATCAGAGTGAGCTTCCTAAAGCACAGCCCTGATCATGCCCTACAGCTGTCAGGAATAAAGCCTTGGCCCCTTCACCCACAATCATACCCACCCTTATCTCCTTGTTCACCATTTTGTACCCCATGTTCTCAGCACTCAGGCTATTTCTAACTGCATTCTTTTCCTTACACACTTTTTTTTAATTTTATTTTTAAGTAATCTCTACACCCAACATGGGACTCTAACTCATAACCCCGAGAACAAGAGTTGCATGCTCCACTGACTAGCCAGCCAGGTATTCCATTCACACTATTTCCCACATCTTAAACAAAATTTCCCCAATCTTCACATTTTGAAATATTACACATTCTTCACATTTTGAAATATTACACATTCTTCATTCACACTATTTCACACTTCCATTCACACTATTTCCCACATCTTAAACAAAATTTCCCCAATCTTCACATTTTGAAATTTTACACATTCTTCAAAGAATACTCAAATGCCACTTATGTTTACAAGACTTGATAATTCACCTCTATGCCCTCTAAATTCATCTTCCTCTCTGCCTAGTACCTAACATATCATGTCTTATGATGAATTTGTCATATTATAGTAGAGGTTAGGCTATCATCAGTTTCTATACTGTGTACATATAATTATTAAATAGAAAATTTCTTCTCAACAGATCAGTTTATATCCTACTTCCCTTGGAAATCAGAAGCCATGAAATAACTACCCCCAACTTCTGCCAACACACATATTAAAATCCCCTACATCTTCACATGTCATGTGCTCTCCTTCCTTCCCAAAGCTATCTTTTTCCTGGCTCTGAATCCCATCCTCCCATTCCTGACAAGAGCTTCACTTCATCAATTACCTCCTCTTTCTTCTAAATGTTTAACCTCTTCCTTGTTGCTCTTCCTCTTCTCAGTAGTTCAGGGAACACCAGTTGGAAATATTTGCATAGGGACGCCTGGGTGGCTCAGTTGGTTAAGCATCTGCCTTCGGCTCAGGTCATGATCTCAGGGTCCCGGGATCGAGCCCCACCCACATTGGGCTCCTTGCTCGGTAGGGAGCCTGCTTCTCCCTCTCCCTCTGCCTGCTGCTCCCCCCTGCTTGTTCTGTCAAATAAATAAAATCTTTTTTTAAAAAAGAAATATTTGCGTAAACTATTCTTAAAGCAAAACTGTTGTGCTGAGAGACCCTCTAGACTGGAGACCCTGAACAGAGCACCTACATCTACAAAGGCAAAGGAAACAAGTTATAAACACACATTAGCCAGGCAAGAGAGAATTATATTTGGCCACCCACCGTCAGTGAAATAAAGAACACTGAAAGCTGATGCCAGAAACACCACCCTCCTTACTCTCAGCCTTGCTTTCCCTTGAGATATTGCTGATCTACGAACATCTGCAAATTCCACCTGGTCAAGGCAAAAGTGTACACCTGAGGGGCCCAAAGACTTATTTCCTGGGAAAGCCACTTGGACCTCATCTGGTATTCATTTTCTAAGAGTCCACAGCCTCAATATGTCAACATAAATTCATAGAATTGATAGATAAATTCATGAAGTTTATTACGGCTTATAATTTTTTGCTTATTATCTATTCTCACCAAAAGACTAAATCACTTGATTGTAAACTCAAGAACAAGGATTATGTCTCTCTTCTTTATCATTATGTTCTCAATACCCAGCACATGGAAGGCACTCAAAAAAGTGTAGCATGAATGGGACTATACCAAAAACAAGCTCAATATTGCAGTGGTTCTAGGGTAGGAAGCTTCGCAGAACAATCTGAGGGTCTTATTTAAACTACACAATCCTAAATAGTCTCCCCTGTCAAAGAAAAACCAGAATTGGATGGTCATTATAGCCATAGAAATAGATTTTGTTCAAGACTACTGCAATAGGGGAAAAGAGACTTCAGCACAGAACAGGGCTCAGTTCCTAATATAGCATGGGCAAGTAAGAATTTATAGCCAAGAAGTGGATGGGAAATTACTAATGGGAAACATTAGGGGTCAGGGAAATTCAAGATAAACCAGCCTCACAGGATCTTTGCTAAAGACAGGTCAGAGTGCCCAGACATCCCCTGAGGGGTGGTGGAAGATGAGAAGGATGTGGGACTCCTGATAAACTGATTTATCAGGATTCTTGCTAAAATTGGATTTTATAAGGGAGTGCATAGATAGGCCCAGAAGGAGGTTCAAGAGCCTGACTCACATCTGGTCAAGAAAGAATCTTTGTCAATAACCAGAATCCAATGTACCATTATCAGGTTTGGGAAGGTGTGTGGGTACCTAGGTATAGCATGTGTCATCTCACAGGCCTCCAGATTCTAGCAAAGAGGGAGGGGTGAAACATCAGCAATTACTGTAGGAAGGGCAGTGGTTATGTGTAGTTGAGAAAAGTCCTCTAGTAACTTTCACCTATCACCTCTAGACCATGGGAGAACTACTATTCTAGAAAGACCATCCCTGTGCCTGTAACGTTCTTCAGATCTTTAGATGTAGATACTTGTCAACTCTCAGACCCCTGATCCTTCAGCCAATCTCAGAAGATCTCTGGGGCTCATACACGGTGACTGCACATGGATAACTACTTCTCTTATTAAAATTTTAAAAATATTTAACATTCTTATCCTCTACCACAGAGACCTTCAGTCATTAAACAGAGTAAGGCATTCTATTTGAAGAGGAGGTCTAGGGGCAACTGGGTGGCTCAGTGGGTTGAGGATCTGCTTTCGGCTCAGGTTGTGGTCCCAGGGACCTGGGATCGAGCCCTGCATCAGGCCCCTTGCTCAGCAGGGAGTGTGTTTCTCCTTCTCCTGCTCCCTCTGTGCTGTCTCTCCCTCTCTCTCAAATAAATAAAATCTTTAAGAAAAAAAAATGAAGAGGTCTAATACTGACAAAATGAGTAGGCAAGGTTACTTCTACCACGCCACTTCAGATTAAATGTTGCCATCGTTAGTATAGAATGTTACCACCATGAACTTAAAACCTGGATCCCCAGACCAAACTTTTGGAAAAAGCCTTTCATAACCAGCCCACAGATTCCTCATTACCAATTACCCCTAAGTCCATATCCTTTAGTCAAATGAAACAAGAAAGAATGGGGTGACATAGAAGTAGGGGTGACAGAGTTAAAGGGGTTCAGAGTAGAATTCTTATTCCTGTCTTTGAACCACGAAGTCCTCCAGGATCTTCCTTTTGGGAAAACATTCCAGGCTGCGTTAGGAAGCACTTCTCAGTGTTCTCCTTCAGGGTCCCGCCTGTGCAGTAATCAATGATTAAAGCAATTTCCTAATCTTATTTATTTAGGACTGACACGAATGAAAACAGTTAAGGGACTCAAGATCAGAATTTTAACTTAAATATTTTCTGGAAAAGTAGCAGACAATGAAACCATTAAAGAACTCCTCGCAGTTTTTCAGGATTAAAATGTAACACATTTCAATCACAACTAGGCCTGTCAAAGAGGAATTCAAATGGAAATGTGACTCCCAAAAATACATCGGGCACTCAAGTGAGCTAATTTCTATTAAAGAAAGAAGTGCTTTCTGGGGAATTTGGGAGTCCAAATAACCTGTTCAATTGCCCAGAGTGATATGGAAGCAAAAGGCAAATAAATCTTGGGAGTCAGAGGGATTAGAGCTGAAATCAGGATTTAGGATTATGTGACCTGACCAAGATGATTTCCATCATCTCTCTTGACCTCTGCTTCCTTCTCTGAAAAATGGTAATAGCATCTATCTTGGAAGATTATTAAGGGAATGAGCCATGCTAATAGTAACAATGAAAATACTGCAGATAGCAATTATGTATGAGCATATTTTCTATCAGCATACTCTAACTCCCCAGGAAGCAGGGGAGGGATTTTCTCTCTTAATACTAATATTATGCAGGTGCCTCTTGAGTTTGCACTGGGAAACCATAAGCCCCTGTTTGTCTCCTGATGCTGCTTCTTACATGTTATTTACTCTGGTTTAAGCCTTTAGAAATATGACCTCGGGTAAACGCTCAGAAACATTTAAAGGCTACTAACCTTTACATCTAAGATTTTTATATTTCTTGAGTTGAATCTACCACCTATCAATTTTCATTTGTTCCCCTCGAAACTATTTACTAAAATGACATTTTTCCTTTGAACAGATAAAATCTTAAAAATATATATATAATCTTGGAAAAACTATTTATTTATTTGACAGAGAGGGAGAGAACGCAAGTAGGAGGAGAGGCAGAGGGAGAGGGAGAAGCAAGCTCCCGCCGAGCAGGGAGTCTGCTGTGGGACTCAATCCCAGGATCCTGGGATCATGACCTGAGCTGAAGGCAGACACTGAACAGACGGAGCCACCCAGTTGCCCCATGCAAGATTATATATTAAGTAGCGGGAATAAGTGGGTCTCCCACCCTTAAAACTCCTAATACAGCTATTTCCCTTCCTTTGGACAAACAAGCCCCCAAAGAATCCATTTTTTATCAATGAATATTTTCTAATAAAGGAGTAGCCAAAACAAAAATCCCAAATTTTCGAACTGCTTTTAATGGAGCTAAAGTCTGAAACAATTTATCTTTTATTGTTCTCACTGTGAAAATTAAGGAGTCTACTAAAGGTTTTAATAAATGTTATCACATCAGCTCAGCTCCAGCCATCTCCAACACACACACACACACACACACACACACACTACAGCAATCAAAGAAAAACAGTGCACCAAAGCTTGTGTGGCAAACTCCCAATTAATGGTGAAAACTCCTTGGAGCCAAGGTATTGTTCTCCCAATAGGCTGCTATTTTTTAAATATTTCTCTTTGAAAACAATAGCATGATTAATTCCAACATTCTTACTTAAATTACTTATGACATAGAAACAATGATACAGTATGAGCAATTATTAAAAACACTTTATTATGTATAATTTGTACATGCTGCAATTTGTGTCATTTGGGGTCATCTTCCAGGTTGTGATGTCATCTACTAAGATTAACTAAATCTAATTTTCATCCGGCCACACCACATACAAAAATACAATTTTCAAAGCAGAAGTTCCCCTTCTTTACACAAAGATACATAAGAGTGTGTCAGATGAATAAGAAAAGAATACTTTGCACATGTATCAACACCATACAAGGCATTATCCTTCACACAGTAACAACTAATGTGTTATTTGGGAACAGCAGGAAAAGAGCCCCTTAACCCTCAGAGGGAAATGCAAACTTTGTTGCTAAAGGCGAACTCCAGAGATGAAGGTGTGGTCCTCTGGGGTGGCAGGGAGGGAAGTAGGGGCAGTGGGGATTTATGGAGGCGGGTGGATGCCTCACAAGCACTTCAAAAGGAAAGAATTGCAGGTGGTTCCTCGGGGACAGTCGCACAGCTTCCCAATCCTCGCTCCTTTTCGCACTGCGCACCGCTCCCCAGCGTGGCACTGAAAACAACACAATGTGTGGTCTTCCCACAAAAGCAAACCCAGGCTCCCAACAGGCACATCTCCCCATCAACACAATGTCTGCCTCTTAGGAGAGATAGATGGAACCTATCACTATCACCGGAGGTCTAAGTATGGTCAGACCTGAAACACAACCTTAAAATTCCAGTGAGAGAATATAAAAAGAAAAAAAAATTAGATTATTGAGCTCCTCTTAGTTTATTCCACCTTTTATTTTGGGGGGAGGGGGTACATTTTCTAGCTCCCTTAGTTGTTTATCAAGAAGAAAAATAATCAACCAGACATTTTTCTAAGAAATAAACAATAGACCTGTATTTTCTCATAACCTCTGCTCCCGGCTTTCAGACTCCTCATCCCAAGGAAGAGGTGTGTGTGTGTGTGTGTGTGTGTGTGTGTGTGTGTGTGTGTGTGTGTGTGTGAAAGAGAGAGAGAACATGAGCGTGTGCATGTGTAATTCCCCAAGGAAAGTGACAAGCGGGGAATCAAGAATTTTGACCTTAAAACATAGATCAGAAAAACTGGCAGTGCTCCAGATGGCAAGAAGAAAATTAGAGGAATAAGAACTGAGTGGATTTAAGGGCTCTTCCAATTCAGAGAATTTTTCTTGAGAGGAAAAAAGCTCATCTTCAAGAAATGCTCTTTTCCACACAGACCCAAGAGCTGGTTCCTGGCACCAGCTCTTGGATCCTCTGAAATGGCCATTCTACTCTTTGCCCTTAGAAACCAAGGGGCATGATTTGGCGGTGGAATACAGAAGAGCCCACAGAATTCTGCAAACCCATTACCTGATTTAACCCCGTCCTAGGGAGGTCAATGTATAAGACTCAAGGTGGTCTATTTCCTCTCAGAAAAACATGGGGAGGGGGTGATCCCAGAGCCTTACCATGGGGACTTGGCCATACTTCTTCTCATAGATCGGAATACTTTTAGTCTTGAGCTTCTTCAGGACTTCCTGTAGCGCTTCGATCTGCAACACATCGCCCCGGAGCCCGAAGTTGCTGCACTGGCTGCGAGCCCAACCCAGGTGCTCACTCCCAGCCCTAGTTACAAAGAGCCCCGGAACCACACGCACTCCACCCTGGGACTCCAAGGACAGAAAGGGATGTTCGAGGGGTATTAACTTAGCGAGCACTGTCTCACGTACTGACCGCAAGTCCCTTAGACGCTGAGGCTCCTGTTGCTCCGAGGGCCCCGGACAAGGGATTCACTCTACAAACTGCCTGAAGCAGTGGGCTCCAGACGATTTACAGATGTAAGCCTGGGCTTTACGTTCATCTTCCTGCACCCCGACTCTGGCAGTGGGGGTGGGGAAGGAGGGAAAGAAGACGGACGAATACAAAGGAAATGACCGGGCGGCAGCCAAGGGGGATCCGGGAGATACCCACCAGCTCCTTCTCATGAGAGGCATCCTCCACGGCAGAGTAGATGTCCAGGGCTCGGGGCTGGAGCTCAGCGTCCTCCTGGGCCCGGGCGCCCAGAAGAGGTAGCAGCAAAAGCAGGGCGGCACCCAACAGGGCCAGCGGCCGAAGACGGGGGCTCTCCATGGTGCTGAAACTCGGAGCTGCTGTGGCGCGCAACGCTCCCGCCTTTTATAGAGAGCCAGAGCCCGAGTACAGGCAAGAGGGAGGGGGCGACGAAGGAAGTGAGTGTGGAGGAGGGTCCAGGTCAACCGTCTGTAGGCAGCGCTCCGCCACCGCTTGACATCAGTGCCCGCTGGACACCAGGCGCCCACGAACGAAGCTCTGCGCACAGAGCTAGAGCGCAGAGAACAGGGACCCTGCTCCCCAAGTGCTGTCAGCCCCGCGGCAAGGGACGCTCCCCTAGGGGCCAGAGCTGAAACGGAGGGGCGACAGCTGAGGGATGGAGGAGGAGGAGGGGGCTAGGAAATGGAAAATGCCTTCGAGCCAAGGCTCAGGCAGCAAAGTCCCTCCCCATCCCCTAGCAGCAGCAGCAGCAGCAGCAAAGTAATCCACCTCACCAACCCTGCCTTGCCTCTCACTCCAGCCCCACATGTGGCAGCAAGTAGGAGGTGTTGCCTCCAGGCAGGCATGTTTGCTAAGCATTTTACTAGGCACTCTGGGGGGTAGGGGAAGGCCAATATAGTAAACATAACAAAGAGAAATCATGACCTTCCCCAGGATGAGCTCTTCATGGAATCTATGCGGTAATGAGAAAAGAAGACAAACAGACTAACTCCAATTCAGAGGCAGTGTGGGGGGCACAGACAGCCCCATTCTGATTCCAGTCCTGGCTCCACTACTTATAAGCTGTGTGACTTTGGGCAAAATAAATAACCTGAGTATCTCTGTCTCTGTCTCTCTTTTATAAAACTGGCATTTAAAAATGAGCCTCGCAAGTTATCAAAAGGAGGGAATGAGATTTGGTATGTAAAATTTCTGACCCAGAGCACAATAAGCACTAACCCTCCCTGCCTCTCTTTTTTGAACTGTGAGGCTGCCTAGGTAAGTGGCTATGTGCAGTATCCCAGTTTTTCTTTAGGGCAAATTCGCCATCCTCAGGATCCCTGCTACCCACCACCCACTCCTGATATCCAAGAAGCCTGTCTATAAAGAAAGCAAAGGGAGTGAAAAGTCCAAGTCCCTGATTATAGAAATATCTCCAGAGATGAGAAGTCACTAATGAGCCAGGTCCTCAGTGACTTGGGAAGACTGGTTTTTAAAAGGTAGGGGTCCTTACAGCCTGAATGCAAACCAAAGTTCCTGTAGGTGAGGTGTTGGTTTTCCCTACTTAGACCTAGAGGCTTATCTTAATTGCCTGCCCACCTGGCTTCTTTCACCACACCTTTCTTTCAACCCCTTCTAGCCCCATTCACTTTTCTCCATCCCTATTACTACTACCCCAGTTCTGGACAATTGCCCCAACCTACATTTTGCCTACCTCCAGGTCCATCCCATCTTCTCTTGCCTTCCTCTAATCCATAACTCAAGAAAAACAGCCAGAGCATTTTTACCCTTAAAATACACTGATGGCTTCCCATCTTACTAAGCACTAAATCTAAATTCTTCATCCTGACTTACAAAGTACTACATGATTGGCACCTCCTTCCACTTTCGAGTCCTACCATTCTGCCCCAGGCCCCTCCACTCCAGCCTCAGCAGCCTTCTTCTTGGTCCTCTAACAGGTCAAGCTCATTCCCATTTTGAGGCTTTTGCTTCTTAGCTTACCTGGAAAGGTCACCCTGCATTTCTAAATAGTTGGCTGCTCCTTATCATTTAAATTTCAGTTCAAATGTCCTTGACCACCCAATCTAAAGTATCCACCAATTTATTATCCCACAGATTTATTGCTTGGCAGGTGATATGGGTAACTGGAATAGTTAATACATAATATGTGTCTGCTTATTTCATTTATCAAGTATTTAACTGTTACTCAAATGCACACTGGAAAGCAATTCAAGAAGTAATCTCTCTCCTAATGAGTAGCACACAAATTAACAGCATCAAAATATTTTTCCTTAAGATCAATCTAACTTGAAAATTAATCTAATACCTCCCTCAGGTCTGCCTTTTACACATACCTTTAGATTCTATACAACAAAACTTTAGTGGCAGCACATTTTACTTTTTAAAACTTACAGAGACATATTGGCACTCATTGTAAAATTGATTTCCAGTGATAAAAGCATTCTAAACTGCAGAAGGAAAATAGCCCTAAATAAGGTTTTAGTTCATCCTTCCACAAAGATGGGGATACTGCCAATGCAATAATTTCTCTCATAGTGTGTTCTACCCAGACACAAATAATAACTTTTCTTTTGTGCTACTTCTATTGAAAAATACTCAAAGGTTCAAATCCTACTGATGTAAGGTTGGTGCTCATGTTCATGTAAGCAGGATATTACATTTAGTTGATAGGTTTGGAAAGGGACCCTTAGACAATCCTGTGAAGCAAACCAGGGGTATTTTGGTCATTTAGATATCACAATGCTTTTTTCGTCTCTGAACAGAATTATTTGATAACCTGTCTTTAGGAAGCATGTGGTACAGTAAGACATAGGCCATTTTCTTCTTGAGACAACTTTTGTAAGTGTGAGATGTCCTACAGTTCTTACATCATGCACTGTCAGGAGAATTTATACATTCTTGCTAATTTATAATGACTCCACTAGAAAAGAAAAAAGTCCACCTTTGATGCCCCCAAGCAAGTAAAGAAAAATTTGTAATTGGATTTAGTTACTATTTCTCATATCAGATATAGAAAAAGGAAGCAGATCATCTCACAAAATAGAAGCAGTGACCAGCTTGTATCCACGGAGATTTACTGCAGACAAACCTCTCAACCACTCCCCCTAAGATAAACTAGGATTCTAGTACTTTTCTCTCCCTCTCTTCTTCAAATTTTGAGTCATTCCTTTTCCTGTATGGCCCAAAATAACACCTGATCTTTTGGATTGTCATATTGCTCAAATACCAAACTACTTTGTTATCCATTAACCCCCTTTACATCCTTCTGCCAACCAAGTCTTGTTCAACAGTAAAACTTCCTCAGTTGTGGCCAGGAAAACAAAAGCAAAAATAAACAATTGGGACTGCATCAAAATAAAAAGCTTCTGCACAGCGAAAGAAACAATCAACAAAACTAAAAGACAACCTACAGAATGTGAGAAGATATTTGCAAATGATATATTTGATAAAGGGTTAGGATCCAAAATATAAAAAGAAGTGATACAACTCAACACCCAAAAAACAAATAACTCAATTTAAAAATATGAAGACATGAACAGAAATACAGATGGCCAACAGATACATGAAAAGATGTTCAGCATCACTCATCATCAGGGAATTACAAATCAAAACCACAATGAGATATCACCTCATACCTATCAGAGTAGCTAAAATAAAAAACACAGGAAACAACAAGTATGGGGCAAGGATGTGGAGAAAAAGGAACCCTCTTGCACTGTTGGTAGGAATGCAAACTGGTACAGCCATTGTGGAAAACAGTATGGAGGCTCCTCAAAAAGTTAAAAATACTTTTATCAGTGCGGTGGCAACCATAACAATGCTCAGGCTTCAGAAGAGGCTTGCTTCCAGTGTCCTCCACTGTGGCAAAAAGAAGGTCTGTTTGGATCCCAATGAAATCACCAATGCCAACTCCCATCAGTAGATCCAGAAACTGATCAAGGATGGGCTGATCATCCAGAAAACTGTGACTATTCATTCCCAGGCTCAAGTACCAGAAAATTACCTTGGCCTGCCACAAGGGTAGGCATATGGGCATCGGTAAGAGAAAAGGAACTGCCAAGGTTCAAATGCCTGAGAAGATGACCTGGATGAGGAGGATGAGAATTCTGTGCGGCTGCTCAGTTAATACCTTGAGAATCTAAGATTTACTGCCCCATGTATCACAGCCTGTACCTGAAAGTGAAGGGTAACCTGTTGAAAAACAAGCATACTTTCATCAAACACATCCACGAACTGAGGCAGACAAGGTGCACAAGAAGCTTCTGGCCCACAGATCTAAGACCAAGGAAGCATACAAGCACCGTGAAGAACTGCTCCAGGCCAAGGAGGAGGAAATCATCAAGACTCTACCCAAGGAGGAAGAGACCACTCTTTTGTCTATACACAGTGGCCTCAGCAATTACACAGATCAGTTATTCAATAAAGCAAACCTTTATCTGCCTCAAAAAAATTAAAAATAGGGTGCCTGGGTGGCTCAGTTACTTAAGTGTCTGCCTTCAGCTCAGGTCATGATAACGGGGTCCTGGGATCGAGCCCTGCGTCGGGCTCCCTGCTCAGCGAGAAGCCTGCTTCTCCCTCTCCTACTCTCCCTGCTTGTGTTCCTGCTCTTGCTCTCTCTCTCCGTGTGTCAAATAAATAAATAAAATCTTAAAAATAAATAAATAAAATAAAGATAAAATTACCATATGATCCAGTAATTTCACTACTGGGTATTTACACAAAAAACACTAATTTGAAAAGCTATATGTGACCCTATGTTTATTGCAGCATTATTTACAATTGCCAAAATATGGAAGGAGCCCAAGTGTCTATTCCTAGATGAATGGATAAAGAAGATGTGATACACACACACAGTAGAATATCACTCAGCCATAAAAAAAGAATGAAATCTTGCCATTTGCAACAACATGGATGGATCTGGAGAGTATAAAGCTAAGTGAAATAGGTCAGTCAGAGAAAGTCAAATACCTTATGATTTCACTTATATGTGGAATTTAAGAAACAAAACAAGCAAGCAAAAGAAAAAAAGAGACAAAAAGAAAAAACAAGCAAAAGAAAAAAGAGACAGACTTTTTTTTGTTATGTTAATCACCATATATTACATCATTAGTTTTTGATGTAGTGTTCCATGATTCATTGTTTGTTCATAACACCCAGTGCTCCACGCAGAACGTGCCCTCCCCAATACCCATCACCAGGCTAACCCATCCTCCCACGCTCCTCCCCTCCAGAACCCTCAGTTTGCTCTTCAGAATCTATCATCCCTCATGGTTCGTCTCCCTCTCTAACCCACCCCCCTTCATTCTTCCTCTCCTGCCATCTTCCTCTTTTTCTTTTTTGTTTCAGAAGTACAGATCTGTGATTCAACAGTCTTGCACAATTCACAGCGCTCACCGTAGCACATACCCTCCCCAATGTCTATCACCCAGCCACCCCATCCCTACCACCCCAACCACTCCAGCAACACTCAGTTTGTTTCCTGAGATTAAGAATTCCTCATATCAGTGAGGTCATATGATACATGTCTCTGATTGACTTATTTCACTCAGCATAACACCCTCCAGTTCCATCCACATCGTTGCAAATGGCAAGATCTCATTCCTTTTATTGGCTGCATACTATTCCATTGTGTATATATACCACATCTTTTTTATCCACTCATCTGTCGATGGACATCTTGGCTCTTTCCACAGTTTGGCTATTGTGGACATTGCTGCTATAAACATTGGGGTGCACGTACCCCTTCGGATCCCTACATTTGTATCTTTGTGGTAAATACCCAGTAGTGCAATTGCTGGATCGAATGGTAGCTCTAATTTCAACTGTTTGAGGAACCTCCATACTGTTTTCCAGAGGCGTTGCACCAGCTTGCATTCCCACCAACAGTGTAGGAGGGTTCCCCTTAAAAGAGACAGACTCTTAACTATAGAGAACAAAATGACAGTTACCAGAGGGGAGGTGCTTGGGTGGGGTGCCTAAAATAGGTGAAGGGGATTGAAAGTATACTTACCATGGTAAGCACTGAGTAATGTATGGAACTGTTGAATCACTACATTACACACATGAAACTAATATAATGCTGTATATTAACCATACTGGAATTAAACTTTTTTTTAAACTTCCTCAGTTCCCATTGATTTCTTATTTTAAAGTGTTCCTCTTTACTTGTGTTCATTGCACTTTCCTCCAGGTTAAACATTATTTTCTTTGGTACACATTAATAATCTCTTAGGTGGCACACTTTTCATTTCTACATTCCACCTGCCCTGTCTCCAGAAGAGAAATGATTGACATTCATCTTCTATTTACTGACTTTCAATCCATAGTCTTTCAAAGTAACTGATGCTCCTTCTGTTCTAACCAAACATCTTTATCACTATTTGGAAGAAAATAATCTGCAAATAAAGGACACTTGGAGCTGATGCTCAACTGGGAGGTGCTGGATATGTAGGAAAGACAATGTGCTTTACAGACAGCCCTTGAAGGAACAAAGCAGAGAAATTAGACAAAGCTTTCCACTAATTTTTTAGATTTCGATTTAAAAACTTTCAATTTCAGGGTGCCTGGGTGGGTCAGCCAGTTAAGCATCTAACTCTTGATCTCAGCCCAGGTCTTGATCTTGGGGTCATGAGTTCAAACCTCATGTTGGGCTCCATGCTGGGTTGGAGCTTACTTAACAAAAAACAACTTAAAATTTCAAGGCTTTCAATTTTTTAAAAATCTCAATGTTCAATATGTTCACAGCACTGCTAAGTACTGTGGAGATTTAAAAAAAAGACACAGTTCTTGCCCTTGATTTTTGAGTCTGATCGTACCCATAAATACCTATAATATAACATCTCAGTGAGGTAATCGTCCTAATAGAGATAGGGAAGCCCCAAGAAGTCCGAAATTAACTAGTGAGAGGAAACTTCATGAAAAAAATGGTATTTGAGGTGCTGGGTCTTAGAGGGTGGGAAGAATTTCAACAGTAAACATCCCACTCTGGATGTATGCAAAGTCATGGAGACAAGGACATCTGGGGAGATTGAGTGGCCTGGGATGCTGGAGGGTATGGTACATAGACCATGTAAAATGTGGGAAAACAAGACTGGAAGAGGGAGTAGTAGAGCATAAAAGGGAAATTCAGAGCAGCAACAGATCATTCCAAATTTGGCTCCAATGAACAAGAAGTAGAAGCATAAGTGAACGCAAAGGATTCCATCTTTAAAGTAGTAATGCTAAAAGCAAGTTTTATCTAAAGGTGTAGCCTAATAAAAGTAGCCCATGTCAGATACAGGGAAGTATCAGTAATGAAAATATACTTGCCCCAGGACCAAGAAATCTTTGTCTTGTTTCTTTTGCACAGCACACCTGGAGTGCAGCAGAAGGAATGGCACACCTAGCCCACACTTCCTATGCCACAGGTGTCCCATCTTCTCTAACTTTTCTAGATCCAGAGCTCCTAAGCTTGTAGGAAGTGTAGAATTAGTACTGAAGCAGCAGACTAGGATGCCCTAAGAGATGAACTATATGACTTAACAGAGAAAAACGTGAATCCTTCAATGACTGCTCATTGCCTACAATTTCAAGTTAACTTCTCAGCATGGTGTCAAAGTTTCTGTTTGATCTTGGCCCGTATTTCCAATCTCCTTTTCCTCCACTCTCAACCAGTTCTAGCAGATATCTTCTATTATATTTGGCAGGTACACCATACTTATTTCTCACTTTTGCACTGAATGAGAGGAATAGACTAGGTTATGCTACCATAACAAACAACTCCAAAATCTTAGTGACCTGAGAAAAAAACAGATTTCTCACTCATCTTACATGTGTATCAGGGTTAATGAAGTACTGTGTTCATCATGGTCACTCAGGGACCAAGAATGACAGAATAATCACCAGGTCTGACATTGCTGGTTGTGTTCTGGGAAGAGCTCTAGAAAGTCTTGAACAAGCTATTAAAAGCTTTGGCCTGGGAGTCATATTTCACTGGTTTCCAACTCATTAGCCTGAAGAACTAGTCAAATGGCTCAACCAAAGTAAAAAGGAGTGTGTTACCATGCCTAGAATGCACTGACTACCACGTGCACTCTGCATGTTCATACCTCTGCCTTTGTCCATGCCCTTCTCTATGCCTGGAACATCCTCCCATGCCTTGAACATCTAAAAAGCTCATGTTTCAAGACCTATCTTATCTGACACCTTCTTCATCCACTGGTCATCATACCACCAGGTTTACCTTGCCTTTGTTTCCATAAACCTTTATACATGTATTCATTAAAACACCCAACATGCATTATATATTATCATATGTCTATCTCACTAGCTAGACAAAGAAACCCTCGATAGCAAAGAATACATCTAATCACCTTGGTACTCCCAGTATTTAACATGGTACCTGATACACAGATGAGGAAGAGAAAGTTAGGTGCTATGAAAATGAAAGATAATACTCAGACACTAATTCGGTGACCATGCAATCATTTACACAATTTATTACAGAAGACATTTATTGAGCAATTTAAAAGCACTGCCAATTTACTATTTATAAGCACCATTATTACCCTCTTATCAGAAAAAAATGTATGCCAGAGAGGGATAAATTTTTTTCACAGGTAGTCAATTTCAGAAGTAGGATTTCTGGGGTACAGACTCTGGCCTCTCTCAACATTTCCTCTAACAATAAGGGCATTTCAGTTGCAAAAAGGAAAATTTATGCCAAGTACAAAACATGGTCTGTCACTAGGAAGAAGGGTATTGTCTCCATAACCTTGTCGTGGACTTCTTCAGTCTTTTTCCCACATACTCCCTATGGAGCAATATAGAAAGAAAACTGGGATAAGATCAAATCCTAAAGAATCTTGGGAAGTATAAAATCTGTTTCTGATCAGCAGTCTCTGGACATGGACATGACTCCTATGCTGGGCAGTGTTTGGCTTTGATGGCATCTAAGGTCACTTTTACAATAATGATTCTGGGACTCTTCTATGCCTCCTTGAAAACTCATTGAAGTGAAATCTATTTATTTTGACATAAACTATAACCTAAGGAGGAAAAGAATATCATCTGGCATGATCCAAAGAGGCAGGGCCTAAGGGCAAAAGTATATTCTATAGGAAAATGGATCCTGAACATGTCCCTCCTTTATTCTTTAGGTAACCTGCAGCCCTGACATCTCTGTACTGTGCATCAGCAGAAGTTTAATCTGGTTCTGTTTTTAACAAAAGATCCATCATGTTGGCCTGACTTACCAGCTAAGTCAGGCCCAATTTTTCCTGCTCTGCAAGCTAGATGTATTGACATTCAGATCTGTGTACCTCCCATCAAACTGCCTCTATAAAGCCAGCCTGGTAAGGCCTCTGAGATGGATGAGCCAGCAATCATTCCTTAAGCTCCCCTAATATTTTGGAAAGCCATAGGGACTATGGTTATTACTCAGGAAGGTGAGATTAGAGTGCAACTTTGAGAAGAATGAAGCCCAGAGAATGGCAGGTTTGCCCAAGGTCATGTGTCAAGCTTTCCTCTCCTATTAAGGGACTACAGGAAAACAGGTGTTTGGAAACCCAGTTTAACTTTATGAATGGGAGTATAGACAAGTGAAGCTCTTATATTTCTATACAGAGAAGCTTAAAGATCTTAGGGAAGGCAATCTCATCAGAAGAAGGGTACAGAGTGGGGGATGTCTTAAAGCTGCATTTACCATAGAGAGTTCACTGATTTATGGGGATCTTAGGAAGAAAACAATGGAGATTATGGGAATACGTTTTAAAAATCCTCAATTTTCCTCAGGGCCTAACACTCCCTTTTCTACCCTTCTCTGGGAAACACAGCTCTTCAATCATACTCTGCTCTCAGGTTCCAGGGCCTCTGTTCACCTGAGGCTGTGGTGTACATCATGGCAGTTTGGGTCTCCTCCACCCCTGAACCACTGTGCGATGGTTTATGTTATAATGTGTTATTGTTCACAAGCATTTGGTGGCCCTCCCTAGAGGAGGATTATACTTTGGACTCCCACAAAAGTATATGCTTTTCGACTTCTGTGTGGCCCTTTGACTCACTTTGACCAATGAAATACAAGCAAAAGTAGGAGGCACTGTTTTCATGGTGAAGCTTTAAAAACCAGTTCATACTTTGCCCTGCTTTCTTTTTCCCTCTCCCATGCTGATTGGCAATGTTCCAGATAGAGGCAGCTCTGTGAGCCTGTGTTATGGAAAGTTCTGGAAGGAAGAAAATGTTGAGCAGAGCTACAACCAGCCTGTATGGACATACCATATGAATGAGGAATAAACTTTGTGGATTTAAGCCACTGAGCTTTTGGGGTCATTTGTTACTACAGCGTAATTTAGCTTTATCAGGCCAACCCAGATATACAGATTACCATACCCACCAACCCATCTCATATATAGTGCTAGTTATCTATGCTGCATAACACATTACCCCAACATTTAGTGGCTGAAGACAACATGTCTTTATCATCTCACCATTTCTGTGGGTCAAGAATCCAGGCATGGCTTAGCTAGATCATCTCTTTCAGCATCAGCACAAGACTGTAATCAGAAGGTGTGATCATAAGGTGTAAGATGACTGGGGCTGCAGTCAACTCAAGGACCAACTGAAGCAGGATCCACCTCCAAGATAACTCAGTGGGTATTGGCAAGGTGTCAGAGAAGTAACCTCTCATCACTTTTGCCATATTCTATTCACTGGGTCCTGCCCTCACTAAAGGGCAGGCAATGACATAAGGCATGAATATCAGGAGGCAGGGATTAATGGGAATGTATTAGAAACTGTATCACAATGATTGCCAAAAAAAAGTAAAATGAAATGAACAAGCATTGAGCAAGAACCTAAGCTTGAGTGGTGAGACAAGAAAGAGAACTGCGGAATTCTATCACTGCGGCTCTGAAGCCCAGGAATGTTAACTATCTTGCCTAGGATATGTAGTTAGCAGTAAAGCCAGAATGAAAATTCAGATCAGCGCTCTTTCCACTAGACAGTCATAAGTGAAAAATTAAATAGCAATACAAGACAAATTGCATTCAACTGAAACAGAAGCTAGGCCATCAGTTGCTAATTGAATTGTCACATAAATCATCCAGACAATGAGTGAATTAAAAGTGCAGAAAGACAAGCTCTTTAGGCTAGGGGCAATCAAAAGTAGGTCGTAATATGAGCTAGACTTTGAAGGGTAGAATTGTTTGAGCAGAAAAGAAGGGAAAAGTGTTCTTGGCAAGTAAATGGCCAAGCTGGGAGTTCTTCAGGGGAACCCTCGGGCATCACACAGAAATGCTGATATCTCTACTCTTTCTGTCTTCAGTCTTAACTCATCAGGTGACACAGATATTTTCCAAACAGACTATCTCTGGAACATTGTGCGTCAGAGGTGAAGCCACATAGAGAGAACCTTCAATTTACCCTTCTTAGGTAAGTGGTACCCAACCTCAGGAAAAAGGATCAGAATCAACTAGAAATTTTTGCTTGGGAAACTACGTATGCTTATAGCCCCCCCCAAAACCTGAGGCACCAGAATGTCTGTGGAGGGGGGCAGTGGAGCTCAGGTAGCTTAAGAAAGTCATCCCAAGTGATTCTGATATAACCCCCTGGTTAGAGAGTACAGCTGTGGGGCTTTTTGCATCATCTGGTGAGTTCTCAGGGTGTACACTTTGCCCTACAAAAGAACTCCAAGGCCAGGTCTTTTCAGGATGCTAATACCCTCCCTCATAAAATATGAACAGCTCGATAGCTAAACCAGGATGGATTGATGTCCCCTCAATTAAGGGCTTTCCAAGAGTGCTTGATGTACAAAGATAAGCCCCCCAAACAGTAACCTTAATAGTAATTAAGCCTTGGTGAAAGACTCATTTTTACCCACCTTGGACAGATATTATATTTCCCATTCTATAGGTGATAAAACTGATAATTTAAGTAACTGGATCCAGGTCTACAGGCCAGTGGGAAGGAAGTTGGGCCAAACTGTTTACTTTATCAAGTTTATCATTGTTTGAGAAAAGAAGGTGTGAAAAGACAAAGCAAAAGAGAAATAGAAAATAAGACAAAATCTAAAAAAATTTTCAAATATCATAAAAAGACATAACATGATGTCAAAATCCCTATGGTTCCCTGACAAACCATGTCAATTTTTATTGGAAACTGCAAAAATGTCAGGCTGAGTCTCCAAGTGCAAGCTTTGACCTTCCCAATGTGAATGGAACTCTGTTTTATGAGGCAGACCATCAACTTTGCACTGAGGTCCTCCTGTATGCCCCGCCAAAGCTCTCCCAGGAAATCGAAGAGGCCTGTAAGGGCGCTTTGGCTAATGGAAGAACAAAGATCTCACCCTGTGCAGACACAAACCTACCATGCTTCACTGACAAGAAGAGACCCTGACAAGGCATAGCTATTAGCATTTATAATGCTTCTTGCCCAGATGCAAATGTCATTTTCTGCCATTTGCACTGCTGACCAGGGTGGCCCTGGAAGAAGGCATTGCTGATGGACACAGCCTTTACCCAGTGCCCTGCAGGGGGGTTGGAATGGACTGTAACTGTAGCTTTGCCCATGGCAGCGGTCAGATACCCAGAGAGACCAATCTCTCCCAGTGCTTGCTAATGAAATTTCTCCTCAGGAGATGAAAAAGTCTTCAAATGAACCTGTCAAGTTCGTTTTATTTTTTTTATCATTATGTTTTCTCTCTAGAGCAAGGGTGTACAAAAAAGAGCAAGTAGCCTCCAGATGCCATCACTTGTTTTGTAGGGATCTTAATATTTGCCGTATGATAGTCAGAGGTCCAAGCATTTCAAAGGGAAACTTTGAAGTAATGCTTTGTTCCTTTCTTGTCTATTCTTTCTCCAGGATTCTGCAAAAACATATCTTAGTCCAGAGGTGTGGACATAGAAGTCCTAAAAGCCCAGTTACATGGGAGTAAATAAGGGTAAGTGAAGGGGCTGCCCAAACAGGCTGGGAGAAAGGTAGAAACCAATTTTGCATTCAAGACTTCATAAGCCCATTTCTCTGACAGAGACCCAAGGTTCTAGTGTTATTTATGTGGAAACCCTAAATAAAGTTTCTTAACTGGGCTGCAAATGAGAACCACCTTGGGAGCTTTTCAAACAATACCCAGCATCAGCGATTCTGATTCAGTTGTCTGGGGTGGTGCCCAGGCAATGTCCTTTCAAAGCTCCCCAGGTGGAAGATGGAAGGCTCTCACTCTCCCTGAGCAGAAAGGCCCTCCTAGGGGCCTAAATGCACTGAACTGAGCATTTGGATCTGTTTCCTTTGTTCTAGCCTAGTGGTTGTAAATCCAGCTATCTATCTAGCAAGTAAGTTAAGGCCCAGATACAAGACAACAGACAGTGGTAGAGCATCTAGCTTTTCAAGAGGAGATAAAAATTTGGATTTTTACATGAAACTTCCTGATTTTAAAATGTTGACAACTGATTTAAAAGGGAACTCTTTGAAGGTGTGTAAGGCAGGAGCCTTGGTTTCCAACCACAGCATTTCCTACACTGTGTCCTCAGGTCACCTGGGGCAGGGGGGGAATCTCTTTCTTTCTGGGATCAACTAGCAAAACTGAAAAAAGCAAGCATATCTGCAGAGCTTGAGTGCATCCTCCTGTCAGTTGGCCTTCATCATCATTTATACATGTGTCTTTAATTGACAGACTTGGGTTATAGGGAGGGCACAGGAAATCCCTATAAATAAGATGGGTGACCCTGACCCTGAGAGGCTTCACTAGGCCTTAGACAAGAATGTGCCACTGGGAGGGGCACCTGGGTGGCTCAGTTGGTTGGGCATCTGCCTTTGGCTCTGGTCATGATCCCAGGGTCCTGGGATCAAGTCCTGCATCAGACTCCCTGCTCAGCAGGGAGCCTGCTTCTCCCTCTGCCTCCTTGTGCTCTCTCAATCTATCTGTCTCTCTCTTTCTCCTTCTCTCAAGTAAATAAAGTCTTTTTTTTTTTAAGTGTGCCACTGATTCCAGGACTTTGGAGGAAACTCAACAAAAATAAGGAGGGGAATAAGTGAACCCTCAAAAGATCATTGTTGAGGCTTTTTGTTAAGATCACCAACCAGAAAGTATGGTGTATGGAAAAGAGCAAAGGGCACTGAAGCCAGACACTTACCTGCTGTACAGGTACAACGCCCTGTGCTGGCAAACCACACCGTCTTCCAAGCCTCAGATGGTACATCCATCAAATGGACATAAAAATACCTTCTCCATAAATACAGTATGGAGGTTCCAAAAATAAATAAATAAAACTACCCTATGCTCTAGTAATTGCCCTACTGGCTATTTACCCAAAGAATACAAAAACACTAATTCAGAAAGATATATGCACCCCTCTGTTTATTGCAGCCTTATCTACAATAGCCAAATTATGGAAGCAGCCCAAGGGGCCATCTATAAATGAAGAGATAAAGAAGATGTGGTGTACACACACACACACACACACACACACACACACACACACACACACACACACACAGGAATATTATTCAGCCATAAAAAAGAATGAAATCTTGCCATTTGCAACAAAACATGGATGGAGCTAAAGAGTATAATGCTAAGCAAATAAGTCAGTCAGAGAAAGACAAATACTGTATGATTTCACTCACAGGTGGAATTTAAGAAACAAAAAACAAAGGGAAAAGAGAGACAAACCAAGAAACAGACTCAACTCTAGAGAACAAACTGATGGTTACCAGAGGGGAGGTGGGTGGGGGATGGGGGAAATAGGTGATGGGGAGTAAGAGCACACTTATCTTGATGAGCACTGAGTATTGTATACAATTGTGGTGGTTTTTTTTTTTTTAAAGACTCTATTTATTTGAGATAGAGAGCTAGAGAGAGAGCATGCATGGGCAGGGCAGAGGGAGAGAGAGAAGAAAACTCCCCAGTGAGCATGGAGCTGACACGGGGCTCAATCCCAGGACTCTGGGATCATGACCTGAGCCAAAGGCAAACGCTTAACTAACTGAGCCACCCAGGCGCCCCTGTATACAACTGTTGAATGACTATACTGTACACCTGAAACTAGTATAACACTGTACGTTAAGTATACTGGAATTAAAATTTAAAACTTAGTTAAAAAAAAAAAAAAACTTCCCCATAGAGTTGGAATGGTGAGACAGGATGAATCTGAAGCACCCAACACATGCACTGTGCTAAATTCCCAATCAGAAAAAGCATCCGTTTTCATGCCTTGATAATCTAATTAAAACATCTCAGAATTCCTATTGTTGAAAGTTCTCCCAAATAGATGATTTATTTCTAAATTCCCTTTGTTTATCTGCAACAGCAGCAAGCACACTTTCCTTCCACATGTGTGAACACAGGTGACAAATGCCTCCTTCCATCAGAGCTCTTTCTTCCTTCCAGGATTTCAGTACATGGTCCTTGTCACCCTCTGAATTCTGCTCACCCTTCCACAATACTTCAAGTATTTCACAGTACTACTGTATCACCTGCCACTCAGCATGTCACAATGTAGAAACACCATGACAGAGTTGTCTGCATATGGTCACCTGACATAGTTACCCTTGGGGAAGAGGCTACGTGTTATGCATCTTTTCATCTTTTTCAAATATAGAAATGTCACCCAGGAGACCAAAATGTCACTCAAGGCACTTTCTCCCAGCCTCTTTCTGCCAAGCCTCATCTTGCCTCCAGCATCTGCTGCCATTTCTGAAATCACCTTTCCCATCTCAGTGGGCTTTGCACTCTAAAAAGTAGCTACAGCCATGGCTTACCTTCCTCCACAACATCTGTCTATATTCAATTTAATTCCATAAACATGCAGGGACTTCTATCTCCAACCACTCTAAGGCCCTGAGGAGGAAGAACTGAGCAATACACAGCCCTTTGCCGGAGCTTCCCACAGTATTAAGGTTGTATATCAAGTTTGCTTGAAGGGATGACAGCCCATCCATGGTTAGGCAGCTTTTTATTAATATTTCTCTGTTCTGTGTCTTTTTACCAAGACATCCACCTGTGATTCTGATTCCCTGCCCCAGGAATGGAGCAGAAATGGCTATTAACTCATTAACTGATTATTTTATACAAAGAGTTTTTATGTCTACATGGATCTCAAAGGAGAGTAGGATATGCTACCCCAAAATGTGCCATTGGCATAAAGATTATTCAGGTAAGACTTTGAGCTGAAAGCAACTGAGAATCAATAGATACAGGATATATTTGCTTAAAAGCAAAGCACAAATTTCCCTTTGTGAAAGTGTCCCCCACCCCCTCCTGTGTCAGGAAGAGGAGAGTGACCCTTATCATAAAAGATGGAGAGCCAGCACCAACATGAACTTGCAGAAACAAACCTTAATAACATAGCCCTCACCTTCCATTAGTTTCCCCCGTGTACTCCCTAGCTGCTTCCACACAGTTTATTGTCTGTTGAAACCCACACCCTCTTTCCTTTAGTAAGAAGGGTAGACAAGCTCCTGAGTCTAAAGAATTCTTTGAGTTTCACTTTTCTGTGAATTCCCATGCAAGTAAATATTCATAAAAATTGTGTGCCTTTTCTCCTGTTGATCTGTCTATGGTCACATTTGCAGGGCCCCACTCACTGAACCTAAGAGGGTAAAGGAAAAGTTTTTCCTCCCTCACGATTCTCTTCAAAGCAGACATTCTCAGGGATGGTATACTAATACTTAAAACCTAAGGGCCTGGAGCCCTTTCCTGAAAGGTTCACTGTAGTTTAACCATAAACGACTGAACCCTATGCATGCAGGGTTGTTGACTGAGAATTGCCAACACTTATTTGCCCTTAAGCAATGACTATGTTGCTGGGAGTGGGATGAGGGGACATCGAACTATGACAATCAGTGTGCGATGAGATTACAGAGGAGGAAGACACACAACTCCCCACATTGGAACTCACAAGCTGGGCTTCTAGCCCCCTTCAAATCCCATTCTCCAATATGGCAACCACTTAGATCTTTTTTTTACGCATGAATTGAGTCTTCTTGTTCCCTACTTAGATCTCTGGAAGCCTTAACTCTGCACTCAGAACAATTCCTAATTCCCTTCATGACCCACAAGATGCACCTGGTCTTGCCACCCCTCCCCATCTTCCAGCACTTGTTTTATGAGCATCTGCTAGGCCGCAGATCTCCACTAATCTCATCTCATCTGCCCCCCCCGGACCCCCACCTACTCCCACACATTTCTTCTCATCTTCTAGATCTTTTGCTCTAACGCCACCTCATCCAGTCCTTCTCCAGCCACTCAAAATAGCTGCCTTTGTTATTCTTTATCACAGATTTCCAGTTCTGGACATGAACAGACATTGCAGCAAAGAAGACATCCAAATGGCCAACAGACACATGAAAAAGTGCTCAACGTCGCTCGGCATCAAGGAAATACAAATCAAAACCTCCATGAGATACCACCTCACACCAGTCAGAATGGCTAAAATTAACAAGTCAGGAAATGACAGATGTTGGTGAGAAAGTGGCAATGCAAGCTGGTGCAGCCACTCTGGAAAACAGTATGGAGAGCCCTCAAAAAGTTGAAGATATGACCCAGCAATTGCACTACTGGCTATTTACCCCAAAGATACAAATGTAGTAATCCGAAGGAACACCTGCACCCCAATATTTATAGCAGCAATGTCCACAATAGCCAAACTATGGAAAGAGCCCAAATGTCTATCAACAGATAAATGGATAAAGATGTGGTATATATCTATAATGGAATATTATGCAGCCATCAAAAATGAAATCTTGCCACTTGCAATGATGTGAATGGAACTAGAGGGTATTATGCTAAGTGAAATAAGTCAGAGGAAGACAATTATCATATGATCTCACTGATATGAGGAATTTGAGAAACAAGACAGAGGATCATAGGGGAAGAGAAGGAAAAATGAAACAAGACAAAACCAGAGAGGGAGACAAACCATAAGCGACTCTTAATCTCAGGAAATAAACTAAGGGTTGCTGGAGTGGTGGGGGGTGGCGGGGGGTTGCTGGGTGATGGACATTGGGGAGGGTATATGTTGTGGTGAGCGCTATGAATTGGGTAAGACTGATGAATCACAGACGGGTACCCCTGAAACAAACAATACAGTATATGTTAATTAAAAAAAAAAATTCCAGTTCTGTCCCAACACTTATCACTACCTTGAAAGTGACTCATTTGTTTCCTTGTTAGTTGTTTATCTTCCCCCTTAGACTGGAAATTCAGTGAGGGCAAGAATCTAAGCTGAGGAGAACAATGCCAGGCACAGAGTGTCCTGGGAATGAACAGTTGTGAGCGAGGAAATGAGCAGGAGGTCAACCTTCTGGGCAGGCCCACCCCACCCATCCCTTCATCTGACATGCTGGGCTTGTGCCATCTGCACCCAGCCACCCCTCACCTGCTCATGGCTCAGCAGGTGCACATGCTCCCACAGACCCCGGACTTGTCCAGTGGTGTCTCAGGGTCAACCCCTTGGCATCTGCATTCCTGGTTCCCCTCCCTTCCCCAGGAAAGCCTGTGGGAAGCCTACTGGGTAGAAATACAAGTGTGTCCCTCCCCCTCCCTCCTCATCCCTACACACACACACACACACACACACACACACACACACACACGAAGCACACCTAGGGTTCCGCAGAGAAAGACTCAAACTGCCCAAGAACATCTCCTGTGAGGGACAATTTGGCTTTATTTTAAGATCTTGAACTCCTGGTCCTTCATGCCCAAGCTGTTTCCCAAGGGAATCTACGCTGGGCCTTTGCTCTGGGGCACAAGTCAGGCCCAGGGATGGCCTTGCCACTGCCACCCAGGACATCAGATGTGACCGGAGTTCCCAACAGTGTCAGTGAATGACCGTGGACCACTGGGTGACATCATACATGACCCAGCACCAGACTTTCAATGTGGCACATCACAGGCTTAATCATAAGATCCAGAAAATACAGACTTCATGCCTCCAGAACAAAATGGCTAAGATTTCTTTTCCTAGGGATCAGACAGATTGAGCTGAAATGGGTGTTGATAATACCCCCTGATTGCATCTCAAAGATCATTTCCCCAAACTAAGCCTGGGCCTTGCCGTCAGAGAGCTTATTACTTTATAGCTGCATCCACTGGGGAAATTTTTGTTCTAAGATATATAGCACTGGAGAAATGGAAAAAAACCTTTTACTATTGTATAGTGAAGAGGTGAGGGGGTGTGGGGATAGTAACCTCATTAATTTTTAGGATAGCTGAGAGCTTCTTATTCAACAGCAGCCTTGAAGAAAAGATGCATTAGTGCTCTTGGAGGGGATGCATTCAATGGACGTGGACATCAGAACCCAGTTATGGACACTAATAACAGAAACTAACAGAGCCCCTTACTCTGGGCCAGGCACTGAGCAAAGCAGCTGATAGGCACTTCTCATTTAAAATGAGGGTCAGGAATTATTCGCCCATTTTTACATAAGGAAACTAAGGCTCAGAGAGGTTAAGTAGCCACACAGCTTTGCCACATGGCTCCATCAGTTCTTACCACCATCACTAGGCTTTTGAACTAGGGGATCAGTGAGAAATCCAGGGAAGGTGACAAGCTTAAAATCCACTAATCACCATCCACTGCCATGTGGTTTTCCCCTGCCCCCATTCAGGTTGCTCTCAAGATTGCTGCTTCAAACTAACATTTGCAGAAGCAGTGAGGGAAATAAAGAGCAGAAAGGCAAAAGCCCCAAAACCCTCACCTGCCTCCTACTCACACTGCCCCAAGTGACTCCCATTACACAGGACACCCATGGCTTGGCTTTGAAACATTAACAGCACTCAGCATTAGTCACCACATTTTCAATGAAACTGAAAACAACATACTTTTAAAAAGCTGCTCTCTTTCAAAGCTCTACACACAGAACTGAATCTAATGAGTGTCCTTTAAATACAATTTAGCATAGGTTTCTTTTGTGATAGAAATAATAATGAATGGCTACCATTTACTATTTACTAGGTGTCAGATGCTTTACACAGATATTTCTCTTAAAAGTTGTATCACAAATAATGTACACTATACCAATATTTTAATAGCTATTAACTTAATAGTTAATGTTATTAATTATGAATACACCATTCAAGTATTTTATTTATCCATTTTAAATTATTAGCAAAAATAACAATTTAATTCTTTGACTTTTTAGCAATTATACTTCAGAACGGGTCCAGGCCCTACTGAGATTAATTGGTTTAGTCCTCCTAACAATGCTATGTTATTATCTCATTTTTTTGAAGATGAGGAAACGGAGGCCCAGAGAGCTTAAGTAATTTGGTCAAGGTCACACAGCAAATAGGTCGCAGAGCTGAGATGTGAACCCTAGCAATCTGATTTCGGAGTCCCAACTTATGACCTCTGTGCTCTGCTGCTTCAAGTCCTCCATAATCCCAGTGGCTCTTAAGAGAGAAAATGATAACTGCACAAAACTAGTAATTACAAAAAAAAAGAATTTGCAGATTCAGGGAAGAGTCTACCCTTGTGACAGAGTCAAAATCATATACAATTCATAGAAACATACACTGGGTTGAGATCAAAATAAATGATACGTGCTTAATGTTACATATCATAGAGATACTCATTTTTTTATTCTTTAAATTTTTATTGTTATGTTAATCACCATACATTACATCCTTAGTTTTGGATGTAGTGTTCCATGATTCATTATTTGTGCATAACACACAGTGCTCCACGCAGAACGTGCCCTCTTTAATATCCATCACCAGGCTAACCCAACCCCCCACCCCCCTCCCCTCTAGAACCCTCAGTTTGTTTTTCAGAGTCCATCATCTCTCATGGTTCGTCTCCCCCTCCGATTTACTCTTCATTCTTCCCCTCCTGCTATCTTTTTTTTTTTTTAACATATACTGCATTATTTGTTTCAGAGGTACAGATCTGTGATTCAACAGTCTTGCACAATTCACAGCGCTCACCATAGCACATACCCTCCCCAATGTCTATCACCCAGCCACCCCTCCCTCCCACCCCCCACCACTCCAGCAACCCTCAGTTTGTTTCCTGAGATTAAGAATTCCTCATATCAGTGAGGTCATATGATACATGTCTTTCTCTGATTGACTTATTTCACTCAGCATAACACCCTCCAGTTCTATCCATGTCGTTGCAGATGGCAAGATCTCATTCCTTTTGATGGCTGCATAATATTCCATTGGGTATATATACCACATCTTCTTTATCCATTCATCTGTTGATGGACATCTTGGCTCTTTCCACGGTTTGGCTATTGTGGACATTGCTGCTATAAACATTGGGGTGCACGTACCCCTTTGGATCCCTACATTTGTATCTTTGGGGTAAATACCCAGTAGTGCAATTGCTGGATCGTATGGTAGTTCTATTTTCAACTGTTTGAGGAACCTCCCTACTGTTTTCCAGAGTGGTTGCACCAGCTTGCATTCCCACCAACAGTGTAGGAGGGTTCCCCTTTCTCTGCATCTTCGCCAACATCTGTCGTTTCCTGACTTGTTATTTTTAGCCATTCTGACTGGTGTGAGGTGGTATCTCACTGAGGTTTTGATTTGGATTTCCCTGATGCCGAGCGATGTTGAGCACTTTTTCATGTGTCTGTTGACCATTTGGATGTCTTCTTTGGAAAAATGTCTGTTCATGTCTTCTGCCCATTTCTTGATTGGATTATTCTTTGGGTGTTGAGTTTGATAAGTTCTTTATAGATTTTGGATACTAGCCCTTTATCTGTCATTTGCAAATATTTTCTCCCATTCTGTCAGTTGTCTTTTGGTTTTGTGGACTGTTTCTTTTGCTGTGCAAAAGCTTTTGATCTTGATGAAATCCCAATAGTTCATTTTTGCCCTTGCTTCGCCTTTGGCGATGTTTCTAGGAAGAAGTTGCTGCGGCTGAGGTCAAAGAGGTTGCTGCCTGTGTTCTCCTTTAGGATTTTGATGGACTCCTGTCTCACATTTAGGTCTTTCAACCATTTGGAGTCTATTTTTGTGTGTGGTGTAAGGAAATGGTCCAGTTTCATTCTTCTGCATGTGGCTGTCCAATTTTCCCAACACCATTTGAAGAGATTATCTTTTTGCCATTGGATATTCTTTCCTGCTTTGTCAAAGATTAGTTGACCATAGAGTTGAGGGTCCGTTTCTGGGCTCTCTATTCTGTTCCATTGATCTATGTGTCTGTTTTTGTGCCAGTACCATACTGTCTTGATGATGACAGCTTTGTAATAGAGCTGGAAGTCCAGAATGAGATACTAATTTTTTAAGATAAAGTAAATACTTAGAAATGTTTACAACACTTACAAGCATTCTTACCTGTAATTTGATAGTGCTGCCATTTATAAATCAACAGGAATGGTGTATAATGGATGTTTATGCAGGCAGTAACCAATGAGCTAAAACCCACATGTAGATGAGTTTTGGGGAAACAGACAATAGCTACATAATTGTGTGTGTGCGTGTGTCTGCCTGCCTCTCTTTCTCTCTCTCTCTCTCTCTCTCTCTCACACACACACACACACAAACACACACACACGCACACAGAGGGGAGGGAGGACACTCAGGTAGAACACAGAGTGTGTCTGCAGTCCCAATTAAGCAAGCAACACTGCCAGGATTTGAAGCAGATCTGATCCAAAGCCCACATGCTTGCTGCCCCCTACCTGCCTTTCTGAAAGAATGGATGAGAAAGGTTTTCAGTTATGTTTTCCTATAAAACCTAAAATTTAGGTTGAAAGCTATTTCATCAAGAAGGGATAAACAGACCTAAGACCCCTAAAGTATAATTTATCTGTCATTCTTTGATTCATTTCTATCCTTCAGAAACTTTCTATTCCTAGGATCTTTCATTTATCACCCTAATTATTAAAAGGGTTATCTATTTAACTGGTTGTTTTTAGTGTAAAATTCTGTGAAGTTTGCTCGAAGTTTGGAATTCATATCTTACCTTATTTCTTTTTAGTTTACTGTAAACTATTCCCTTCTCCCTTTTTCTAAATGACTTATTTTAAACCAAAATATACAGCAAAAGAAACCAAGGAGTTTTGTGGGAAACCTATCTATGGATATCGTTATGAATTTGTCTATTGTTAGCCTCTGAAACCATGATCCTTACCACAATGGTGATGGACAGGACCATTCTGGATAAGCACTGTCTAAAAAGCAGGCGAGACAGAAGAGGGAGGGAGGAGGAAAATTGTTAAACTTCATCGCAACTGGGTCATAAAGCAAAATAAAATGCCTGTAAGCTGTGTGTCTCCCTTAAGATGCTTTATTAAAAAACACATTCTGCATTTCTTTGCCTTTAACCATATCTTCCAGACAAGTTTCTGCCCTCTGCTTTGTTTCAATTGGCTGGCTAACCCTGAGGTCAATCAAGCTAACTTCTCAAATGTCAGGCACACCAAGAAAAGAATACTGGTGGTTAGGGTAGAGACTTGGTTGCTCCTGCCCAGAACTGACCCGCCTGGAGGGTCGCCTCCATCCCCCACCAACTCGAAAGAATAAGAGACTCACTTAGTGGGAATGCTCACTCTATTCGTCGCTGTCTATGAATGTCTCGATCTCAAACTACTTTAGAGACTAAGGTTAAGGTTAGGGTTAGGGTTAGGGTCAGGAATAGGGTGAGCCAAAGCAATGCCCTGAATTTTCCGAAGCTAGAGCTACTTCCCTCTTCCTCTGCATATTTCAGTGTTCTTCAGGCATCCCGAGAAACCATAATGGGGTGGGATCTGCTGGGCACTGCACTGAGCCTTACCCACATTGATGGCAACTCTATGCAGGGAGTGATGTCATTTGCACCTTTGCCCAGAGAAGAAGAGGAGATGCAGGCTGGGACTACACAACCAGGCAAGCTGGCTCCTGGGCCAACTACCAAGGACACAATTTTGCCAGCTGAGCACTCTAGCACCCCTGCAGGTGTCTTGGTATAGAGGCAAGAATAATGAGGCAGAATAATGAGGAAGGGACCTGAGAAGAGAAGAGGAAGGCTAAGCAGGGAACTGAGTGCCAAGGAAAAGGTTCACAGTCTGTGCCACCCTCTCTGCCCTTGGACCTTGAAAGGCAAATGTAAACTTCTAGAACCAACTTCAAGACTGCCATCTGGGTCCTCAGAGGCCTGAAGAGGAGGAAATGGGGCTAAACTTGAATTTCCAAATCTTTCTGAGCCTGCTGAAAGCTAAGAAATGTCTGCTTGAAGGAGATTGCAGAGTCTCTGTGTCCCTGGAAACAGACTTTAAAGAGAAGACAGTCCTCTCTCCTGGGTATTGGACTTGGTTCCATCAAAGCAGGATGTTCTGCTATTGCCCCACCCCCACCACCAGTGAAACCCTCTTTTCTCCCGTCTGCCCCTTTCTTCCCCCTTCTCTACAACTCTTCACTAATTTGACACTTTGAAATACTCCACCACTTATCTAAAACTCAGTCACGCCATCCAGTAATCCTTGAGTGCTTTGATATACAGACAATTAAATGGTTCTTGGCTCAGTAATAAGACTTACTATGTCAGAATGAAAAAGAAATAATGCTTCAAAACTTCTTGTCCCCACAAATCACCACTCTTTCAAGTCTGCAACAAATGTCTACAATTAAATGTCCATTAAACATAAAAATTTTAAAGTTTTTTCTAATAAACCCTCATTCCTGGAGCAATAAAAACTGTTCGTGTGGACAATATCCCTGTAAATATTTTTTCCCCTGTTGGTCTTCAAATGTATCACTTTCAATTAAATGCCCAATGTGGATTCATTTACAGAGTGAGAAGACTTTAACGTCTCCTCTGCCCAAAGACCCTCGGATGGCTGCTATCTCTCAGGGACAATGTTCATCTCTAGGGAATTTTTCCATTAGCCATGGGTCATCACTACTCTTGAAATTTATTAAGTTTATTTGTTATGTATGTACATACATAATGCAGTGCTTTGGCATTAAACAGACGAGTTCAATCCCAACCCAGCAATTCTTCCACATGTGCATAAAGAGCCATGTACACAGAAGAATATTACACTAGTTTTTTAATAGAAAAACCATAGGAAATAACCTAAATATCCACCCTTAAGGAAATGCATTGGTATGGTGGAACATTACACAATATTTCTGTTCTATAGTTAACAATTTCAAGTCAACTCCCATGCCACAATGGTAGTAATGCTTGCTTGAGAACACAAGAGGGATTCAGTGGAAATCTGTATTACCAAAAAACAGCTCAACACCTTTGTCCTAGAAATAGATGGCCGGGGGCATCTTTGATAAGAGCAGCAACAACAAATGGCGGTTATACAGCACTTTCCACGTCAGGCGCTGTTCTAAGTGCTTTACGTGTTTTAGCCCAATGTGTCCTCCCAACAACCCAATAAAGTTAAGACTATTAGAACCCACATTTCACAGATAAAGAAATTAAGGCACCAAGAAGACAGGAAAGTTGCTGTCGCACAACTAGTCATGGCAGGACTGGAATTCAACCCAGCCAGTCTGATTCTAGATGCTGTGATCCTATCCATTTTGCTGTCTGTTTCTCTATTGCAATCAAAATGGACAGATGTCAAAATAAAATGTGAGTGAGAAAGAAGGAGAATACAAAATTTTATGTAAGACATCATGTATGGAAACTTTAAGAGCACATATATAATAATACCTACTATTGGCTACTAATACACAAATATACTATGTTAAAGTATCTTTAAGTGGACTGGAAGAAGATACACCTAACTCCTGAAAGTGGTTCATTAGGGAAAGAGGGGGTAAACAAGTCATGAGGAGGTGGAAATGAGGAAAAAGGTTGAACTTAGTCACTAATATTTTATTTCTTTAAAAAGATCTCAATTTCGATGAGTAGATGAAGTCAAATGCATCGCCCTTTCACTTTTCCCAGGAGTCCAACAAAAGGTACCTATTTTCCCCCATCATTCATATTTGCAAAACCCAGAATCCACAAACATGCTTTAATCTACTAGCATTTGCATTATTAAGATACAGCTTAAATGACATTTACTTTTAAACGAATTTTATGAAGCTGTGCATTTTAATGGTGTGAGTCCATTAGAAGGAAAAAGCCAAATAGGTTAAAACAAACACATTTTACTTTCTTCTAGTAAAAGTGATGCAGGTTCACTTTAGCAACTTCAGAAAATTCTACTATATGCAAAAAGAAGACACTTCACTGATATACCACTGTTTATGTTCTCAGGTCTATTGTTCCAGGGTTCTTCTATGATTAAATACACACAGAATTTTGATACAAAAATGACACTATGTGATATCCATCTCCATAAACTATTTTCCACTAATACAGATCAAATGTCTTTACATTTTTTCTGCATTATTTTAAACAGTTGCCTATATTTTATTCTCTCAATCCACATATTTATCCAACAGTTATTGCCCCCCCAAAAAGATTAAAGACATTTTCAGAAAAATGAAAGCTAGAACACTCTGTTGCTAGCAGACCCATATGACCAAAAAAAAATGTTAAGGAAGTTCTGTGGCTGAAGGAAAATCATTCCAGATGGAAACTCAGATGTACACAAAGGAGGGAAGAGCATCAGATGGTAAATATGTGGGTAAACAACTTTTCTGTTATTTTTTATAGACATGTAAAAAAAAAACTTACAATTTAAAGCCAAAAGGAGTAACAATGTACTGTGGGTTTTGTAACAGATGTAAAATTAAAAGGTATGACATTAATACCACAAAAGATGGCAGGAGAGAATGGGAGCAAACTGGAGTAGCTTTCTTACATTAGTCGTGAAGAGCTTTAACGTTACTGGTAGAAAAATATGACAAGATGTGCACAGTAAACCCTAGAACCACTAAATTTAAAACAAAAAATAGTAAATGACAGCAAGTACACAGTTCAAAACAACAACTGGTGTGTCGAGGATGGAAGGACCCATCACTGAGAGGTCCAGGCAGACTTCTCCACTACTTTCAACTGCTGTTCTTCCAGAAATAAAAATACCCTTAAACAATTCGACTCTGGTCTAATTCCTTCATCCTACCTTCAACTCAAAATAGAGAGGAATCCAAATCCACCTGAGCCAACGGCTAAAGAAACTGGACATAGACAAATAGTCCACAGAGAGAACTGTACAGGATCCAATCCAAGTACTCTCCTCACAAATACAAGACCTAGCCAGAGAAGCTTGGATCCTGAAGCTTTGACATTAATCACCCTGATTTCCATTGTAACATTATCGCTACCAAAGAGACATTTTCAGGTTCACTTTTATTAAGGTTTGATGTAAAAAAAAAAAAAGATTTGATGCATAATAACCAAAGTGGAACTACATTGGCATTTCCAATACCAAAGGATCAATCTTTCTAAGACCCAGTTCCTTTTTGCATCCGTGTGTCCACAGACATACAGGCACAGTGACTTGAGCTTGAATGAGCCCTTTAGGGAACATCCAGCTGTTGATGCCAAATATGTATCAGAGTTCCAGCGACAGAAATCAAACAGACTTTCTGAATCATCCCATCCTGCTGCCTGGATACAAGCATAGATCTGAGTGTCTCCTGGCAAGTCCTCTTGCTCGGGGAGATGAAGTCAGTTGCTGAAAGCCTCTGGCAACGGGGATTTTTAAAATGGTCCTTGAATCTCAACATATACAGTTATCACTCTTAGACCCACCCCAGACTTCTTTTGTGGCTTTGAGTAAGCCACCTTTCCTAAAATCTTACCTTAGCCTCCTGGTAATTATTCTATAACTATCTGACACTTAAGGCTTACTATGTGCCCTCCATGGGCTCTAAATGACTATATGAAGTACATATATATGATATATAACAAATAATGTTATAAACAAAGGCAGTAATATATTCACTTAATACTAACAACAGATAATAAAACAGAGGCAGAATTTGAATAACTTGCCCCCAAATTATAACACTAACAAGTGACCGAGCCCAAGACAGCTCCAGCTCTTTGCCTCCATACTCTACTCTTGGGAGAGGAATGGTGGGGGACTAAGACCTTACGACATTAACTTTCTTCCAGGAACAATATCAAGTCACTGGCACAGAACATAGTAACCTCACTTCTTGCTCCTAGCCTACCATCCATCTACTGCCCTCACACACTCCCCCTGACTGCCCCAAATCTTCATCTTGCAAGGGTTTCACCCAAGGGTGGTTGGAGATAGACAGTTCCCCTGCAACCACCCTGGAGAGGTCCGTCTGTGTGCCAGGTCCCATTCGAAGTGCTGACATGTCCAGCCAAGTTGACTTCCTTACCCTTAAGGAATGCATTCATTTGTCCACTCAAAAATTTCTATCAAGCACCTATTTTGTGCCAGGCCAGATACTGTGCCAGAGAATGGGAATACAGTGAGGAACAAAGAGGTATAGCCCTAGCCCTTGCAGAACATACAACCACGTAGAGACAGACGGTGTCTACTTGGAGAGGGGAAGTTAGAGGAAATGTAATGGGAGAGCTCACATTTGAACAAAGTTTGGAGGAAGAAATTAGTTTGTCAGACAGACAAGGAGAATAAAATGTCAGGCAGTGGGAGAACATGTGCAAAGGAGTGAAAGAGGGAGACAGACCATAGGGTTACTGGTGAGTGACAGCAGAAGAGGAAATCCGGGTACAAACATCAGGCAGACTTCTACTGAAGAGGGGCCAGGGAAGCCAGGATAAGCACCTCCTCACCCCCGCACACCAATAAGATGAGGGGAAGGAGCACGAAAGGAAGAAACCAACAACCACAGAGGTCGTCAGTGGATGTGCCAAAGAACTCACGGAGGACGAAAGTGCTGGACAGAATGCTGACTGATGATGTGGAGCGAGGAAGCCACACTCTGCATAGAGTGCTACCAAGGACAGAGCCCTTGACAGACGGGTTAGCTTGGAGTTTCCCAAAGCAGACCCCGAGGCAAAGACTCATGTGCAGGGAGTTTATTTGGGAGGTGATCCCAAAATAGCAGAATGACAGAGCGGGCAAAGTGAGATGGGACAGAAAGGGAGAAAAGCCCATCAAGTTCAGGTTAATACAAAAGTTCCTGCTGTGGGCCACTGGGGCTCTATCCTGGTGGGGACAAAGGGAAGACTTCAAAGCTGAAGATACTTATCCAAAAAACTCCATCCCTCCCTGGTAGAGGGCTGCCCCTGCAGCATTAAGTCACCAGCACGTTCAGGCTGCCCTGCACGCTGAGCAAAGCTCCGCCAAGAGGAGCCAGACAGGTACCTGAGGGAGGAAGTTGTCGGTATCTACAGGAAATGGAACTGCAGGCAAACTTTGAGGCGGGTTGCGGGGCTGTGGTGCCAGGCATCAGCAGCTTCTGCTGCAAAAGGCTCCATACTCAGTCCCCAGAATGTGTGCAGGATAGCAGCAAGGGGGCAAAAATCAATTGGGGAATCAACTCAAATTCAGTTCACCAAGCAAACAATCTCCCATGCATGGTGGACTCCGCAGCCAGAGGATTACACTTCTCTTGCTCTATTATTTAACCAAAACTGAAGTTCAGATAAATTCTCTCCAAAATTAAAAAAGGCCTACCAGGGATTATGCCTCCTTTTATTGGTAGACAACGAAAGACACAGCAATCTATTTTTCACCTTGCAGGAGCTGCCTCAACTGGACACCTCCCACCCTCACTGAAACGTCACTAAGGAGACAGACCATTCAATGTTCACAGTCTGTATCTCCCACCCTGCGGTTCACGTATGTCTGATTAAGGCATCTTAAGTCCTTGCTCCTTCCTGCTCATCAGGTCTAACTAACATAGTCATCAAAATAATGATCCAATGGGGCACCTGGCTGGCTCAGTTGGTTAAGCATCTGCCTTCAGCTCAGGTCATGATCTTGGGGTCCTGGGATCGGGCTCCCTGCTCAGTGGGGAGTTGCTTGCCCCTCCCCCTCCTCACTCTTTCTCAAATAAAATCTTTTTTAAAAAAATAGTGATCCAAAGAATGAAGGGGGGGGAATCGGAGGGGGAGGCGAACCATGAGAGACTATGGACTCCGAGAAACAAACTGAGGGTTCTAGAGGGGAGGGGGTGGGGGGATGGGTTAGCCTGGTGATGGGTATTAAAGAGGGCACGTTCTACATGGAGTACTGGGTATTATACACAAACAATGAATCATGGATCACTACATCAAAAACTAATGTATGGTGATTAACATAATTTAAAAAAAAACAGTGATCCCTTGTAATCTTGTATGTGAAAATGTCCAAAGCTTTTGTGGACTTATGACAGAAGGCAGGACAGGTGGTATAGTCCTGAGGCAAGACTGAAAATACACTGTAGGTTGTGCTAGGTAAAAGCAAATTGCTTCTGGGTGCTCCTGGGTGGCTCAGTCAGTTAAGCATCTGACTCTTGATCTCAGCGTCGTCCGCATTAGGCTCCATGAGCCTACTTAAAAAAAAAAAAAAAAGGCAAATTGCTTCTGGATACTGTTGGTTGCACTAGATAAAAGCAAACTGCTTCTGGGAATACTTACAAATTGGTAAAGGTAAAAAACATTCTCTGAGCCAGGATCTGCGTACAGGTACCAGGGGCTACATTCCTCTGCAGTATTAGCTATTTCCTCCCTCACTTTTTACTGCCACACTTTGTGCTTCTCTCCCTCATTATGGGTCTAGGGACAACAGGAAGAGACTGGAATGAGTCTTGAGGACAATAGCCATCCTTTTATTAAGGCAATTTCTCCAACTAAGATGATTAGTCTTCAAGCCAGAGGCTAGTCTACCCAGATGAAGAAAAATAGACTTCTTCCACCACCAAGTAAAGTTCTGAGTAATCGGGGATTCAACACTGTCAGCTCTATCCAAGCCCATCGGATGTCCCCATTCTAAGACTTGTGGTCCCAGTCTTTCTCAACATTCTAACTCACAAGAGAGTCGTGGCAAGGCAACGAATTCAGTGAAAGTTTGAGTTTGACTTTCAGCAAGATTGGCTCTGTAGCTGTAAGAAATAATTTTACGGCTACTGCAGAAGTTCTCTGTGTCTCTGTAACTAGAGCTCAGAAACATCCTGTCTTGTCGTTTTCTTTCTCTGCGTGATCCAAAGGACACAGAAGAATCCATCCCAGGCTACTGTCCTTTTTTGTCATCAATGTTGCCACAGTGGTCAAGTTTGGCAGCCACCCGCTCTCCAGAGGTATTGGCTTCAGTGGATACTTCATCACTATAAACCATACGTGAGAGAGTTTAGAGAATTTGACACCAAATGGATTGACACCAAACTTTCAAAAACAAACAAAAAAAGTCCTCAGATTTCACAGCGTTGTGATTTTTTAAACTGTAGATACAAGATTATGAGCCTGTGGGGAGAAGCGGAGAGAAACTATATTGAGAAGAGGCTGTGTAAGCGAGCTAAAATTTTGATTTCTTAGAGCAAGAATTAAATAGACTATTTCTAAGGCTGAAAAGAAATCGTAATGCAAGCACTTATATAGGGATATCACCAAAAGAACAAAACAGAATTGCTTACAAGTGGCTGTCTCTGTGGATAGGGGATGGATGACAAATGTGAATCAGGGGACTATGATGAGCTTGTTCATTTTTTTTTTATTTTATTTACTTTTGAGAGAGAATGACAGAGAGAGAATGAGAGGGGGGAGGGGCAGAGGGAGCAGCAGACTCCCTACTGAGCAGGGAGCCCGATGCGGGACTCAATCCTGGGACTCCAGGATCATGACCTGAGCCGAAGGCAGTCGCTTAACCAACTGAGCCACCCAGGCGCCCCCATTCTATTTTTTTAACCACTTGTGAATATTATTTGGATTTTTTTTTAATTCTAAAAAATTTAAGCCAGGCCCAGAACACTCAGGGATGCCAAGGAAAGACATTTAAATTTCAAGCCTAAGTGATAGGGAACCAATACTTAGAAGACTGGTATGATCAAAAAGTGTTTTTTGTTTTAAATATTTGTATTTATTTGAGAGAGCGAGCAAGCATGCACATGAGCAGGGAAGAGGGGCAGAAGGAGAAGCAGACTCCCTGCTGAGCATGAGGGACTCAATCCCAGGACCCTGGGATCATGACCTGAGCTGAAGGCAGAAAGCCAACTGAGCCACCCAGGTGCACCCAAAAAGTGTTTTGGTTTTTTTTTAAAGGTCAGGGGAGGGACGCCTGGGTGACTCAGTCAGTTAAGCGTCTGCCTTCAGCTCAGGTCATGATCCCACAGTCCTGGGATTGAGCCCCGCATCAGGCTCCCTGCTCAGCAGGGAGCCTGCTTCTCCCTCTCCCTCTGCCTGCCACTTCCCCTGCTTTTGTGCTCTCTCTCTAGCAAATAAATAAAATCTTTAAAAAAAAAAAGATCAGGGGGGTTGGCTATGTCAAGAGTGTACAGGACTCTTTAGATCCTATGTGGAACCTAAAAAAGTTGAACTCGTAGAAAAAGGAGAATGGTGGTTACCAGGGGCTGAGGGGTGGTGGGGAGATGGGGAGACCTTGGTCAAAGGTCACAGATTTTCAGTGAGAAATAAAGACACTCTGGAGATCCCATGTATAGCATTGCAATCATAGTTAATAATGATGAATTTTATTCCTGAAAGTTACTAACAGAGTAAATCTTAAGTGCTCTCACCACCTACAAAAGAAAGGAAATAATAACTATGTGAGGTAGTGGATATTAGCTTGATAGTGGTAATCATCTCGACAGTATACACACTTATCAAAACATGCTGTACACCTTCAATATATACAATTTTTTGTCAACCATACCCATAAAACTGGAAAAAGAAAAAGATTTTTTTTAAATGTATATCAGAGGCCTACAGGAGGGGTGGGGCACAGGGTTGTTTGGAGACCAGAGGGAAACTTGCCACACTCATGGTTTCCATAGCAGCACAGTTCAGAATCTAGTTCACCACAATTTCAAGTTCCAGCAGTGAGGCTACGTAAGCTAATCCCTCACCCAAGTGGACAACACACTAATACAGGCCTTTTTTTTTTTAAAGATTTTATTTATTCATTTGGCAGAGAGATAGAGAGAGAGAACAGGTAGGCAGAGAGGTAGGCAGCGGGAGAGGGAGAAGCAGGCTCCCCACTGAGCAGGGAGCTGATGCGGGGCTCGATCCCAAGACCCCGGGATCATGACCTGAGCCACCCAGGCGCCCCACAGGTCTTGTCTCCTATACCTTATTCCATCAGGTATCGTTATAACCTTGGGATATAAAGACCTGCAGAGGGCCCCCTACTACACTGAGGCCCAATCCGGATGAATAAAGGAGAGAAACTTCCACTATGAACCAGAGAGACAGGTCAGAAACCTGGGGTTTAACAGTCTTGTGATAGAGTCTGAATGGCCAGCGCATGTCTCGTCTGGCACCCTGCAGACACCTCCATGCCCACTGCCCTGCTGACGTGCACAGGTGAGACTTGCAAGGGAGGTAATCAAAGTTTAACATAGTCTTTGAAATGATCCTGAATTTGCAAATCCTATTTAAAAATAGTCCCTGTTAAATAAACATAAAATTTAATGTATGAATGTATGAATGAAGACAGGAAGGAACAGCTTCAAAATGGTAGTTCTGTGTCTCGATGACCTGACCAAGGACCCAGATCATTTCATGGTGTCCTGGCACCTTCAATGTCAGCTTCATCCTCTGATAGACAGCAACAAGGCTCCATAGACCCAGAGTCTCATCCCCACATGACAAGATCCAGAAGAACTAAGAGATCAAATGTTCTGGCTTTTCCCTGGGACAAAGAAGTATCTCCTAGAAACACCCTTCAACAGATTTCCTCCCATCCCAACCCCTGCGCTCATCCCTAGGAAAGAGAACAAGAAACCTTTAAACCAATCAGGCCCACCCAGAGCTGTGGGCTGATGGCTTCCCTGAAGCACATGGATGCATTTGTAAGTATGAATAACTGAAGAACAAAAAAATTAGAGTTCTGTAGGACAGGCAACAGGGGAACAGATGCTGGCAGATACCCAGTAGCATCCATTATAATACCTAAATTGAACAATTTCCAGACTTATGGGGTCAGGAAATCAAATTATATTAAATTAAAATTTTGGTCAAAAGAAGTAGAGAAAATATTTAGCTCCTGATTTGGGGAGGTGAGGGTAAGGGAAAAAAGCCAGGTCAACTAATCTTAGACAAAGCAGGAAAGAATATCTAATGGAAAAAAGACAGTCTCTTCAACAAATGGTGTTGGGAAAATTGGACAGCCACATGGAGTAAAATGAAACTGGACCAGTTTTACACCATACACAAAAATAAACTCAAAATAGATTAAAGTCCTTAATATGAGACAGGAATCCATCAAAATCCTAGAGGAGAACACAGGCAGCAACCTCTTTGACCTAGGTCACAGCAGCTTCTTGCTAGACACGTCTCCAAAGGCAAGGGAAACAAAAGCAAAAATGAACTATTGGGACTTCTTCAGGATAAAAAGTTTCTGCACAGCAAAGGAAACAGTTGACAAAACTAAATGACAACCTACAGAATGGAAAGAGATATTTCCAAGTGACTTATCAGATAAAGGGCTAGTATCCAAAATCTATTGATAATTTATCAAACTTACCAAAAAAATTAAAAATCCAGTTAAGAAATGGACAGAAGACATGAACAGACATTTCTCCAAAGAAGACATAAAAATGGCCAACAGACACGTGAAAAAATGCTCAGCATCACTTGGCATCAGGAAAATACAAATCAAAACCTCAATGAGATACCACCTCACATTAGTCAGAATGGCTAAAATCAACAAGTCAGGAAACGACAGATGTTGGTGAGGATGCAGAGAAAGGGGAAGCCTCCTACACTTTGGTGGGAATGCAAACTCGCGCAGCCACTCTAGAAAACAGTATGGAAGAGTCCTCAAAAAGTTAAAAATACAACTATCCTATGACTCAGCAGTTGTATCCAAAGGATACAAAAATAGTGATTTGAGGGGCGCCTAGGTGGCTCAGTCAGTTAAATGTCTGCCTTGGACTCAGGTCATGATCCCAGAGTCCTGGGATCGAGCCCTACATCAGGCTCCTTGCTCTGCAGGAAGCCTGCTTCTCCCTCTCCCACTTCCCCTGCTTATGTTCCTGCTTTTGCTATCTCTCTGTCAAATAAATAAATAAAATCTTTAAAAACAAAAATAGTGATTCGAAGGGGCACATGCACCCCAATATTTATAGCAACAATGTTCACAATAGCCAAACTATGAAAAGAGCCCAGATGTCCATCAACAGATGAATGGATAAAGAAGATACATACATACAGTGGAATACTACTCAGCCATCAAAAAAATGAAAACTTGCCATTTGCAATGACATGGATGGAACTAGAATCTATTATGCTAAGTGAACTCAGTCAGAGAAGGACAAATACCGTATGATTTCACTCATATGTGGAATTTAAGAAATGAAACAGATGAATACAGGGGAAGGGAAGGAAAAATAAAGTAAGATGAAAACCAAGAGGGAGGCAAAACGGAAGAGACTCTTATCTTTAGGGAACAAACTGAGGGTTGCTGGTGGGGGTGAGGTGGGAGGGATGGGCTAACTGGTGATGGGCATTGAGTAGGGCACGTGATGTAATGAGCACTGGTGTTAAATGCAACTGATGAATCACTGAACTCTACTCCTGAAACTAAGACTACACTATATGTTAATTAACTTGAATTTAAAGAAAATCTTGATAGGAAAAAAATGCCAAGAGGAAAGACCTGAGACCCACACAAGAAGTATTTCCAGTGATCTCACCCAAATCTGGAGAGAATGCCGGCACTCTGAGAGCTCACAGGCAGGCTGTATGACGTTTGCAGAGATCTCAGAAATCCTCCAAAGATACAGGAGTTATAGGAAGGGTACCAGTGCATGCTTCAATGTGTAAATTAATGAAAATAATCATGGACAGCACCTATCAAGTATGTGCTCTCCGTTAAGCACTTTACATACATTAAATGCTCATAAACTCCCAGTGAGAGGTTATTAGAAATGAGGAAAATGAGGTGCGGATAGGTTATTTGCCCAATTTCTGACCCTACGAATGGAGAAAGCAAGACATAAACCTAAGTTGATGTGATTCTGAAGCTCATGCTCTTGATCACTCATCTGTAATACCTAGTTTCTAGAGAAATCTAAGAATTAACTAAAGAAATGAAATCACATTCCACATCATGAGTTCAGAAGGATTCCAGTGTAGTTCTGGTAGTTTCTTTTCTCCATCATCAACTGATCAACCTTTGCTGGATACCCACTTGGACCTGAGAGATCACCTAGGTCATCTGGCCAACCCCTACAGCCTCTGCCCAAGTGTGGTCCACAGACCAGAAGCACTAGCGTCAGTGCAAGCCTATTAGAAATGCAGAATCTCGGGCGCCTGGGTGGCTCAGTTGGTTAAGCGACTGCCTTTGGCTCAGGTCATGATCCTGGAGTCCCGGGATCGAGTCCCGCATCGGGCTCCCTGCTCGGCGGGGAGTCTGCTTCTCCCTCGGACCCTCCCCCCTCTCATGCTCTCTATCTCATTCTAATAAAATCTCTAAAAAAAAAAAAGAAAAGAAAAGAAATGCAGAATCTCAGGCCTTACCCTAAACCTAGTAGATTAGCATCTGCATTTTCATCTCCCCATAGTCCTCTCAAAGCTAAATACCCACTTCTTCCAGTTATTTCCTAGATCATGCTGTTCGTGTCTCCCATCTCGTGGTACTCAACCTAAGACGTGCATTAGAGTGACTTGAAATTATCCAAGGGTGGATCCCAGGAATCTGTATTTTTCACATACTCCCCAAGTACAGCCAAGGCCCAGATCTCAGGGCTCAGAACCAATGCCCCGCATGCCCTCTAGTTTCTTAATATTTTTCATGGAGTGCAGCTTGTCTTCATAGAGCTGAAGAGGAGGATCAGGCCAAAGTATATGCATTATTATGGCCTGTGGTCAGAGCATACTATTTTAATTAGTGCAGCCTAAAATGTGGCGAGACTTATAAGATAGTCTCATCACAGTGAGCCTGTATCAAGCTTGCTGATAACAAAATTCCAGCATCTTCCCCCCCCACCACCACATGAGCTGTTTCAAATTCAGGTTTCCCTAGTTCTATACATAATCGCTCTATTTTCCTGAATTTAGATGTAAGACTCTGTACTTCTTCCTCTTAAAGTTCCACTTGTTGTTTTGAACCCCCGATTTCACCTGCCAAAAGTTCTGAATCTTTAGTCCATCCTTTATTGGAAAGCAATGAATGGACTAGGAAAAGTTAGACTCTAGAATCAGACATGCTTAGGTACCATGAGATTTACTGGAGACAAATGGCTCAAAAGGCTATGCCCAAGACTTAAGAGGCCAGCTCAGTGCGGACAAGAAATTTTCATGTAACAGAATACCTGTTGAAGGAATTAATGAAATAATGCCTGATGGCCGGGATACTGGCGAGGAGACTGGCTAGATACTTCTCCAAGTAAGAACAGACGGAGTTCTGAACTGAGACCGATTCAGTGATAAAGAAGGAAGATTTAGGGGGCTCTTTGAAAGGTAGAAACAATAAAATGTATTTGGGCAATTGCATGTCAGGTTAAAGAAGAATAAAGAGTCACAAGGACACCCACGTCTCCGGGCTGAGCAAGTAGGAGGACGTGGTTGCTGAGAGCAGGACCAAGTGCAAACCACCTCAGCCCACCCATAGGAACGCCTGAGGGCTCCAGGGAGATAGGAGTGCCCTCCAACACCTGTGTGTTTAACTGAAACAGGACCGATACCTTTATGGACCTAACTCAGTTGTGACGCAGATATCGTCCCACCAGTAATAATCTCTGGATGAACCTTGAGGACATTACGCTAAGTGAAATAAGCCAGACAAAAATGGATGAATATTTTATGATTCCACTTACATAAGATACCTAGAACAGACAAATTCATAGAGACAGAAAGTAGAATAGTGTTGCCAGGCGCTGGGGAAAGGGAAGAACGGGGAGTTAGTGTTTAAGGAGTACAGAGTTTCAGTTTGGGATAGTAAGTTCTGGAGCTGGGTGGTGGTGATGGTTGCACAGCAGTGGGAATGTACTTAATGCCATTGAACTGTATACTTGAGAATGGTTAAGATGGAAATTTTTATGTTATATTTTGCTACAATAACAAGAATGTTTTCAATGTAATCTCAAGTTATCAACCATCCATGTTGATAATTATTCCCCTGTCTGGTTAAGCTTGGTTGGGACTGAGGAACTGACAAGTCCTCAGAGACTTAAATGCTCTGTTTAATCCACTGAAAAGTGACAGCAAAAGCACCAGGGCATAAAGAGATGATTCAGAAACCAATTCTGTCGAAACAAAATGTCAGGTGCTATTATGCCCCATTACGTAAAAATAATTTTCCTGCTTTTGCTTCTGTGAATGTTTTTGCTCTGATCTCATTTCTTTCCATCACCTTGGATAAATCTCATTAGAAACCTGTTTAAGTACTCCCAGCAGCTAACCTAAAATGAGGCACATACAGAAGTCAAAATACGGCATATCTTCAAGGGAGCTGTGAACTGTACCTTCAAAAATGTTTATACAACCTAAAATTTAAGATTTTTAAATCCATGCAAGAGTCTTGAAATGAACGGTTGCTCCATTTTGAAATCCCCTGATGTAGCCTCACCCTGTAAAGCGACACTCAGCTTTGACTGCACACCGGAATCACTTAAAGGAGCTTTAAAAATTACTGAGAACTGCATCCTACCTAACCTTAGAGTCTGATTTAGTTATGTGGAGTCCCATGCGGGCATCAGGATTTTTTGTAAGCGAAGTTCCTCAGGTGATTCTAACGTTCAGCCTTGGCTGTGAACCAGTGACCAAGAAGTTAAGACAAATTCACCCCACCCTGAAAATGAGGGAGAAAGACAAATATATAATGACCTAAGCAAAAATTTACAAGAGTGATACTATCACCAAAGCAGAAATTGATCTTAGAACTCTAACATTTCAGAGCTAAGAAGGAACTTCAAGACCATCTAGAGCCATTGGTGGTTCTCAGAGCATGATCCCTGAACCGTCAGCATCAGCTGGAAACATGTGAGAAATGTAGATTCTGGGGCCCACTCCAGATGGTAGAATCAGAATCTGAGGTAGAGCCCAGCAATCGGTGTTTTATTTATTTATTTTTCTGGCAATCTGTGTTTTAAGAAGCCCTCCAGGAGATTCTGATAGCAGCTGAATTTTGAGAACCACTGTTCTAGAGCAGTGATGGGGAGCTTTAAAAAAATATCCCCATCACTCCACAAAGATTCTGATTCAACTTTTAAACCTCTTCAGCTGATTCTAATGTGAAAACAGGGTAGAAAACTAGTCAAGTTCCACCCTATATTGAGACAAGGAAAGACCAGCCCAAGATGAGACAATTAGTTAGTACCACCATCTGAACAAGAACCCAAATTCCTTGATTCCAAATTGAGCTCGATGTCCAGTAAGCAATTCTAGTTCTCTTACTCTGGATACTAAATCCCTTCTAGTATGGATTTACATTATGGCTCAGTTCAAAAACTGCATTTTTCCTTTACTTATGGTGCTGTGGTCTAGGAACTTGATCCTCTGGTTCTCTTTCCTATATCCCTCATGTTGGATAGAGGAGGTTAGAAGACAAGCCACATCAACATCAAGACAAAGCAAAAATAAAAATGCCAATTGCTCCAAAATAAAAACAGAAGCCTCACAAGTACTTGCAAACATCCACAGAATACATGCAATTTGTTAACATTTCAAATGAGATTATAGAAAATATTTTGCATTCCTATGAGAAGGAAGCTACCCAACAGGTCACAAAGGTACCTAAGAAATCCCTCATTTGGGCCTTCTGGCTCTTGGAACGGCTGTTTTTACATTATCCCCAGTGGAAGACTGTCAGATTTTTTAGCCAGATTTCAATTAAAAGTAACCTAAAATCTTGCTCAGTGACACATTTCAATGATCAAAAGGTTGCAATAAGTTGAGTTTCCCTTGTAGCAATTTTAACACTCAATCCACACTCATTGTGCCACCATAAGTAGCAGAAATAAAGGGGACCTGGGGAAGTGGAAAGAAAACTTGACTAACTAGACAGAGAAGGAAACAACTACTAGGTCAGAGAGGCTGAACTTGGTTCCCGCCCATCTTCAAGTTCACATAGCTTTTTGGTAGCAGAACTAGGGGTTAACTGGCCTTCTCCCCATCTTTCCCAGTCTCTCCACAACCATGATGCCACCCACGCATTTTTTTGAGTCTTCACAACTTGTTACTAACATGACATTGTTACCTAGACACAACTTTTATTTATTTTTAAAATTTTTTATTCTTTTGACAGAGAGAGACACAGTGAGAGAGGGAACACAAGCAGAGGGAGTGGGAGAGGGAGAAGCAGGCTTCCCGCGGAGCAGGGAGCCCGATACGGGGCTCGATCCCAGGACCCTGGGATCATGACCCCAGCCGAAGGCAGACGCTTAACGACTAAGCCACCCAGGAGCCCCTAGACACAACTTTTAAAAATTAACAAAAACACTAGTTTCTTAAAGAATTAAATTCTACTGGAAGTTACTGCATCTGAAAGCACCAGAGTCAGCATTACAAATGCAGCAATACTTGTATCATAAACATATGTTTATAGAACAGAATTTAGCAATAGGTCTTAAAAGCCCATACACTTTGATCCAACAATCTCGCTTCTAGGAATTTATAATAATCACAGTTACGTAAAGACACTACAAGATATTTACTGCAGCATTATCTGTAATAGTGAGAAGCCAGAGACAACCTAAGTATCCAAAAATAGGGGAGTGGTTAAATCAAATAGGACGGCCATACAACGTAGTATTGTGCAACATCACAATTGTTGTAAATAAAGTAGCACATGACATGGAAACATGCCAAGACATTTACACATTAAGTGAAAATGAAGGTAATAGAGTAACTTTTTTTGTGGGGAAAAAAAAAATCCCACAATAGAGAAAAGAATAGTACAGTCGATAGATGAAACTGGTAATAGTAACAGCTATCTCTGGGTGGTGAAATTATGGAGAATTTTCACTTTCTTTACTCCAAGTTTTCTCAAAAAAACACTGTTGGATTTTAAGTTATAATTTTAAAACAAATGTCGTTTTTAATTATCTTACAACATAGGAGTACGATAAAGCTATTGAAAAATGTACATTTCCTACAGAAACCTCTTGAAAGTAGCCCTAGCATTCCAACACTGTAACTTTTCACTCATAATTAAAACTTGCTGAATTACACATTAAATTTATTTCTCCACCTTACTTCTAACAAGTAGTTCTGGTCATGTTCTCTCTTCAGTCAGTTCTGTTAGATCACAACCTTCTAAGACTTTGTTCTCCCTCAATTTTTAAAGATTTTATCTATTACTTATCATTTGTTTATTGAGAGAGGATCTTAAGCAGGCTCCGTGCAGGCCTCGATTTGAAGACCCTGAGATCATGACTTGGGATGAAATCAAGAGTGGGAAGCTTAATCAACTGAGCCACCCAGGTGCCCCAACCCTTCTCTCTCTTAACCTAAGGAGTAGCATAAACCTGTGATTTGGGTCACCGTTGTAAAAGGAAAAGCAGCAAGACACACTGACATGCTGGGTGCTACAGAAAATAAAATTGCCCCTGCCTTGTGGTAAACTCTCCTCCTGAGCCGATTAAATGGCTCTCTAGAATGCTAATACATATCATGTGTTTGATATAATGCTGAAATTCACAAAGTTACAAAGCAGGCAGGCGACCTCTAGAAGCTGAAAAAGACAAGGGAACGGATTTTCCCTTCAAAGTCTCCAGAGTGAACACAGCCCTGCCAATATCTTGATTCTAGACTTCTGGCCTCCACAACTAGAACAGAATAAACTTGTATTGGTTTTTTTTTGTTTTGTTTTGTTTATTTTAAGTCACGAAAACGTTACAAAGCAGGTATCTGGAAGAGTGGCTTTTAAGAGGTATCAAAACCTGACATCCATCGGTCCTCCATGATAATCAACTAGAGAGAGAGCAGAGGTCCCAATCTGCTCTCACCTGTTCCCCAGCGTAATTCACAGCAGGGCCTGTTCCCACCCAAGTATCCCAGAGTGGATCATCAGTTAGCTTGATTACAAACCTCACTTGGAATGTACATTTGCCTAGAAAAGGTCAAAAGTAGATAGAAATTTCATTTAGCTCAAAAAGCAACTTTATCCTTAGCATTCTGATTCTATATAACGAGAGAATTTGAGGCACATTAAATTTTTTTCAAAATGTATTTTTAAGTGTTTGGTGGTACTTTCTGTTAAAACAATAAAAACCTGGCATTATTAGATACTGATTGTAATTTCTAACATTTGCAAAGAAATGTTATAAATAACCAGAGACCATGATTATCTAGTTCATTCTCTTGCAGTTTTTCTAAATACTGAATTTCAGAACCAGTAATTAAGATTTGTAAGAAATTGGCTTTGGCCAGAATAATCAACAATCATCATTCCAGGACACCAACGAACACATTTCAGAACCAACAAGGACATGTGGCCTCTTCCCAAAAAAGTCTTATTAAATCATGGAAAAACCTACCGTTACCTACCCTTGGAAAGGTTATACCAGCCTCTCTAGTTGTGCCTTATGCACAAACATGCACATCTGGCAAATAATTTTTTTACTTGCACATTCAACAATGCCTTCTGGTAGTGTAAAGAAAGTATTTCAACAAATTCTAAATTGAATTATTTTCTTGAAAACTGAAAAATACAATTAATTTTGTCTCTTTTATTCTCGAAGTACCCGGGGTGGCTAATTTAGATTAATTTGCTGCATACTTCTTAAGATTCTAAGTTACTCCTATTATCCTGGCTGCAATTCTCATTTATAAGAACTGAGATGTAGGAAAAAGAAATATTCTCCCTACCAAACAAAAAGTTCTGCGAGGTGAATGTGTTAAGTAACCACACTGTGGTAACCATTTCACAATATACATGTATCAAATCACACTGTACACCTTCAACTTCCATGTGATATGTCAGTAAACCTAGGAGGGGGCAGACAAAAAATGCTGCCCGTTTTGATAAAAGTTTTTTTTTATTGGCTTAAGTATGTAACAATTTAACTATTTTAAGTGTGGTGCTCGTGATGATGGTGATCTTTTTAGAGAGAACAATTTCTTTAGAGAGGTAAAAACAGTCCTAAAAAATTCATCAACCTTTGACTTGATGATTCATAGCAAAGCAATATTACCTACACTTGATTTTTTTTTAATTTTTGTTTTCTGACATGGATGTAAATTTTAACTGAAACTTTAATATAATTTACTCATTTAAAATGCTTACCATGTCCCCTTTGTTGGTTCAAAAACTGGCCCCAGAACAGGGAGGCCAAGGGAGGGACGGGAGAGAGACGGCCACTCCACGTTGGTGAGCGAGGGAATGCACTTCTGAGCGTGGTCTGCATCCGCCACAACACGAGATCATCTCCACACCCATGGCCCAGAATCTTGTTTATAAAGAAGCCTTAACTGGGTTCAGATGGTCTCAACACCTTCCTCTCTCAAGGCTATGTTCTTGAAATGGCTCCCCCTACAGGAACAGTGTGTGGGGGAACCTTCCAAGGGGAGGGGATGTCCTCTCAGTGACCTCATTCCACATCCTTCTGAAAATGCAGCCCACCTCTGAACTGTGAGCATTTATCTGTACACATCTCAAAAAATTAAACTGATTTCTGATACACAAACGCTGCCTAAATTTTTTTTTAAGATTTTATTTATTTACTTGACAGAGAGAGACACACGGCGACAGAGGGAACACAAGCAGGGGGAGTGGGAGAGGGAGAAGCAGGCTTCCCACGGAGCAGGGAGCCCGATGCAGGGCTCGATCCCAGGACCCTGGGACCATGACCTGAGCCGAAGGCAGACGCTTAACGACTGAGCCACCCAGGTGCCCCAAATGCTGCCTAAGTTGAAAATGACATACAAAGTTTGAAATATTAATTTTATTAGGAAAGCACTGGTTAGTTGTATTAGATCACATAATCAGCCACTTAATTGTAATGTGGTCTGAAGACATCAATTAAAATATGGATTTCTCATTCACTCAACAAATATGTAAGCACCTACAAGTGCTAGGGCCTGCGGCTACAGGCTAAACAGGACATCCTTGCTCTCAGAGAGCTTACATTCTAGCAGGAGGGCAATATTAAAGAAATGTTTAGGTTTCTCATAAATACATAAGACAGAGAAGAAAGTGGCTGGGGCTTTACGAGAGCACCTAGTGTCTAGCCCAGCCCAGGGAAGTCACAGAGACAAAAAGGTCAGTGTTTAAGGGAAGGTAGGATGGTACAGGCAGAGGGAACCTTGGGTGGTGGACCCTAAGGTGGGAAGGCCTCTACAGGCTCAAGGAACAAGAAATCTGTAACAGCTGGAGCACCGAGCGTGAGGAAGAGTCAAGGAGATGAGGCAGAAGAGGGGATGTGATGATCACAGTCCTGGAGAGCATGAGGGGTCTGGCACTTCGACAGGGAACCAGTGAGACGGGGCAGCAAAGGAGCAGCATGACCAGATGCACACTTAGAATGGCCACCTTCATCTCACCGTGATGGGGAAGCAGTACTAGCTACGACTGGATGCAGGGAGACCACTCGTAAAGCCCGTGGGGGTGAAAGACGGAAATAATGGGGAATCCAAAGGGCAGGAGGGAAAGTCAACAGCCCTTGATGACTGAGTCCGAGGTTCCCATAATCCCATCCGTGCAGACGTCCAGTAGACCCGTTAGATACACGGGTCTGGAGCTCAGGGAGAACAGCCTCGACGCAGGAATCATCCACATTCAGATGGCCACCGAAGCCATAAGGCCTGAAATGACCCAGCGGGAAGAAACCAAACCATGAGAAACGCCTACACTTAAGAATGAGGAGAGGGCCAGGGGCTGGGGGAGAGGGAATGGGAAGCGGCTATTCATAACAGAGTTTCAGTTTGGAATGATGAAAAGTTCTGGAGCTGGGTGGTGGCCATGGTTGCACGACCGTGTGAATGGACTTCATGCCGCAGAACTGTGCAGCTAAAAATGGTTAAAATGGTACATTTTATGTTATATATATTTTACCACAGTTTTTCAAAAAGAATGAGGAGACACCTCCATGTTACTTTTGTATCTTTCAGAATCAGAATCTATTCATGTTTTACTAATGAGAAATCAGAACAAATGGTGAAGGGAGTGGGAGAGAAATGCGTAGAGGAACAGAGCCTGACAAAGGAGACGGAACAAGAGGGGCCAAAGAGGTTGGTGGAAAACCTAGAGTTACAGTCTGGAAGCTAAGGATAGCACTGCTAGGAACAAGTGTCTGACTGCTCTTAATGCCGCAGGAAATTCAGTCTCGCAACATCGAGAAAGAACCCACTGGCTTCAGCAACATGGAGGCCAACCTTGGAGAGGGCTGTTGGCAGTGGAAGCCGATGAGTAGGATGAAGAGAGAATGGGGAGGAAACAGAGCCCCGAGTGCAGACAGCAACAAGTCTGACTGTTACAGGAAGGAGCAGGGTGGTGGCTGAAAGGCAAAGTTAATAGATGCTTTTCAAAATTATGTGTGTTAAAATAGCATCGTGCATAATCAGCAAAGCAATCATTTCGGTGGAAAAACAACTTTCTGTGAATAATCTCAATCATACCTGGGATTTATAGGTTATGGAACTTTTCATACTACACGTGGGTTAGAAAGGCTAACTGTAAGTTATTCTCTTCATTTTATGGGCGGTAAAGTGGAGCCACAGAAAAATTTCTCTAAGAAGATGGACAAGGAATTGAAGTTCATCAAATAAATATCTTCACTGATTTTTTTTTAAGGTAGAAAAGTACAATGCACTGTGTTGAGGATTTTAGTGTAATAGCCACATGTTGGAAAAGCCTAAAGTTTTAAGGCTACCAGTACATTAATTTTTGGTACATGTCCCATGGAAGACGCCTTATATTCCAGTTACATCCTGAAGATGCCAAAGTCAGTCTTCTGGATTGGTGCGTTGAGGGCCGCACTAAGACTGAGACCCAGCACCAGTCTGGTGTCCACTGGATCAATAATCCCATCATCCCACAGCCTGATAAAAGAACAAAACATCAGTTATTAGGATTCCATCACCGAACAACCATTTACACAATTTATGTCCAGAAACGCTGAGGTTTTTCCTCAGGTCCTAGAGGGACTGACTGATGAGCTTCTGCACGCTACATTCTCACAACCAAAACCACATTCAAAGGAGGGGAAAAGAGAGAAAGAAAAACGACAGGACTTTCATCCCAGGCCCTCACAGAATGTCAGAGTGAGCTTATGGCTTTGGGAACTGCTTCAAGAAACCTCAGAATAATCCTTGATTTCAACATATTTTTATGTATTTCAGGAAAATGTTTCCTGTTCCTCTTCTGCCCACATCCAAATGTGCAAGTTGATGTGTCCCTGTTATTAATATGGAGAGAGGCCCATGAACCCAGGTAATAATCTCAAACCAAAGTCTCTACCGGAAAAGGTGTATTCCCCCAAACTCCCAAACTTTCAAGAAACGATGACAATTACGGAAGACACTTCACTACATTTGGTTAATAAAATACCTTCAATATAAGCTCTTTATTTTTTGCTAAAATAGGAAAATAAGTAATTGCTTTAAGCTGCCTACAAAAGAAACTCTGAAGTAGGAATGTGTTTGCTTTTCACTGACAACCTCAATTTTATAAAGAAAAACGAATGAGAAATACTGTTTTTTAAAGGTCATTAGTAGGCGGCAGTTTGGCTTTCTTCAAACAAACTGCCTTCGGTATCTGGACAATAGCATCAATTATTAAACCATACTTACATCAACAGGCCATGAATCAAATCTTTGCTCATAAAACATTCATAACAGGGACCCTGACGTAACAACAGCCAATAAGGAAAGGCCACTCTTGTCACGCGTAACCAGGTCAATTGATTACACTCCCTTCTGAAGCCTACAGCAGCGAGCTGTATCCAGCGAGCACGGCAAAGCCAGAGCCCCTTTGTGATGGTCATGAAAATGACGATTCCAGGTAAGAGGCCCTGATCAAATGCCTGAAAAAGTTCTGATTGTAAAAAGAAGTGAGCAGAAGAAAACAGGCAGGCTGCACCTCTAAGATGAGGGATTAGGAGAAACACAGGTTACAGCAGCGAATAATGAAAGAGCTCTCTGAAAAGACAGGTCCAACCGTGGCAGAGCCGAAACAGACCACAGAAGTTTACTGTTAAGCTGAGATTTACTAAACCTGAGGAAGGGACCATAAATTGGCTTGAAAATCCTTTCATCTTTCAAAGAAAATTGCTGTCCCCCTGCCACCAAGTGTTTCAACAGGAGGGTTAAGCATTCTCAGATTAACAGAAAAACCTTGGTGTCTTACAATATTTATTTCCAAAGATAAATCTATCTGGGCCATTTGCTCTCCTGCCTTGAGTACAGTCCATTAAAATACTACTACTAATGTAAGCATGAAAATAATAAGGGATTCAGCCTTTCTCAAAAGATGACTTAGCCAGGGCTGGAAAACTTATTCATGGCTCACACAAGATACACTATTTTTCAAAGTTTAATTTCACCTGTCCTTGTGAATTTCACTCAAAATCTTACGGAGAAACAAAAAGCTGTAGGGGAGCTTACAATTTATTATCTTCTCTTGAGCCTTTTTTTTAGGGTTTTTTATTTCCTCTTTGCTTTTACTGGCTACTATAGAAGTCTGTTTAAGTGATGGTAAACAAGAACATATTTAGGTCTCAAAGACTATAAAATACGTTGGTCTTACTAAATGAATCAATGACCCACAACGAAATATACCTGCGAATTTGCTGGCGAAAATACGTATGAACAAGAAGAGAAATGGGCCTTTTAAAGATGCCAAATGGTGTTATTTTCATTCTGAAATTAAATATGCTCTTGAAAATAAGTCTGTTCAGCCCTTGTACCCCCAGTGCTAGGAGCAGCGCCTGCCACAAAAGTTGTGTTCAGATGACTGAATGAATTCTAATTTATTTTCTTTTCTCCTTCCTCTCCAGCTTACCTTCACCAGTAAATGACATAAATCACAGCATAACCTAATTTTGAAAGACACAAATAGCTATTTTCTTTATTCCATCTGCCCAAGGGATAAGATGAAGATAGGAAGCTTAGATTATTCTTCCGAATGAAGGACATTAAAGTTGCTGAAAACAGAGATCTTAATGCACACACACCAGCCAGCCTCCAGCCCGGGCAGGCCATGATAATTTATTACCTCATTAAGCAGTGTAAGAAACAAACAGAACCAAGAGCTGCAATGGCATGTGGGATGATTACTTGGTGTTGACACCCAGACCCTGGCTGTGAGCAATCACCTTCTGAATGCACAAGCACGCTTGTTAGGAAGTGCCCACCAGTGTCCAGCCAATCTCGTGAGTAAAATGGGTAAACACGAAAGAATCAAAGAGTGATAGGGCAGGAATCCCCATGTTGAAGAAAAACATTATAAAAGAACGAATTCCTAAAAAAAACACAGCCAGGATAACTCTTAACTCTTAAACTTTTCAGCCCCTGTAGGCCCAGACACCTCACCTGTAAGTGGGACAAGGAAGGAGGAGGGAGGGTTGCAGAATCAGACCAATGGTGGTGGGTGCACAGCCCAGCCTGGGAGAAGGGGGTGGTGTTTCAGCAGACATTCCCATTATAGACGGAACAATACGAAATTAAGTGCGTCCAACCGTTCCTTTGTGGTTCCCATGAAGGCTGGACCAACCCAACTGTCCAGATCTCTGGAAAGCTGCCGCCCTGACAGCCCAGATGCACCCATCAGGGAGGTGGTTATTCCTTGGCTCCCACCTTGCACTGGAGTAGTAAGGGTCTCCTTCCTCTTCAAACCTCTTAATGATGGGCTCTTTTAAGGCTGCTTCGTCAGCACTGGAGAACTGAAAGAAAAAGGCCCACGAGTCAGTCCACTGCAATAAGAGAACAGATCCACTCAAGAGAACCTCAAGAAAAAAGGGGCAAGCATTTCACGAGTAATGATGTTACAACCAACATCTGCACAGCGATATATAGAGATTACAAGTGACGCTTTCACACACAAGATCTCACCTGAGACCTGAGAGCCATCAGTGCATCATTACATCTCCCTTATCAGAGACAACATCCTGAAGCTGTTTAGTGTAAATTTCAGAACCAAGGGTATCACATATTCTAGCAGGCTCCAACAGTGGATGTGACTTATACAGTGTAGTTAGAGGGCAACCTTACATTTAGCAGCTTCTGTTGAAAGTGGACAAGTAGGGAATTTTCATTCAAAAGGGCCAAATTCAAAAAATTTTAAAGCTTAAAGGGGTAAAACAACAACCACAACTTGAATAAGTTCAAACAGCTGAGAGAGATTTTTCCCTAATTAAAAATTTAGTGGCTTGCCCACCCGTATTGCCAGAAACAAGTGATAATTGATTCAGTTGTAAAAATCTTTATGCAAACTAATTTTGAAACCCTGAAAAATATTTTCAACTTAAAAAGTATTTCACACCAAAAACAAATGATAAATGATAAATAAATCCAACCTTCTTTTATGTACATTCATAGTTTAATATAATTTTATGTCAAGAATTTGGAGGGAGAACCACTAAAATCCTGTACTTTCCTTTCATATATAAAAAGAGACAGATCTATAGATTTGTATGTCAAATTAATCAAACAACAACTATCTAATAAGAGACTACTGAGCTACGGTTTAAGATAAGTCTTCAAAATATCACGTAGAGGGGCGCCTGGCTGGCTCAGCTGCTTAAGCATCTGATTCTTGATTTTGACTCAGGTCCTGGTCTCAGGGTTGTAAGATTAAGCTCCACGTGGGGCCCCATGCTCAGCGTGGAGTCTGCTTGAGGATTCTCTCCCTCTGCCCCTCCCGACACCCACTCCCTCCCTCTCTAAATAAATAAAATCTTTAAAAAAATATGTATCAGATGGACTTTATACCCCCACCATCACACACACACACACACACACAAATAAACCTTTCATTTTGCTTCGATACTAATCAGTACTGAAGTGAATATGAAACCTAATTTTAAGTGTGCAGAGTTCCTGCTGCTTAGAAAAGACAACTGAGGACGTGGGGCATGTTTGGGATGCATTCAGGGAGCTAGGGCCCACCCTCCATGCTTATCTTATCCCCATCCCACCACTAGACAGTTGACCAGATGACCCCTAAATAGCAGGAATGAGAACCTTCAAGGCAAGGCCTCCTCCACGTTATGCCCTGTTATGATAAAACAGCACACTTGAACAATTCCAAGAACATGCATCAATCATTTGAAGGCTTGGTGCTTACACAAAATAGCTGTAAGTTCTAACTAACAAAAATTAGTCAAGGGGCATCTGGGTGGCTCAGTCAGTTAAGCCTCCCACTCCTGATTTCGGCTCAGGTCATGATCTCAGGGTCATAGAATCGAGCCCTGAATCGGACTCCACACTCAGCATGGAACCTACTGAGATTCTCTCTCCCTCTGCCCCATCACCACCACTGCGCTGCTCCCCACCACCCACTCATGCACGTGGGTGCTCTCTCAAAAAAAAAAATTAATGCAAAACTTCAAAAGAATCTCTGAGACACAAACAAAAGAATCCACTTTAAAAACCTGCAGTGAAGAACCTGCCTTAATAAATTACCTTGTTGTTCACTCAACCCTTAGACTGTGTGTTGTCAGCCCCCAGAATGTCAGCTCAAGGGGCAAGAACCACATTTTCTGAGTCATGTAAATTTTCTAAGGTGCTCGGGAGCACACTGTACCCTGTGGAGTCCTCAGTACCTTTTGTTTGATGTTGCTGACGAGACCTAAATAATAATCCCTTAAAGTACCTCCTATTAACATGCAGCAAAACTAAAAGCAGCCCCTTGCTGATTTGCCTTTCATCAAGCTGCCAGTGACCTCTCCATTTTCCTTCATTTATCCATGCACAGGATAATGTTACTCATTTCTCAATTAGATGACTGCGCCCTCCCACTCAAAGACAATCTAAGACAGAAACTGAAAAAACAAAATTCTGCTGCTTTCAGTTATAAAATCAAAGAAGTAAATCACATTTCTTTAAATCTCACTAATGGCAAATGACTAAGAGCCAAACATCTTTATGCCTCAGGCACTCACAGGCACAGTTTCTAAAGAGTTTTCTTGGAGATTCAGAAAAATTACAAGAAGGGACCTCAAATAAAGTGGCTCTAAGAAGAGAGACAGAGCATATGTAAGTCGATATTTCTTAAAGTCAGCATCTTCTAAATGAAGCCAGGCCCTGGGGTGAGACCCTGACCCACGAACACTGAGAGGTTCTGAGCACGCTGCTCCCTGCCTCCAGAGTGTTCAGTGATAAAAGCCAAACCCAGAGAGGCAGAAGAAATGGCATTTACTTGTTTCCCTTCACGTGCTCTTTGGTCCTTTGCTACTGTGGCCAACACATTGGCTGCCTGCTCTCCTCCCATCACTGAGATGCGAGCATTTGGCCATAGGTAGAGGAATCTTGGGCTGTGCGGAGAGAAAAAAGAAAAAATGATGAAGTTAATTCACCGTACAACACAGCAATCTTCACAGGCCTGTTTACCTTCTAAATTAGTGGTTCTTCATTCTAGCTGTGCATTACAAAGGGGAAAACCAGGCTCGGAACGCACCCCAGGCTAATCTCCAGAGGTGTGGCCTGAATGGAGAATTTCTAAGTTCTCCAGGTGATTGTGATGTCTGTTCTGATCAATTTTATTTTTCATCTCATCTCAATTTACTGGGGTTAAAAACATTCAAAATATCCCCTTATTATCTGTGGTCATGTCCTGTTTTCCATTCCTGATATAAAATAAGGCTTTCTGCTTTATTTTTTAGTTTTACTAGGAGATTATCAAATTTGTTAACCTTTTTTAAACAAAAACAACTCTGGGCTTCCCTGATTCTTCTATCTTTATAATGTCCTGTTTTCTATTTTTCTTGTGTTTAATATGCTGTTCTGTGAACTTCCTGAGCTGGCTCATTGATTTTCGGCCTTACTTCTTTTCCAACATATATATATATTTACGTCTACTACACACGTTCCTCAAAGCAAGACTTTAGCTGCATCACATAAGTTATGATATGTAGTATTTTTATCATCAGCCATTTCAAAATATTTCCTAATTCCCATTGTGGATTTCTTCCAAGTAGCACGTTTAGCCTTACACTTCATTTCACTCCTCCAGATGATACAAATTATGGTATCACTGACCAAGATCTGCGAATGTCATTCTGTGTTTCAAATAAACCCGTAACGAACTGACCATTTATAATTATACTTGAAGTGTGATTCTTTGTTTCAGAGAAAACCGCGACAACCACCAACCTATATGCTCTGCCACACATCCCATAGTTTCCAGCCCCGTAAGATCCCCCAATGATGACAGTTATCTTAGGCACTTTGGCACAGGCTACAGCAGCCACCATCTTGGCACCATCCTTGGCAATTCCTTCAGCTTCATATTCTCTACCAACCATAAATCCTACAAGAAAGGAAAGAAAAAAAGCCTCTGGATGATGGGATTTATGTGCAGAAGTCAATTCCAACATGGTATTTGAAGGACATCTTACCAACTCTATTTTACTACAAGGCCTCTCACTGTAATGAAATATTTATACATGAAATATATCCCCCAAAAAAGTGTGCTGTAAAAGATAAAATATAATTTTTTAATCATTTCTAAAATTTTCCTTAGAATGGTTCATCTGGATGCACACAAAGATCTTCAAGTGAGATAAGGATGCAAGAAACTTATCTTCAAGAAATTCTCTCAGAACAGCGGCTTGGTGATGAAAGAACGTGACCCGGCAAGCTAAGGAAAAAGGGCTGTGGCAAGCCCCACTGTGAGGCCTCCAGTACTCCCGGACCTGCTTCAATACAGAAACTGCTCCTTCTGAAATGCTGCTTTACACCTCTGAGGAAATAAAGATGAATGTTTCCTAGATGCTGAGAGCCCCTGCCAGTGACTCAATAGCAAGGTAGAAGAATTTTCCACAGTTACAGGATTCCTCGACTGCCTCAAGCTCCCAGCTCTGCTGAAACTGCTCTGCAGTCACTCTGGGCCTTCCGGGCCTTCCAGGCGCGTTCCTCCTCCTGTCACAGAACCCAAGTCAGGCTTCATGTGGCTCCCTGCCCACCCATCCACTCACTCACCTGACTGCCACTATTTTTGCTTTGCAAGTCCCCAGCCATGGAGTCCTCCGATTCCACTCAGTTCCTCGGAGACGCCCGAACAAGCTGCGGCTACAGCGGTACTGACAGGACAGCCCTCACCCTCGCCGGGCGCGATGGGCTTCCCTGGGACCCCTCTGAGCAGGGCCCTCACTATAGGTCACAGCGCCTCGTTCTGCCTTGTCTTAACTCCCAGAAACATTCCACAGTAGCCATCTCACGTAGCAGCCATCTTCAAGCTCTGCTCCCTCACCCGGCACCCCACCGCCTCTCTAGTCCCTAGAGATTTTTGCCTTGAAAAAGATTATGCCGCCTCACTTGTCTTTCTCCAATCCTTCCCAGCATTAAAAACAACATCACCATGCTCCCTTCCTTCCTCTACTCTCATCTCTGTGGAAGAAATCAGAGTTACTCAAAGACTGTCCCTGAGCCCTCTTCTCTTCTCTAGGGGTGCTCTCATCTCTTCCCACAGCTTTACAGAACATCTACATATTCTGAGGATGCCTACATTTTCACCTGCAGCTAACACATGTCTTCTGTGCTCAAGATTTATTCAACTGCCCTCTGCATATATGTTATCTCCATGAATGTCACCCAAGTATCTCAAATGCAAGGTTGCAAAACCAAACTCAACCTCTGCTCTCTGCCCCCAACCCAACTAAATACCAAAAAAACAAAATATCTTCCAGTAAGAAGGTTTACTTTACTAGTGGTTAAGAAACCATGAACCATTATTAGAAACAAGGTCCCTGGACTAGTGAAGTCTCAGAATCCTTTTTATTTGCCCTATTACCAGGTTTGCCACGTAGGACCCCCCTCAGGCTTCTGTGTGGATAGAATGCCTCTCAAAACTCATCTAACCAAGTATCATAAACTTAAGAGCAGCACCAGATAAAGATGTTTTAGCACCAGGACTATTTAAAGCCCTGCTGACCGCCATGAGCCAAGCTCCTTTTTTTTTTTTGTGAAGGCTTGCCTGATTCTAACAACTAATTAAGAGCCCTCCTTCCTTTGACCCTGAGATAACCACGGATCACTTAGAAGATGGGGGGGGGGCGCGCTTTCAGCTAACCAACATATCTAAGGGCAACATACAATATAAATAATAGAATCCTAGAATTCTAAGAAAAAGAAATCTACAACCATAAAACCTTACAAATCATTTCATCCACCCTATTAAGATCATTTGTGAAACATGAAATCCAGAGAGGTGATATTGATCACACCATTCTTTGGAATCTAAACTCAAATCCCCAGGCTATTGTTCAGGATGTGCATAGACCTTTTATAATATGTCGCTTCAGGCAGAATTACCTACACAAGAAAAGATGAGGCAAAGGGTGAACCACAGCATGTGCATGAAGTCCTTTAAGGAAAACAAAGTGTTAGCTCAGAGATGATGGGTCAGACAATGCCCTCGGAGTGAGCTCAGAGTGTTCCTGGTAGGGAATGCGTGTGGACGGGGAAAGGGAAGCCATCTGACGGTGATACGGGTAACTCAGAAACTGCTTTATCCAAATATGGATAAACTTCTCATATATTTGATTCATGAAGGGTTAAGCCTTAAAGAGACTCTACACAGAGTATCCAATAGAACTTTTTGCTATGACAGAAGTGTTCTAGGTCTACACTGTCCAATACTGGAGTCATACTGGACAATGAGGCTCTGGCATAATGCAACAAGACTGATTAAGCTATTTTCTTACCAGTAATGTTTTGAAGGAACAGCAGAGGAATATTCCTTTGGCAGCATATCTGGATGAAGTGAGCCCCCTAAGAGCAAAGAAGATAATATTTTTAAAGAGGGGGTTAAGAAATCTGCATCCCTCTTGTATCCTGCAAACACCGTACTCAGGTCAGCGGTAAGAAAGAACGCCCTGTGCTTGGCTGGTAACAATACCACGGTGCGCACCCACGGCCAACAGGACGTGTGACTGTGCTGGTACCGCATACGAAGGCAGTCGCCTGTGTGATCACTGGCACACAGCTGTAGGGGTGAAGTCAATCACAAACATTCTGAACAGCAAGTGAAACTCAAGAAACGAAGAGAAGATCTGCTTGTCGGCAGGAATTCCTGAGCCTCCGCCATATGATAATTCCTTAAGTTTTCCACTTTAAAAGAAAACAGAATATAAACACTCCCAAGACAAGGATTCTCAGAGTCTTAGGCTATGTACATGTCATCCACAGCATTTACAATTCATGTATAAGAACTTTTTAAAACATTGGATTTTTGGGGTGCCTGGGTGGCTCAGTTGGTTAAGCGACTGCCTTCAGCTCAGGTCATGATCCTGGAGTCCCGCGAATGAGTCCTGCATCAGGCTCCCTGCTCAGCAGGGAGTCGGCTTCTCCCTCTGACCCTCCCCCCTCTCATGTGCTCTCTCTCTCTCTCAAATAAATAAATAAAATCTTTAAAAATAAATAAATAAATAATAAAACATTGGATTTTTTAAATAGTGCTCTAGTTGGGATGCCTGGGTGGCTCAGTGGGTTAAGCGTCTGCCTTCAGCTCAGGTCATGATCCCAGGGTCCTGGGATCGAGTCCCACATTGCGCCCCCTGCTCAGCGGGGAGCCTGCTTCTCCCTCTACCTACTGCTCCCCTTGCTTGCGCTCACGCTCTCTGACAAATAAATAAATAAAACCTTAAAAAAATAAATAAAAATAAAATAAAAATAGTGCTCTAGATAAAACAGGTTAATGTAAACCTCCATAAAAACTGTTCAAGCACTAACACACACACACACACACGTTCACATGCACGTACACATAGTGTTCTGCCTACTAAGGCATCTGGTTAAATATTTTAAAGCTTTTAAATATTTTAAAGTTTTTATGTAATAAACTTTCATTCATTACTTGACCTTCAAAGCAAATTATGTTTACATTAAAACAGAAAATTTTGAAACATGTTTAACACCACTTGCCTTTTTTGCAGATTCAGAAAAGAGAACTCCATTATTTCCAACGATACCTATAGGGTATCCAAATATTCTAGCAAATCCTCAAAAGAAAATTGAAAAAAGATTTATGTATTTCAGAGGGCTTTTAAGTCACAGCTAACAGACATAGTTATACATTCCTTAATTTCAAATCAAAGTTTAAAATGTAGAGATTTTGTCCAGGGTACAGAATAGCTCGTGTCACAGTGTTTTATTTCTAAGGTATTGGAGTCTGGGTGTTTTGCTTCCCTGAGAGTGCTCCATGTAAAGTTGTCACTCGTCTGGTTGGTTTGGTTAGATGATGGGGTTAGGGTGTTACCCATTTGTTCGTGTAATGTATGTCTGAGTGCCCACTAGGTACCAGACAGAGGATCTTCTGAAATGGAAAGAATCACTGAGAGAGAACCCTTTAGAGGCCCATGTTTGGAGCTCTCCACTGGTTTCAGGTGACTAGCTTGCCTAAAAATGCCTGTGGCAATGACAGACCCTCAAGGTAAAGGGGACAAACTCAGCAAAGGCAGCCTTGCTTTCAAAAGCAAGAACACAGTCAAGCCCGGGGGTCGTGAGTTTCCAGTAACAAACACAGCTAAGCTTAGAAGATGGACTCTCACCACCATTCCCACTCCTACTGCAGACACCCCCTGTCCATACACACAGTAAGGGAGAAGGAAGGGGAAGGAAAAGGAGGGTAACAGTATGTGAGGGAGACACCTGAGGTGACTTCAGGAGGTTTTTGTAAACCTGAAAAACTTGGCTAGAGAAAGCTTCCCAAGAGTGAACTTCAACAAGCCTACTTCAGACTCTAAATAGGTGTCAAAGACTTGGAACCCAAGAGTCAACAAACTGCGCTTGTTGAAGTGGGTCAAAGAAAGTACCCAGAACCAGGCTGTCTTCAAGCTCAAGACGCACAGGCCGTGGCTGAGACGTCTCTGGTTATGTGACACAAAGCAGGTACTTGAAAAATTAATGGATAAGAGAGAATGTCCACCTACGGATACACCAGGACACTGACCTGTTAAGAATTTGTTTTCTTTCTTTACTCTGGCCTTGTCTTGGTTTTCTTGGCCTTTCAGTCCTAAAACCCCGGCCCAAAGCCTGCACTTTCCATCTTAAATGGCACTGCCACTTGCGGAGGCAATGCAGAGGGGTAACCGTCCCCAGAGGTCTAGCAATCCACTCAGAGTTCAGCCTCATCCCACAAAAACAGCTAGGAATCTTGCACATCTCTCAGCAGTGCCGTGCTGCCCCTAAGGTATAGCGCCCCATGAGCTATTCAGACTTTCAACCTTAGCCCGGCCTGGGGTCTCCAGGCACAGGACCTGCTAAGTAGGGCACACGCCCCAGTATAGCAGGGACACAGAGGAAGTGTCGTCACCAAATTCCTTCGGGCCAAACAGGAAAGCAAAATGTCCAAGAAACTACTAGGGCCTATATAAGGCATGTACAGAGGCAGGAGGAAACTCCTCAGAGCTGCCAGAGACACCTGATCCTCAGAAAAATCCGTCCTTCTCCCTCCCCCACCAATACTTCCTCATCTCACCACTCCCCACGCCCCTCTTCCTCTTCTCACACCCCTTCTCTTTCCCCAGTCTTATTTGAATTCTGGTACAGCCAAGAAGAGATAGAGGAACTACATATATCCTTAGTATTCTAGGGGATAAAGGTACCACAAGTCTTTCAGCAAGTTAAGGGGCAAATTCATAAAATCAGATGACCAAGACAGCCCATCTATCTTTGGGGAGAGAAGGAGAAACAGCTCTGACTTGTTTCAAACTGCTGCACAAGAGGTTACATCCTGAACTACTTGGTCACAAATCCTGAATATATATCAAATAAAAAGCTCTTAATCACTTAAACACCTCAATACAAAAACATAAATTCCACTCCCACTATGAACCCTTTTGTTGCTCATAAATCAAACCAGGAGAAAAGTGTTGTGATTTATCCTTAAGCCTCAACGTATATTTGCAATTTGGATTTTTGTAGTGAGTTATATCTTTTTTTACTCTGATATGTTGTCTCCAGGTTACTTACTACATTTTCTAGCTTTCATAAGACCAAATAAAATTCACAGAATTACTTCTGTCATTTGTGCAAGATAGATTATTATGGGTCTAGCATCTATGTTTCAAATACTTTTCTTCAAAAGCCTACAAACTCAACATTTCAGATGAATGAATGAACTTCTATAAACAGCCTTATTTTGTTTTTTTTCAGATTTGGTTTTCTGTCCTGTATTCTCAATCTAGTAGTTTGCATGATTTGATGTTAGACCTAGACAGAGGCTATGAGAAGGTGTAACTTACTTAAACGTCCTTCTAGGAAGCTCAACATCATATAAAACCTGCTAGTAGAATTAAAGACTAAAGAACCAAGGAAACAGTGCTGAAATTTTCAAAATTATTACAAATTATCCAGAGAAACAAAAAGTACTACAAATATTTCTGCTAACTTTGTTTTGATAAGAAGCTTTTTTTTTTTAAGAGAGGGAGAGAGAAGTGGGGTGAGGGGCAGATAGAGAGGGAGGGAGAGAATCTTAAGCTGGCTCCATGCCCAGTGCAGAGCCTGACGTGGGGCTTGATCCCACAACCCTGAGATCATGACCTGAGCCAAAATCAAGAATTGGATGCTGAACTGACTGAGCCACCCAGGTGCCCCAATAAGAAGTTTTTTATACAGTGAAGACCACCAAGTCTCAGACAAGGTCCTATCCAATAGCACCTAGCTGTCATCATCGTAAACTCAGGACCTATGAAGCCATTCAGCTACACATGACCTTCATAAAACAACTACTTTTGAATACAGACCCACACACTTGTACCACTCTAAATAACAAAGCTCACACCAAGTACATCAATACCTTAAGACAAGAGATCACTTATTTTCAAAGCAATAGAAAATGTTCAAGGATGCCTCAATGGCTCAGGCAGGAGAACATAGGACTCTTGATCTCAGGGTGGTGAGGACAAGCCCAACATCAGGTGCAGAGATTACTTAAAAATAAAATCTTTGGGCACCTGGGTGGCTCAGTTAGTTAAGTGACTGCCTTCAGCTCAGGTCATGATCCTGGAGTCCCGGGATCAAGTCCCACATCGGGCTCCCTGCTCAGCGGGGGGTCTGCTTCTCCCTCTGACCCTCTTCCCTCTCGTGCTCTCTATCTCTCATTCTCTCTCTCTAATAAATAAAATCTTTAAAAAATAATAAAAATAAAATAAAATCTTTAAGGGGCGCCTGGGTGGCTCAGTCATTAAGCGTCTGCCTTCGGCTCAGGTCATGATCCCAGGGTCCTGGGAACGAGCCCCGCATCGGGTTCCCTGATCAGCGGAAAGCCTACTTCTCCCTCTCCCACTCCCTCTGCTTGTGTTCCCTCTCTCACTGTGTCTCTATGAAATAAATAAATAAAATCTTTAAATAAAATAAAATAAAACCTTAAAAAAAAAGTTCATATTTTTAATTCTTTGCCTTTATACCTGTAACTAATGTGTCTCCATAAAAGGCTTTGAACTCGTTGAATCTGCTTCCATCCACGATTCTAGCAATGACCTAAGAAGAAAAATAACAATATCCCGGAGAGATTATATGACAAAAGAATTTTTACATTAAAGTTATTCATAAGGAAAACAAGTTCACCGTTAAGTTGTCACTTCCACAGAATTTCACCCTACAGAGCGAGTCTTCTCAGTAGAATTTCACTTTCTATGCATGGGTAAGGCCCTGATGTCACTCTGGACCCCGGTTTCATACCACACTGCAAGAGCCACAGCACTATGTTATAGACCAGAAAAGAAGAGAGACTGTGAGGGCTGGAAGCTGGACTCAGAGCTTCAGGAACTGCTCCAAAGTATTGGCAAAGGGTTAGAGATTCAATCACAAAGCATGAGATAGGCTCAGAGTCAGGAGACTTAGCCTCCAAACAAAGGGATCTCACAGGATTTGCGTGTCCTGGATAAAGTCTCAGTTCTCACTTTTGCAAAGTTGGGACAAATTTGTGAGGATGTGATGAACCTAAAAAAATAATGCTGAGATGAAGACCCAGCTATGACTCCCAGGTCTATTGCTGAGAAACTAGAGTCATAGGCTGGTTACCTAAAATCTTAAGTCTCAGTTTTTTCATCTGATTAAAAAAAAAAAAAAGATAAGGGGAACCCTCTTGCACCATTGATGGGAATGCAAACTGGTGCAGCCACTCTGGAGAATGGTATGGAGCCTCCTCAAAAAGTTAAAAAAAAAAAAAATGAACTACCCTACAACCCAGCAGTTGCACTACTAGGTATTTACCCCAAGGATACAAGGACACTGATTCAAAGGAATACATGCACCCTGATGTTTATAGCAGCATTATCTACAATAGCCAAACTAATGGAGAGAGCCCAAATGTCTATCAACTGATGAATGGATAAAGATGTTATACACACACACACACACACACACACACACACACACACACACACACAGGAATATCATTCAGCCATCCAAAAGAATGAAATCTTGCCATTTGCAACAATGTGGATGGAGCTACAGTGTATTATGCTAAGTAAATTAGTCAGAGAAAGACAAATATCATATGACTTCACTTAAATGAGGAACTTAAGAAACAAAACAGATGAACATAGGGGAAGGGGGAAAAAAGAGAGGGAAACAAACCATAAGAGACTCTTAACAATAGAGAGAACAAACTGAGGGTTGATGGAGGGAGATGGGTTGGGGGATGGACCAGATGGGTGACGGGGATTAAGGAGGGCATTTGTGATGAGCTGGGTATTGTAGGGAAGTGATGAAACACTGGATTCTATACCTAAAACTAATACTGTACTGTGTGTTAACTAGTTGGAATTTAAATCAAAACCTAAAAAGTTAAAAAAAAAAAGACAGTACTTAAAAAGTACTAACTAAAGCACACTACCTAGCCCTCACTGAAAAGTGGCTATTAAGACTTCAATAAAGGTTCCTTGATTCTGAATCTGATCCCACATATATACATATTTAATCTAAAAGGAACAATTACTAAATAGTTTATCCTTGGGATTCACCATATACATCAAGACTATTTCAAAGAATTCCAAACATATTCCAAATTTCTTCAGAAACTATTTTAGATGATACACACCATTTTTCTTTCTAGTCGAAACTTCCTTTTCCCTGTTTACCACATCAAAGCCTTGTTTTGTAACATGCAAAGGCTGAAAAATGAGTGAATGCTTCCCAGTATCATTCTTTCCAAAAAGTAAGAGTGTACTTGGAATTATTTTTTATTTTCCTGAAAGGTCCGATAATGTAATGGGAATGTAAGTTATCTGTTCTAAATGCTATGGAGCTCCAAAACTGTACTTTCTAAAACACAATCAACACATAACAACTACCATTTTTCACACAAAAATAAAGCCCCTCAAAGAGCACAGCAAACTAGGGCCACTTAGTATAAAGCTATCTCCTATTTGCTTTACAATGACCACCACCCAGCCACATAAGACATTAACTCATCTTCACAAAGACTCACACTTCAGGAAGCAGACATATCATTTGGTACTACGGCTATTTCTAGAAGTGGAAAGCGATACTCAGAGAGGTCCAATCCCAGTACCACTGACAAGGGAAACAAGAACTACAAGCCAGATTTTCCAATCAACATTCCAGTGCTGTCCCCCAGCTCCATATACTAGTAAGACCTCCATATACGACTTACTTGCAATTATAGAAAAACGTAATACATGATCATCACAATGATGAATATGAATCAGCAAAAGGTAGAAAGTCCAGGAAACTATTTAAGAAGGCAAAAGTCTATCTTTATAAAAAGACCTCCATTTAAATGAAATGAAACTATCATGAAGGCATGGATGTGCATCTGTTTCACTCATTTCTGTACCCTTGGTGCCTCAAACAGCATCTTCACAGAGCAAGCATTCAATAAACACTGTTGAATAAATGAAAAAAGTGGTTATGTTTAACAGGATGAATTCTTAGCCATCTAGAAAACTTGGCTATCCACAACTCATTTCTCAAGCATATCAGACTGTTAAGTATCAAACTTTATATGCCTGTAATTAATGAAAAAGGCAAGCTAAAATCCTAATTCTATAACTTATAGTTAACCAAGTCACCTTGCTAAAGTGAAATACCAGTTGGAGCTCCATAAAAATCCAGAATGTTAAGACCCTCCAATATAGGGTATTGCCTCAATAAATAACTGTGCACATCCACAGGTGGGATAGTACATTCATCAACTCGTTCAAAAAAATGTTTATTGAGGGACATTCGGTTAAGCCTTCGGCTCAGGTCATGATCCCAGCGTTCTGGGATCGGGGAGCCTGCTTCTCCCTCTGCCTGCCGTTCCCCCCGCCTGTGCGTGTGTGCTCTCTCTGACAAATAAATAAAATCTTTAATATATATATATATATATATATATATATATATATATATATATATATATATATTTACTGAGTGCCTACCATGTCACCAGGTATTATTATAGCAAATATGACCTAGCCATGGAAATGGTTTCAAGAATTTATAAATATTGGAGAAATGTTTATAATTTAAACTGGAGAATTTTAAAAAATATACATGTGTATGTTTGCACGTATAGACGATCCCAGCTACATAAAAATGTATATATATATATATACACACACACACATTAAGCCAAAACACCAAAATATTCACTGCTTTCTCTGGATGGCAGAATTATAAGCAATCCTCTGTTTTTCTGCATTTTCTATAATTTTTCACAATTAGCACATAATAGTTTTATAGTCAAAGGGAAAACTAACAAATATGAAGGCACAGAAACTGACAGTAAGGTTATTTCTTAATTTAAAAAAGTATTCTGTCATATATGGATAGTGAACAAAATAAGACTACATGCTATATGCAAGCACTAAAAATTATCAATCTAGACCAAAGAAAACCATGTCAGCAATCTGTAACCATAGCAACATCTTCGAACGTAATCAAAAGTCTAATCTCTGCTAAGGTCATATTGATCCAAAAGGGTATGTTTTTTCCTTTCACAACTTACTGACATTTCCTCCACTTCCCAAAATAAGAGCACTAAAAAGAAATAGATGAAATTTATGAAGTTGCCTACATCATTCCTAACGTCCACAGGAATAGGGAGTCCTATTTATAAACAAAGCAAGCTTCATCATTGTGCAATGAAAACTTCCCAACCATTAAGAGGTTTTTATCCCCCTCTCCCTTCTAGTAAGAGATCTTTCCCTTGTAAGTCACACCCTACTGAAATCCACCAGAGGCTCTAGGCAGGAAGGTATCTGAACAGATTTCACCTTAAAAATGGATACACTCTTAACTCTAGGAAACAAACTGAGATTGCTGGACGGGAGGGGGGTGGGGGGATGGGGTAACTGGGTGATGGGCATTAAGGAGGGCACGTGATGTAATGAGCAGTGAGTATTACATAAGACAGATGAATCACTGACCACTACCTCTAAAACCAATAAATATTAATTGAATTTAAATTTAAAAAATAAACTTTAAAAAATGGATACACATACAACGAGACTGACAGCATGGTTTATAGCTCACAGCCCCACTCTACACACCTCTCGAATATCAAAGTGCCTCTTAAGGTTAGTACCAACTATTCCATACAATTCATCAGCAGGAAATAAAGGATCTTCAGAAGGTTCTACAGTAACCTGCAGAAATATAAAACAACCATATTAACCTATTTAAAGATATTATTCAAGGTTACATAAGCCAAAATGCTTTTGAAGAAAATAAAAGATGTAAGAACATAACCAACTCACATCCAATTTCTTCTGATAATTTAAATTCCTCACAATCATCCTAGTTAGGTGAAGGGCATGATGATCATCCAAAGCGTAGTAGTCGGATACTCCAGACTTTCTACAGAGTAAAGCACACTAAAATAATCAGAACAGGGAAAAGGAAAATAAATATCTTAAATCCTAAAGATCTTCTCTCATCTAAGGATGACATCATTTTTACTTCCAAAATACTTTAATCAATGTCATCCAACTTGATTCTCATAATGTCCCTAGCAGAACAGTATTATCCTTATTTTACAAACAGGAAAAATTGAGGTCTACCTAAATTAAGTACCCTGCCCTAGGACCACCAGTGGCTGTATGAGTATCCACACATTCTATTTCTCAATCTTGACCTTCTTCTACTGGACCAGAGAGCCTTGCTGATGAGGACTTCTATTTAATGCTCATCCCATGCACTTTGAACAAAACTGTGTATGATAAAGTTCAACAACCACAGATGTAGTCCATAACAACGAAGTGTCTGTAACTCACTGAGCTCCTAATGAAGATGCCAACTATTGCAGGGAGACTGCTGAGGCCCCAACCTTACAAAGTCACACCTTAAGAGTAAGCTGTCATGACGACCCTGTCCCTCAGATCAATGGGAAAAATTAGTATTGATAAAACAGAACTGTGATAAGGGCCACAGAAGTTCCTGCTCAATCTCAAGTTCAATGTGAATGAAGCATGGGCTTGCTCTGTTTATTAGCTTTGTTCTGATTAGATGGCTTTTTATCTCATATGTAGATATACTCATTCTAGAATATACTATTTAAAAAAAACTGGCTGGGTGGTGTAGCTGGTTGAGCCTTGGACTCTTGGTTTCAGCTCAGGTCGTGTTCATGGGATTGAGCCCTGCAATGGGCTCCACGCTCAGCAGAGTCTGTTTAGGACTCTCTCTCCCTCTGCCCCTTCCCCCTTTGTGCACGCATGCGCATGCATGCACACTCTCTCTCTCTCTCTCTCTAAAATCAATCAATCAATAACTGTAGGGGTGCTTGACTATCTCAGTCGGTGGAGCGTGGAACTCTTAATCTCAGGGTTGTAAGTTCTAGCCCCACGATGGGTGTAAAGATTGCTTAAAAATAAAAATTTTTTAGGGGCGCCTGGGTGGCTCAGTCGTTAAGCGTCTGCCTTCAGCTCAGGTCATAATCCCAGGGTCCTGGGATTGAGCCCCGCATCGGGCTCCCCGCTCCGCGGGAGGCCTGCTTCTCCCTCTACCATTCCCCCTGCTTGTATTCCTGCTCTCGCTGTGTCTCTCTGTCAAATAAATAAATAAAATCTTTAAAAAAGTAAAAATAAATAAATAAATGATTTTTAAAAAATAAATAAATAAAATAACTATAAAGACAGACAAAAATATGTACCTGAAGAAAATAGAATTTTCATTCATTTTATGAGTAAGGACTAATCTGCTGCAATCTAAATTGTGATGTCTTGTCTAGGGAAAGTGCCAAACCTTTAACAGGTGTTTCTTAGAACTGGGTTCTCAGGGTGGTTTCAGGGCACTCTCCACCTCTGGATTGGCTATTTCTAAATGAGAATAGAGACCGTGTTTACTCCTTGCTATAGCCCCGCAACACTTCGCAAATGGTAGACCCTTCAGTTTTTTTAACTTAATATGACATTTTATAACTAACCATATCTTTTAAATGCTTCATACATCATACCAGCTATAACTGCTGACTTCTAGCTACACTGCAGTAATTCAGAAAGCAAAGAGAAGCAGAAGGAACTACTTCTAAATCAGTAAATACTTAAAATAAAATGCTTTCTTTTAAAAACTGCCTAATATTTACCAAAACAGCAGGAAAGGGAAACCTTTGATGAGACACTATATTATGGAAGACTTTGTATCAAAGTAATTCCTCAGGATGGCTAATCAGAGAGGTTTAAAATATATATTTACAAAGACCGAAGAAACCCAAAGCAATTTGTGTCTAGTAAATTTTATCACACTGTTCAAAAAAAAGCCATCACCACCTAATCACTGTCCCATGATTTTAAACAGGTTATTATGAATAATCATAACTCATAGTAATAGGGCACTTACCAAGTACCAGACACTGTGCTATGAGGTGGGAACTATTCTTATCTCCACTTTACATGTGAAGACAAGAGGCTCAATGAAGTTACCTAGTTTGTCCAGTCACAAGGGTAGTACGTAAGGCAAAAAGAAGATGAATTCTAGAACCTATACCCCTAACTTGGTATATACTGCCTACAGCTTTTATGGGCATCAGATAACTTTTTTTAAATAGGCAAAAAAATTTTTTTAATTAATGCTCCTCAGATACTATCTTCATCTCCTTGTTAATCATCCACAAACAGTGGCAGCCCACTTTGTCCTGTACCCCACTCACCTTATTCTACCTGCATCCGCCTCTCTCCAGGCTGACATGCCACACCACGGTCTCCCTGCCACGATCAATGCGATCATGGCCACTCACACGCTTGTGCTCACCGTAAATAAACAAGTGTTCTGTTCCACACACACAGAAACTCAGGCTCATGCTAAGCTTTTCTCCGCCAACCTCAACACCACTCCCTTAACCACTCCTCCCTTCACCTCTAGTTGGAAATTGGAAGCATGCTGGCATATTCATTTTGTAATTGTTTTTAGTTCTTTTTATTTCTCTTTTTACATAATGAAATTTTTTTTTTAAGATTTTATTTATCTGAGAGAGAATGAGTGAGAGAGAGCTCACATGAGAGAGGGGAGGGTCAGAGGGAGAAGCAGACTCCCTGCCAAGCAGGGAGCCCGACGCGGGACTCGATCCCGGGACTCCAGGATCATGACCCGAGCCAAAGGCAGTCGCTCAACCAACTGAGCCACCCAGGTGTCCCTACATAATGAAATTATTAATCCTTGAGGGCAGGAACCAGGCCTGAAATTGTTCTGTGTTACAACACTTAGCGCCATCAATCTACCCACAGTAAGCACTCAGAGAGAAAGGAATGAAGGGAAAATTGAGGCAAATGTGGGTCCCTCATATAAGTTTTCTAAAGGCGCAGCAGTGTTTGACAGGAAAGTAGAAATGTTACACCTGTCTCTCCTTTCCTACCTACTAGACTGCTCCCATAGCCACCTACCCACCCTGGGTGTGAGGTCTGGCAGCACAAAGAGAGGTTTATGCACCTGCCAGGCCACAGAGCTCAAAGAGTAGATCGACTTGCCATCTATGCCTGGCTTCCTTGGGTATGGTCCAGGGCCCTCCTCTTTATCTACACTCACCTCGAGTTGAGCTAGCTCATCTATTCCCATCGGTTTAAATTCTAGTTCTATGCTGGTGATTCCCCAACATTGATCTGGGCTGCAGACTCTTATCAATTACCTGCCTACTCAGCCAGCATAACTACTTGGATGTCTCAAGCACCTCTAACTTATCGGGTCCAAAAGGAACACCTAATCCCCCTGCCCCATCCCCAGATCTCCTCCTCCTCCCATCTTCCCAGTCTCAGGAAGTCATACCTTTTCCACTCATCATCTTTGTCACCCCGCTTTTCTAAACCCCTTGGATGAAATCCAAAAGCAAGTCCTTCAAACCTGTCTCTACAGCAGAGCTTGAACCTGGGCACTCCCCCTACCTGCACTACCACCAGAACCATCTAAGCCACCAGCATCTCTCACCTGCTGTTCCTGATAAAACCCCCTGACTGGACCCTCAGGCAGACTCAGGCCAAACCCCTAAATGTTCTGTTTAGCAGCCAGAGTGACTTTTTCTAGCGAAATATTTGATAACAGCATCTCTCTCCTTAAAACTCTTCAATGGTTTCCTAATTGCTCTTAAAAAAAAAAAAGTCCACTCTTTAATGACCAGTTATGATGAACAACAACAATAACAATAATGGCAGTTAATATTTACAGGTACTTATTTAAAGCAGGTACTGTTTCAAGCAATTTACACGTATCCTCTCATTTAATTCTCACAAAACTCTAGGAGGTAGGCAGTCTTCTTACCCCTGAACTCTAACCTGAAATGACTGGACCATTGACGTGATGGAGCCAGCTCAGGACTGACTCACAAGAGCCAAGTGTGTACACCTCTTCCTGATTCCACATTCCCTGGTGTCCTGCTGGGACCGTCATCAGCCTCAGTGGGATACTTTACACCAGAGGCATTGGCAGATGCCACAAAGCCGGACTTTTCCCCTCCCCAGAGAACCAGCTGCTCTTGAGCGTTGAGCTAAGCCTCAACTCCATGGTCTGGCTGCCTCAGCATCAACTTTGTGTGGCTGAGTGGGCTGCAGGAACCTGAAACCGCCTCCAGCCCGCTTGGGCAAGCACAGGCGCCAGAGAGCAGCCACAGACTCACAAGCACATCCTAAGTCCTGATGGGACTTCCCCAACAAGCCTTGTGATCAACGTCTCCTCTGCCTCCCAGCTCCTTCCTGTATGCCTCGCGTGCACAAGACCCACGTGCGTAAGACTCAGTGTGGAACTGAACAAAACGCCAATCTTTTGGTTTGAACTGACTAAACTAGCCTTAGCCTAGGAACCCTCAAGTGCTCCAATCATGGACCCTAAGAAAAAAATGTGCTCAGGCTCTGCCTCTATCTGCACTCTGCCTTGAGCTCCCAGCATGGCCCCTCGAGGCATACCATGTACTTCCTCCAGGTTCTGTGAGTAATAAACTTGTCCATTTCAATTTCTCCTGTGGTCTGTTGTTGAACCATAGCTCGCCATCCACCGCTCTGTGCTCCACTTAACAAATATTAATTTAACAATGTCATGGGGCGCCTGGATGGCTCAGTCGGTAAAACATCTGACTTCTTGATTTCGGCTCAGGTCATGATCTCAGGGTTGTGAGATCGAGCCCTGAGTCAGGCTCCGTGCTGAGCATGCAGGCTGCTTGGGATTCTCTCTCTCTCTCTCTGCCCCTCCCCACTCGTGCTCTCTCTCTCTAAAAATAAAATAAAATCTTAAAAAAAAAAAAACCCACAAAGTCATAACACCTGCACATCAGTGGGTTGGATCAACCTTCTATATGCTCTCCCTATACTTCTTTACAGGCCTTATCACACATACACATTAAATCATTTTTTGGTAATAACTTATCACCCACCTCCCTGACTAGAATGTTACACTCCCTGAGGTCAAAGACAATGTCTATCTCATAATCTTCAATACCTATAACAGTGTCTGCCACACAACAGGTGCTGGATGGATGTTTGTTAAAGAAATGAGAAACCTGTTCTCCAGTCTATCTAGGCAATAACAAACAAGCTGACGTTCTAGCTCAGGAATGCAACCCTACAGTTCAAAGAACTGAACCCTGAAACAGCAGCTCAAGAACAGATCAACTGTGGTTGGATCTAACTCTTAGAAAAAATAATTAAACTTTTTCTTCAACAGAGAGACAGACGACAATGAATCCTGGAAAGCAACAAGTGCTTCTGTCTCACCTGCAGTGCAGATCAGCACCGCCAAGATCTTCAGCCAACACTTCCTCTCCAGTGGCGGCTTTCACCTACAGCAAGGAGGAAAGTCAATGGTGAGTTCTGCCCGTCAGAGAAATAAAAACGCTTACCTAACATGCCCGTCTTCTAACCCGACTATCCCTACCACTCTTTCTTCCACACAGCTAAAGATTTTTGTTTTTTGTTTTTTTTTTTCATTTTTTAAGTAGACCTCACACCCAGCATGGAGCCCAATGCAGGGCTCAAACTCAAGACCCCGAGATCAAGACCTGAGCTGAGATCAAGAGTCGGACACTTAACCAACTGAGACACCCAATTGTCCCAAGATTTTTTCTTATTCCACCCATCCAGCAAACCTAGAAAAAACTGTCTCTGGTCTACAGATGAAAAATCTGAACCCAGAGCCACTAAAGGAATTTCCCCACAGCCCCTGAGCAAGTAACGGAACCTGAGTTGAACTGAGGTATTTCCAGCCTGCGAGCCCGCTCTCCTTCTCCTACCTTCTGCATAGTAAAGCATTTGTCTCTGTACATGCTGTTCCCACTGCCTGGGCTCCCTGCTCTCTGTCACCCACCTGGGGAATCCCTCCTCATCCTTTAGGCCCCATCTGCTCTATGTGGTTTGCCCTGACCTGCGCAGGCCTTTTCATCATTAATGACACTCCAGAGCAATACTAGAACAACACCTGCTCATCTGTGGTCCAAGAATAGTCCTTGTATACCTCCAACAGGGCACCTGCCAGACTGCACATGTCAGTGATCTGCATGTGTCTCTCTTGTCTCTATACTGGGAGTGCCTTGATGGCAGCAACTGTGATGTATTCATCTTTTAACGCTCAGTAAATTTAATGAATTAATGCCTTTTGTGGCCTATCCCAAAAAACTGCAGTAACTATCACAAACTCTTAAAAGTGCAATACCTTCAAGAGGCCAAAAAAATCTCTAAGATTACCCACATCTAAGATTCAGCCAAATATGACCAAAAAGAAAGAAACCTCAAGTAATAAATTAAGAATGACTTAACTATTGCCTGAGAAATTCTAATAAGAAAATAGAAAAATCATTTAGTGCCAAATGCCAACCTGACCCCTTAGGAATTGCTTACTGATTCCTACTTCTTTGGGTTGACTGATTTCTTTTTCTTCAAATAGGAAAAAATTAGAGCAATGAACATTTATCTAAATTGCAGCATAGAAAGAACTTATTATTCACTACATCAAAAGTTCTGTCTTAAACAAAATATTACTGCACAGAGAAAAGTAATTAAAATTTTCACTTCCAATTTTTCCACCCACAGAATTAAATTCTTAGTTCTCTTCTTCCCAAAATATTCAGTGTAAAATAGCATTCAGTCCAGACAAAAACTAATTATAAGAGGTGTCTGGATATTTAAAGTTGTAAAAAGGAATAAACAACCGATATCCTCTGTATTTATTTCCAGGGATCTGACAAATACCAACTGATAAAATAAGGATTCATCATTGGTTAATATTTACTGAACACCCACAACATGGTTGATACTGTGACAGGTGCAAGGATGATAAAAATTAAAAACAGCTCATTCTACCAAATATCAAGTTCAGAAGACAGAAGAACAAAAAGCTCCTTCAAAAACCTGTCTTACTATTAGGCATTTTTCCAACCACTTTAAGCAACTGAAAGCTATAGCAACTCAACTGCACATTATACATGGAACCTTTTTTCAATTTTCAGTAAAACAAGGGTCAAAATTTAGAACCCTCAAGCAGATGAGACTGCTGCTGCTTCCTTTTTTTTTTTAACCTGTAAATATGGTCTTTCAGTGGTAGACAACAGAGCAAAGTTCAGTTCTCTAACAGCACTGTCGACTTCAGCTGCTAAATTGCTCCTTGCTGAGGTACAAGGTAAATCCACACCAACGACTGGACATTTTGCAACTGCACCCTTCAGACAAACTCGTCTCTTGGAAACAGCTAGTGTTATGTCAGTATTATGATTCTGCCTACAGTTCCAAAAAGGTGTTTTCAAATTTTAGTCCTATCTTCACTCACTCTTTAAGGAAAAACACCTACAAACTACTGAAAGTTTGTACCCTTCACTTGACAGAGATAAATTCTAAATGAATTCTCCTCTCATTTACCAATGATAAGTATCACTTATAGCTAGAAATAAGTGCCAAAGAATAATTGACAACACAAGCCTTTTGAATAATGCCTTCAGACTTTTATCGCATTTCAAGTGCAGGCTCTTCAGGCTTACCTGATCTTCAATAAAATTTATTAAAAATAAACACAATCATTTGCAAAATACACATATTTCACATCAAAGCAAGAATAAGCTCTTTTTAACGTAGTCTTTTTAATAAATTCGTGTTATTATTCCAAAACCAAAGATGATTTTTTTGACAGACTTTGGAAGCAATAACCTTACGTTTTGAGATAGAATTCACGTACCATAAAATTCACATTTAAAGAATACAATTCAGTGTGTTTCAGTATATTCACACAGTTGTGGAACGATCAACACCACCTAATTCCAGAAGTTTCATCATTCCCAAAAGGAAGCCCATACTCATTACAGTCATTCCCCATTCTACCTTCCTCTTGGTCCCTGGCAACCACTAATCTACTTGCTGCCTCTAGGAATTTGTTTATTCTAAATATTTCATAAAAGCAGAATTATACAGTATTTTTCCTTTTGTGACATAATGTTTTCAGGTTCCATCCGTGTTGTAGCACGTGTCAGAACTTCATTCTTTTTTATGGCTGAATCATATTCCACTGGATGTATATTACAGTTTTATAGTATTGTTGACATTCTCCTTACCTAGATAATATTCTCAGATTTCACTTAAATAATGGGATATTTTGTTGTAAGATGTAGTCATTACCTGTGTCTTCCCCTACGCTCTCTTTATCCTTTTGAAGCCTGGGCCCAGACTGTGACACACGCATAGCAGAGTGAAGGCTGCACTACTGAATATCACTGGAATGGAGCTGAGCAAAGAGATGGGAAGAGCCTGGATTACATAATCCACTCCTCAGTCCTGCAACACAGGCAACTCACCAGTGAGGGTGCCCAGGGTCCCACTCTCAGAAGGGCCCTGTGCTTGGAGTTTGATGCTCAGTGGTTACCCTACTGAAATTCTAATTTTATCTTTGAATATGTGTTCTGTAAATGAAGTCTGATGGGACAATGGGGCATGTGTGTCAGGGTCCAGAGCCTCAGTTCTTAGCTGGTCTGCCTCCCACCATCTTTCTGGAAAGGGTTCTTGGCTCCCTACTTCCCTGCTAACTGGTACATAGGCCCTGGGCTCTGCCCTATCTGCTCCTCCCCACTCCTGCCTAGGGACTATCACACCTGTCCCCACTGGGGGCCTGACATGGGCAAAGGGAAGATCAGGGCTCAGGCATGCACCCCCTGGTGTCTCAGGGTGGAGCACAGCAGCACCATCACTATCATGGGCTGGCGGTGCTAAGATGTATTCACCAGCAGATGACGCAGTGGAGGTGGGGGCTAAAGGATTGCTTTTCGCCCCTCACCCATCCGGATACCAAGCACATCCTGGCATGGAGGCTGCATACCCCTAGAGGGTCATTATGTCCACCAGGAGTTGAAGAGTGGGCCCACTGGAAGCACAGATGCCTGAGAAGGGGAGTATTCGATGCTTGAAGGAACATACCCTTAAATATTTAGCAAATAAAAAACACTAAGACAGTTTAAGGTACCACAGAAGGAAAAGGTTTTATATTTTAGTACCTTTAATAGTACTTGTTCCTCCTTTTTGAACGAGGGGTCTCGTATCTTCAGTTTGCACTGGGGTTTGCAATTATGTAGCTGGCCCTACCAGTGATTCATAACGATGCTAGGATTAGAAATTTAGAGCACCTCTCATAAATATTCTATTCTAACTTGGTTCCTTTTTTTTTTAACTTAACCTTTTTGAAAAGGTAATGTTTTCACAAGACTCACAAAGTCAAAGGTCTCAAAACGTTTATGTTCAGCACACACACACACAAGTCAAAGGTCTCTCTCTTGCCCTGTTTCATCTCCTCTGCATTAAAACTCTGTTTACTGTACCTTTCCCAGAGTTTCTTTATGCATATACAAGCTTACAAATGTATAATTTGCCCTGTTTTACACAAAAGTTGACATATTATGTGCAAGCACCTTGTTTATCAACTTCTAGTGACCCTGAGACAAACAAGAATGCAACTGAGGTAGAAGAAAAAATAAGTAGAAGTTTATTTCATCAGCCATTCAACAAATGATGCTGGGCCAACTACATATCACATACAAAACGATGTGGGATTCCTTCTTTAAATCCTACCCAAACTGGGCACCTGGGTGGCTCAGATGGTTAAAGCGTCTGCCTTCCGCTCAGGTCATGATCCCGGGGTCCTGGGATCGAGTCCCGCATCGGGCTCCCTGCTCCTTGGGAGCCTGCTTCTCCCTCTGCCTCTCTCTCTCTCTCTCCATCTCTCATGAATAAATAAATAAATAAGTTTAAAAAAAAAATAAATAAATCCTACCCAAACTAACTCAAAATGGATTACGAACCTATAAGTAAGAGCTCAAACTACAAAACTTAGAAGAAACCCAAGTATTAAATCTTCATGATCCTGCAACAGGCAAAGCCTTCACAGATATGACACCAAAAGCACAGCAAAGAGAGAAAAATATGCATAAACGGACCTTTATCAAAATCAAACATTTCCATGCTTCAGAGGAAGATACCACCAAGAAAGTGACGACAATCCATAGAAAGAAAATATTTGTATCCAGAACATATAAAGAAGTCTCACAACTCAATAAAGACAAAAAGCCCAATTTAAAAAGTGGGCAAAAGGATCTGAATAGAGATCTCTTCAAAGAAGATACACAAATGACCAACCAGCACATGGAAGATGCTCAGCATCATCAGCCATTAGGGAAATGCGAGTCAAAACCTGAATGAGGTACCATCCACTAGGATGGATATCATCATACAGATGCTCAATAACAACTGTCAGCAAGGAAATAGGAAAATCAGAACCCTCACACATAGCTGGCAGGAATGTAAAATATGCTGTGGGCAGTTTGGCAGGTCCTCAAAATGTGAAACTTAGCATTGCCATGTGACCCAGCAATTGTACTCACAGGTCTATAAACCTTATAAAGGTTTATATAATATGGTTTACTATATATATATATATAAACCTACATATAAGCCTTGTAAAGGTTTATATAAAAACTTGGATATGAAGGCACATAGCAGCATTATTCGTAATATCCAAACACTGGAAACAACCCAAATGACTATGAGCTGATAAATGGATAAACAAAATGCTGCCTATCCATACAATGAAATATTATTCAGCAATAAAAAGAAATAAAGTGGTTTCTCAAAAAATTGAACACATAATTATCACATGATCCAGCAATTCTATGTCCGACCATATGCCCAAAAGAAATGAAAGCAGGGACTCAAACAGATATATCCATACACTCATATTAACAGCAGCATCATTCATAATAGCCCCAAACTAGAAGCAACTCAAACGTCCATTGATGGATGAGTTAATAAACAAAATGTGATACGAACATGCAATGGAATATTATTCAGCCTTTAAAAGAAGTTCTGACATACGCCAACAACATGGTGAATCTTGAGGACATCATCCTAAGTGAAATATGCCAATCACAAAAGGATAGATACTGTATGATTCCACTTATACAACGCACCTACAGTAGTCAACTTCATAGAAAAAGGAGAATCATGGTAGCCAGGAGCAGTGGAGGTCAGGGAGAATAGGAAGTTAATGTTTAATGGGTACAGATTTTCAGTTGGAGCAGATGAGAAAGTCCTGGAGATGGTTGGTGGTGACGGTTGCACAATAATGTGAATATATTTAATGCCACAGAACTATACACTTAAAAATGGTTAGAATGGGAGCGCCTGGGTGGCTCAAGCATCTGACTCTTGGTTTCGGCTCAAGTCATGATCTCAGGGTGGTGAGACCAAGCCCCACATCAGGCTCTGCACTCAGCTGGAGTCCGCTTGAGGATTCTCTCCCTCTGCCTCTCCCCCTGCTCGTGCTCTCTAAAATAAATAAATAAATCTTTGAAAAAAATGGTTAGAATGATAAATTTTATATTATGTATATTTTACTTCAATCAATCAATGGATCAATCAAGACTATGTTCTTACCAATGGGGGTCCTGCCAAGAAAATGGTACCCTGCTTGCGTACAATGATGTTTTCATCAGCCATTGCAGGCACATAAGCACCACCTGCCGTACAAGAGCCCATGACCACCGCAATCTGGAATCCAAGCATATAAGAAACCCATGACGTGAGGTTCAAATAGTTAGTCATAGTCTCTGGACCTATAGACCCATCAATGTCGCAGTACCAGAAGATATTACTAGCTGGTCCCTAAACTTCCTTTTAAAAACAGTCCTCTAGGGTGCCTGGGTGGCTCAGTCGTTAAGTGTCTGCCTTTGGCTTAGGGTCCTGGGATTGAGTCCCACATCGGGCTCCCTGCTCTGCAGGAAGCCTACTTCTCCCTCTCCCGCTACCCCTGCTTGTGTTCCCTCTCTCGCTGTCAAATAAATAAAAAAATATTAAAAAAAAAAAAAGGTCCTCTAAGTGTTTGGAATTGTTCCTTAACTACATCTATCAAAGCCTTTTGAAGGGCTTAGGTCACATTTTTACAAAATTTATGGACATTCTCCCTGTTGGAGAGAAGACTGGCCATTTAAAACATTAGCCTGATCGACTAATGGAGAAGAAACTCCACAATCCACCCACAGGTCAACAACTGCCACTTACCTCATGGGAATGCTGAAATAATTCTCCAAATGAGTGTTAATACTCTGTTACCCTGAATATGGTATGTTCTAAATATAAAACTAATGTTAGCATCGCAGTTGAAAATCGTGTTCAAAAGCAAGTCAACTGTGTGGAACCGGGGTGATGCATACGTTTAGAGTCCACAGTGCTATTTTCCCTACTTTAAAAAAAAAAAAAAAAACTCCCGCCTAGAGATTAGTAAGACATAAAGAATAATAAATATGGGTCTGGCTGATTACCCCTAGGTAGGAATAAATAATATCAGAGTAAAACAAGAAAAACATGTAATGGACATTTTCTTAAGTTACCACACAAAGGCACTTTTTGCTACTAATTCCAATATCCCATCAGTTTCCTTAGAGTCATACAAATTTCCATTCTGAAATAAAAATGCTATACTAGTATTCATCCAAAGATGCAAGGCAGCGTGAGTTAACATTTTCCCATCTAAATGGCCGTCACAAAAAGCATTTTTCCCTATTTCACGTGTTATTAAAAATGGCTGCAACATTTCACTGTCAACATCTTACAAAAGTGTTTATCACGTATTGTTTTTGCTTATCAATCACCCAGAAGTTTATTTTCAAAATATCTATGGCTAGAAAAACTCTTGTACAAGGGAAGGAGGACAGGAAACATTCATTGTAACAGTGTTCACAATAGTGAAGATATGCAAATAATCAAAATATCCATCAACATCGCATTTTGAATGGATAAATGAATTGTGAATAAATAAGCTCTTTAAAAATCTGAGGGAAAGAAACAAATGAAATGCTAAGACTTTATAAATCCAAGTGGAGGGTCCATGAGTGTTCCATTGTTACTGCACTATTCTCTGTACTTTCTGCATGTTTGAAATATTTTATGGGCATTTTCTTTAAGGCTTTAGGAATAAAGGACATGATTTCAACTTACCAACCTGTTCTGTGTACAAGAACAGCAGATACAGCTCAAACTAGTTCAGTACCAAAAAAAAAAAAAAAAAAAAATTGGCAAGGAAGTAGAGAAGAGTCACAGTGAAATAAAAATCTAAAAAGGCACAAATTTCAAAAGACCTATAGAACTAAACAGGCATAGCAGGGTTCCATGACAGCGAATTGAAAGAAAAAGAAAAAAAACAGCAAATATTTAGAGACCAAGGATGGGAGGTGAGGTGAGCGGGGGACAAAGAAAGAAGAATTCCGGAATCGAAAGGCAGGAAGACAAAAATGAGGGTAATGAAGCTGAATGCCATCATGCCATCTCAGGGGGAGAAAACACTTACCAATTTAGTAGAAAAGTTTTACAAGTGAATAGCGAACAAATTATTAGTGCATCTACACCAGGGAATTTTACCATATTCCTAACGGCACTTCAGATGTGTGTGTGTTTTTTTTTCCCCACAGTACTTCCAAAACCAAGGTAATCGACAATCCATTTCTCTCACATGAACTGAGTGGCCCCCGATGACTCCGGACTCTTGTGATTCACGTCCTGTATAATCCCATCCCCTTATTGTGTGGTGGATCTGGTAACATGCTTCTAACACCAAGTGTCACTCTTGTGATCCAGTTCTGAGAGACCATGTCTTCCCCTCCCCCCACCCCCGCCAGCCCCCTCTCTTGCCCATTTGCTTGTTCGCTCTGATGCAGCCAGCTAACATGTGGAGACTTCCTCTCTACAGCTGCCCACTTGGGAAGGAACCTACAGATGCTTCCTGCCAACAGCTCCCAAGGAAGTAAGTGAGGCCTGCAGAGAACTGAATCATGCCACGACCACATGAGCAAGCTGGGGCAGATCCTTTGCAGTCCAGCCTAGAGAGGACTGTAGCCACCCCCTCAGCACTGGGGGATCCAGCTCAGCTGGATCTGAGTCCTGACCCACAGACACTGCGGGGTAATAAATGGTGCTTTAAACTACCAAGTTTGGGGTGAATTTCTTCTGCAGCTAATAACTAATACAGAGATCAAAAACCATCTACCTTAAGTAACTGCAATGGAGGCACATCTGAAGCCTTGGGACAACCTATGTTTTGGAGTACTCTGTTGTTGCTGGTCTGCAACCTATCTGTCTATAAACCATTCTTCTATTCCAGAGGTGGGAGATAGACCATAAAGAGAATTCTGTACCATCCCAGACAGTAATGAAAAACCAAAAGACACGGGTAAACCTTGAAACCATCATGCTAAATGAAAGAAACCACTTATTATATGATCCCTTTCAAATGAAATGTGTCATAGGCAAATCCATAGAGATAGAAAGTAGATGAGTGGTTGCCAGGGGCTGGAGAGATTGGATAGAAACGGAGAGTAAATGTCAATGGATATGGCATTTCCTTTTGGAGCGATGAAAATGTTCTAAGACTGACTAAACTCTGTGAACATCCTAAAAACCACTGAACTGTACATATCAAATGGGTACACTGTATGGTATGTGAATTGTATCTTAATAAGGCTGTTATAAAATTTAAGAAACAAGAGCTGGAATTATTAAGTATATAAGATTCAAACTTCTCAGCTTTTCATCAAGAAGAAACAGGCTATTCTAGTCACAAGTACCTCACAGACACTAAACAATATCTCTAAAGCAAATTCTGATAATAGAATAGAAATAGAATAGAAAAATGAAATAAAATAGAAAACGAATAGAAAAATGAAATAAAAGAACAGAGATTAGTGGAGTCACTACTGTCACAAAATCTCTTCTCATCATTTACTTCTTTTTTTTCTTTTTTCATTATTATGTTAATCACCATACATTACATCATTAGTTTTTGATGTAGTGTTCCATGATTCATTGTTTGTGCATAACACCCAGTGCTCCACGCAGAACGTGCCCTCTTTAATACCCATCACCAGGCTAACCCATCCCCCCACCCCCTCCCCTCTAGAACCCTCAGTTTGTTTCTCAGAGTCCACAGTCTCTCGTGGTTCGTTTCCCCCTCTGATTTCCCCCCTTCATTCGTCTCTTCCTGCTATCTTCTTCTTCTTTTTTAACATATAATTTATTATTTGTTTCAGAGGTACAGGTCTGTGATTCATGAGTCTTACACAATTCACAGCGCTCACCATAACACATACCCTCCCCAATGTCTATCACCCAGCCACCCCATCCCTCCCACCCCCCACCACTCCAGCAACCCTCAGTTTGTTTTCTCATCATTTACTTCTAAGCCATGCATTCACTCACAAAACAAGGTGAATATGCACCAACAAGAGCCCTGCCACTGTGTCTGCTCCTTCTTATCACAAAGCACAGGAACCCCTGGGCCAAACACCTCCAACGACCTTCCATGTCTCCAAGCATTCGTCTATGGTACAACAAAGATCTTACATTGGGCCACGCTAGACAAGTGATATGGAACCCCAGAGAGAAAATTCTGCTTTCTCTACTAAGAGGACACTAAAAGGACATAAGTAAGATGCAGGAGCATGAACTGTTCTGCACGCACTCAGGGTACAGATTTGGCCTGCACTGAGGCCCAACAAGGGCACCAAATCAGGGGAGACGGGACAGTGACTCTCATCGGCATCAGAACGAAGAACTCCCAAGAACTCCACTGAGAGGCTAGAGTCCACCCCGTCATCCATGAGGAGGGCTTCCTGTGACACCGACAAACCAAGAGATCCCACTTACAGGGTTGATGAGGGAAACAGCAAGAGAAACGTAGCTTATCTCCTTACAGCTTGCAGCCCACTGAGAGATACGTGAGACATGCAGAGTGTGACCTTCCTCAAGGAACTCTGTGGCCGCCTCAGTGCCTTAATGTTTGTGTTTATTAAAGACTACAAGGAACCTTATCTTAGTAGCAGCTAGCCCTCAAGGTGCTGAAAGCCTTGCTTCCCAATTCCTTAGAGACTCACACTATCCTTAAACCCTACTAATTAAAAAGTATATAATCAATCAGTCCTCCCAATCCCAGTGCAGCTCTTTTTGCCCATGGGTCCTGTCCCGTGCTTTCATAAAACCACCTTTTTAATGAAACAAGACAAAGCCAGAGAGGGAGACAAACCATAAGAGACTCTTAATCTCAGGAAACAAACTGAGTGTTGCTGGAGTGGTGGGGGGTGGGCGGGTTGGGGTGGCTGGGTGACAGACATTGGGGAGGGTATGTGCTATGGTGAGTGCTGTGAATTGTGTAAGACTGATGAATCACAGATCTGTACCTCCGAAACAAATAATACATTATATATTAAAAAAAAAAAAGAAGAAGAAGAAGATAGCAGGAGGGGAAAAATGAAGGGGGTGGAAATCAGAGGGGGAGACGAACCATGAGAGACTGTGGACTCTTGAGAAACAAACTGAGGGTTCTAGAGGGGAGGGGGTGGGGGGATGGGCTAGCCTGGTGATGGGTATTAAGGAGGGCACATTCTGCGTGGAGCACTGGGTGTTATGCACAAACAATGAATCATGGAACACTACATCCAAAACTAATGATGTAATGTATGGTGATTAACAGAACATAATAAAATAAAATTAATAAAAAAATAAAAATAATTTAAAAAATTTTTAAAAATCACCTTTTTATACCAAAAAGTCTCCAGAATTCTTTCTTGGCTGACGAACCCAAAAACTTCCAAATTCCATCAGGGTGAGGAGGTCCATGGTGATTCAAGACTTGAATCATAACCAAAAAAGCAGCAAGACGGCAAAGAATAATGTGTAACTGACCATTACACTGCTTGCCATCACTGCCACAGAAGGCACAAGCAGAAATTTTGAGTAAAAGAAAATGAGATGCTACAAAACAGAGTTAAGAGTCTGTGAAAACTTTAGACAAAATTTCATTACCCTCTAGGTCCTGCCTGAACAGAGACTGACTCTCATTGCACCAAAACCAAATTACGTATTGTAGGTCAGCAGCCTGCCCTACAGAAAGGGTCTCTGAGAGAGAGTCAAGAGGTTTTATACCTAATTCTGAAAAGCTGTATGAACTCTTGACCTCCATCCTTCCACTGAAAAATTGCACTAGACTATCCAGTTCAAAGGCACACTGTGATAAATGTAATATAACTTGGAGGGTGGGCAAAGTTTCAGTTGCCTGATGGAAAAGCCATTAAAAATATAGTATGTTTTGGGGCACCTAGGTGGCTCAGTGGGTTAAGTGTCTGCCTTTCAACTAAGGTCAGGATAATGGGGTCCTGGGATCGAGCCCCATACCAGGCTCCCTGCTCAGCAGAGAGTCTGCTTCTCCCTCTCCCTCTGCCCCCCACCCCTTGCTCTCTCTCACTTGCTTGCCCTGTCTCAAGTAAATAAATAAAATCTTTTTAAAAAATTTATATAGCATGGGCGCCTGAGTGGCTCAGTCGGTTAAGCATCTGCCTCCAGCTCACGTCATGATCTCAGGGTCCTGGGATGGAGCCCCACACCCGGCAGGGAGCCTGCTTCTCCCTCTCCCCTGCACTCCCCCTGCTTGTGCTCTGTCAAAAAAATAAATAAAATCTTTAAAAAAAAATTTGTATAGTATGTTTTTAGGGGCACCTGGGTGGCTCAGTTGGTTAAGCATCAACTCTTGATTTCACCTCAGGTCATGCGTGAGATGGAGCCCCGCACTGGGCTTGGCACTCAGTGGGGAGTCTGATTGAGTCCCTTTCTCTCTCTTCCCCTCTGCCCCTCCCCCCACTCTCTCTCCCTCTCTCTCTAAAATAAATAAATAAATCTTAAAAAAAAGTAGGGGGCGCCTGGGTGGCTCAGTTGGTTGAGCGTCTTACCTTTGGCTCTGATCATAATCCCAGGGTCCTGGGATTGAGCCCCACATCAGGCGCTGTGCTCAATGGGGAGTCTGCTTCTCCCTCTCCCTCTTCCCCTCCCCCACTCCTGCTCTCTCTAATAAATAAAATCTTTTTTTAAAAAAAGTAAATGTGGAAAGCAAATACTGTCTGTATCACTGTTTCCTTCCTCTACCTATAGAGCCTCCATTAAAAAATAAAAGCCACAAAATACACACATCAATTCAATAGCTGTCCAAAATTTAAGAACATTATCAATTATACTGACTCATCACACCACTGATTCTGGAGTACTCATGCTTATCTGTGCTAAATTGGCTGAAATGTGCAGAGAAAACAAAACATTCACCTTACCCAGAATGCCCTGTTTCTTCCTCAATCTTTATCAGCCTCAAAGCCATCAGAGTGTTTTCATCTCCCCCAGGCCTTATCTGACTTCATAGACAGGTTGAAGTGTATTTAAAAATAATGAGCAGCTCTTTCTGCCCACGGGTCCTGTCCCCATGCTTTAATAAAACCACTTTTTTTGCACACAAACACACCAAAAAAAATAGGGGTGCCTGGGTGGCACAGTCAGTTGAGCATCCAACTCGCGATCTCAGCTTAGGTATAATCTCAGGGTGGTGAGATTGAGCCCCATTTCGAGCTCCATACTCAGCAGAGTCTGCTTGAGTTTCTCTCTCTCTCTCTCTCTCCCTCTGCCCCTTGCCCCTGCACGCTCACTCTAAAATAATTAAGTCTTCAAAAAAAAAAAAAGTGATATGCAGTACCTGTCCTAACTAAGCCCCTCAAAACAATTAACATGATCTGAAGCAAAGAAAATAAATTTCAAAAATAATGAGCTAAACCAAGAGGGGGGGAGTGAGGGGAGAGAAGGAAAGAAGAAAGCAAGGACACCTGAAATAATTTTAAGTACCTCACCAAAAAGAAGAACAAACAGGCAGAGATGCAAAGAAAACTCAAAGGAGAGGCCCAAGGCGCTGAACCTCCACACAGCTGGATGAATAATGCCTATTTCAAAGGAAATGCACTGTTAGTCACAGCGGAAACACTCTTCCTGGTGCACTAAAGGATTACCGTCAAACAGGACAAGAGGTGATGCAGCAGAGCAAAGATCCATCTAGACCAGGCCACCACTAATTTTATTTTTATAATTTTATTATGTTATGTTAATCACCATACATTACATCATTAGTTTTGGATGTAGTGTTCCATGACTCATTGTTTGTGCATAACACCCAGTGCTCCACGCAGAATGTGCCCTCTTTAATACCCATCACCAGGCTAACCCATCCCCCCACCCCCCCTCCCCTCAGTTTGTTTCTCAGAGTCCAGTCTCTCATGGTTCGTCTCCCTCTCTGGCTTCCCCCCCTTCATTTTTCCCTCCTGCTATCTTCTTCTTCTTCTTTTCTTTTTTTTAACGTATAATGTATTATTTGTTTCAGAGGTACAGATCTGTGATTCAACAGTCTTGCACAATTCACAGCGCTCACCATAGCACATACCCTCCCCAATGTCTATCACCCAGCCACCCCTCCCTCCCACCCCCCACCACTCCAGCAACCCTCAGTTTGTTTCCTGAGATTAAGAATTCCTCATATCAGTGAGGCCATATGATATATGTCTTTCTCTGATTGACTTATTTCGCTCAGCATAATACCCTCCAGTTCCATCCACGTCGTTGCAAATGGCAAGATTTCATTCCTTTTGATGGCTGCATAATATTCCTGTGTGTGTGTGTGTACACACCACATCTTCTTTATCCATTCATCTGTCGATGGACATCCTGGCTCTTTCCATAGTTTGACTGTTGTGGACACTTCTGCTATAAACGTCGGGGTGCATGTACCCCTTCGGATCACTACATTTGTATCTTTGGGGCATTTACCCACTAGTGCAATTGCTGGGTCATAGGGTAGCTCTATTTTCAACTTTTTGAGGAACCCCCATACCGTTTTCCAGAGTGGTTGCACCAGCTTGCATTCCCACCAACAGTGTAGGAGGGTTCGCCTTTCTCCGCATCCCCGCCAACATCCCTCATTTCCTGACATGTTAATTTTAGCCATTCTGACGGGTGTGAGGTGGTATCTCATTGAGGTTTTGATCTGGATTTCCCTGGTCAGGCCACCACTAATTTTAAAAATTAATGGTGATGGGAGACCTAAAGAAGACAAAGGTCCCACCTCTGAAGAGAATTAGAAGTCTCCCATTTCAAAAACCAGCAACATGGAGCCACAATCCAGAAAATAAAAGAAGCGTGTTCCCAAGATCATCAAGACATCAGGCATGGATTTGCAGAAAGCCCAAGAAAGGTATCCTCAGGACATGAAACTAAGCAAGACCACTGGACACCAGTATGCCTAGTCTTTAAAAGTCATAAACAAAACACAGGTCCTAAAGCATACCAGAAAGGAAGGAAAGATAAAACAGAAGAGAGTACAGAGGCAGGTACCTCATGTAACTGTCTTTTCTCCTTAAGAGCAAAAACAAAATTTTAAACCTTCTAGGTCTGTAGGAAGCTGTCCACATTTTTACCACTGCAAAGACATAGGAAACAACAGAGATATGACTGTCAAGAGACATGTATCTTAGAAAAAAGTGGATAAGTGGATTTACAGTGTGCAAGGTTAATAACATTAACTAAAGAACAACCTTAGGGAAGAAAGCAGGAACTGAAGGAGTAAGGAAGCTAGTGCTCCCTATCAAAATGTACACATAACGGGCCTCCCTCTTTTGTCTGGGCTGCTGACATGCCCTCGGGACTGAGGAAGACCCAGAGACTTCGGGGACATGTGAGCTGTGGGCCACAGCTACACTGGCAAACATTCAGGAGGCCGGGGTCATGCTGGTGGCACGTGTCACCACAGGAACAACTGAGACACATATCACCCAGGTTACTCCAGAGCAGTTGGTATGAGACATTACCACTTAAAGAGGAACCAGAGCTTCTGCCCAACTGTCAACCTTGATAAGCTGTGGGCCTTTATCAGTGAGCAGACACAGGGAAATGCCGCCAAATACAAGAATGGAGCTGCTCCTATCACTGATGTGGTGCGATCAGGCTACTGCAGAGTTTTAGGAAAAGCATTTCTTCCAGACTGTCATCATGAAGGCCAAATTCTTCAGTAGAAGAGCTGAGGAGAAGATTAAGGGTGTGTGTCCTAGTAGCTTGAAGCCAAATGGAGGGCGGGTCATTAAATGCTAACAAGTGCTTTTCCAAAACAAACAAACAAAAAAACAAAAAAACCCAAAATGCACACATAACAGAGTTACAAGTGATTGCTTTATAATAATAAAGTATATAAACAAAAACTTAAAAAATGAAAATAAAGTATAAAAACTTGTTTTCATCAGTCCATCTAAGCCAAAGTTTTAAGTAAATAATAAAGCATACATTAAAATTTAAGAACCAGTACTCAGTATGTCAGATATCACTTAAATAGTTACAAAGAATTTCACTTTTTTAATAAATATTGAGGTAAGTACCTTCTCAGGGAAATGTATGAGGATATAAACATTAATCTGATATTGTCTCTAATCTCAAGTGGCTTAAAGTCTAGTGAGGGAAATTAGTCAGGATATACCTAGATAAAAGGAATAAACACCATTACTAAGGTATAGCTCAAAAATTATGGGAATTGGGGGGCCTGGGTGGCTCAGTGGTTAAGTGTCTGCCTTCGGCTCAGGTCATGATCCCAAGGTCCTGGGATTGAGCCCCGCATCGGGCTCCTGGCTCAGCGGGAAGCCTGCTTCTCCCTCTCCCACTCCCCCTGCTTGTGTTCCCTCTCTCTGTGTCTCTCTCTGTCAAATAAATAAATAAAATCTTTAAAAAATAATAAAAAAAATTATGGGAGTCGGGAGGAAAAGGTTACTTCCAGGAAGGGATTCTGGGAAGTCTTCCTAGGAAAGATGTCCAATTTGAGCCTGTAAGTACTAATGGGAAATCCACGCAGACGGCGGAACACCAAAGGGTAAGCAGAGGTGCAGCGGGAGGTCAGGAAAGATCATGGATATGAAAGGTATGTTATGAGCGTTTATGAAACCATTAAAGACAAGTTCCTGGGTGGGGTTGGGAGGATTACATGGAGGGAGTGGGGGAACAAGGAAAACCCAGAGGCAAGAAGCCTAAAGAGGATTTCAGGGAAGGGAACAAATGATAAGACCAAGGGGTCGTAGAGAGTGAGAATCTGGTCTCTCAGAGGCTAGCGGGACCTCCGAGTGCAGGGGGTTTAATGGAGAGTGAGCAGTCGGGAACGAAGGTCCTGAGCCAGTTCTTAAGGAGTCTGATCAGGGGAAGGAGAGAAGCTTCAGGGAACAGGAGAAGCTAGAAAAGGTCCTTTTCTTTTGCCATTGCTTTTGGTGCTTTTTCTTTTTCCTTTAAAAACAGAAGTCAACATGGTTATTGGCTGTGAGAAAAAAAAAAAGTAGATGAGAAAATATTAAAGTAAGAGACAGAAAAGGGATAGATGATGAGGCACAAAGGAGGGGTTGGCGTGAGGATTATAAATGGCAAGTTTAGCTTTGGAGAGGAAGAGGGACAGTTGTTTCTGGGATAAAAGAAGGCGAAGTCGCAGTGTGTTTAGTACAACAGTGCTCACAAACAGCCTGATTTCTTCAGTGAAGTATGAAGCAACAGCTTCAGTGCAGATGTGGGGTTTAGAGTTCACTTACTGGGGAAAAGATCAGAATAGGCCCTATGGAGACTGGTACACAAAAGCAGTTAGAAATTTTTCTCCAATTCCAAGAGATTCATAAGAATAGAGGAAGGTTAACCTTTCCCCTAAACTTCCTACTGGAGTGAAATGGAAAACAGATATGCTAAAAGAAGTGGCTAAGTTAAAGAAATATTGATGTTAAAACTTTTAAGAACAAAATAAAATAAGAAAAGGGAAAGCATTCAAATGCCCTTCAGACATTTGAGATTTTTTTTTTAATCACAGGCAGGTACTTATTCAAAAATATGGACACTTTTAATTTTAAAAAGACCTGTTTTTTAAAGCACTTTAAGCTTTAGGTTCCACCGGAGCAGAGACCCTACCTCGTTTTATTTACCAATACAGTGCTTGGTTTACAGTAGGTCCTCCATAAATATTTGTTACATGTTGATTGTTAAAAGCTACACAAACAGAAAGAAAGGGCAAAGAATAAGCATGCAAGGGGTGCCTGGGTAGCTCAGCTGTTAAGCGTCTGCCTTCAGCTCAGGTCATGATCCCAGGGTCCTGGGATCTAGCCCCGCATCGGGCTCCCTGCTCGGTGGGAAGCCTGTTTCTCCCTCTCCCACTCCCCCTGCTTGTGTTCCCTCTCTCGCTGTGTCTCTCTCTGTCAAATAAATAAATAAAATCTTTAAAAAATAAAAAATAAATAAAGTTTAACAACAACAGGGGCGCCTGGGTGGCTCAGTCGTTAAGCATCTGCCTTCGGCTCAGGTCATGATCCCAGGGTCCTGGGATCGAGCCCTGCATCAGGCTCCCCACTCAGTGGGAAGCCTGCTTCTTCCTCTCCTACTCTCCCTGCTTGTGTTCCCTCTCTCGCTGTGTCTCTATCAAATAAATAAAAAAATCTTAAAAAAAAAAATTTAACAACAACAACAACAAAATAAGCATGCAAGGTGACAGGTCTATAGTGGGTTGAATGAAGGCCCGCCCCAAAATATGCCCACACCTGAATCCCTAGAACCTTTGATTATGACATTATTTGGAAAAAAAGTCTCTGCAGATGTAATGAAAGTAAGGATCTTCAGATAAGATCATTCTGGATTATATGGGCAGGCCCGAAATCCAATGACAAGTGTCCTTGTGAGAGAGAGAAGAAAAGACACAGACACACAGGGGAGAAGGCTGACAAGGCAGAGATCAGAGTCACAGAACCACAAACCAAATGAGCACCTGGAGCCATGAGAAGCTTGCAGAGGCAAGGAACAGAGTCTGCCTTAAAGCCTTTTGAGAGAACCTGGCGCAGTTGCTACCTCGATTTCAGACTTCTAGCCTCCAGAACTTGAGAGAATAAATTTCTGTTATTTTTAGCCCCTCAGTTTGTGGTAATTTGTTACAGTAGCCCTAGGAAACTAATACAACTAATACAAGGTTAGTACAACTATACAAATTATAATACCAGATTAAATGGGCTGGCTTCCCCTATAAAACAAAAGATCATAGAGTGCCTGGCTAGCTCAGTTGGTTAACCTTAACCTTCGGCTCAGGTTATGATTCTGGAGTCCGAGGACTGAGTCCCGCATCAGGCTCCCTCTTCAGCAGGGAGTCTGGTTCTCCCTCCGACCCTCCCCCCTCTCATGTGCTCTCTCTCTCTCAAATAAATAAAATCTTTAAAAAAAAGATCATAGTAAGAATTAGGTAATAGAAGGACTCTGTGTGCAAAAGTGAGCAAAGCTGAAGTTTCTATTTAGATAAATAAAGCACAGATGGGCAAAGTCACTACATAACAATAAGATACAAAATAAATAATAACAACTATATTGATAGAAAATAAAGATAAGATACAATAATTGCAAGTGAAGGCTAATTCATTAGACTATTACCAAAAACACTACAAACTTAAGAAATCCAGTAACAAAACATAAACAAAGGAGAAGCATTAGTATTATGAAATATTTCAAACATGCCAAAAAAAGATTACAGAATAACAAAATAAATATCCTTTAACCTAACATCCAGTCTTAACAATCTTGACCTTTGGCCAAATTCACTTCAGCTTTTTTTTTTTTTTAAAGATTTTATTTATTTGTCAGAGAGACAGAGAGAGCACAAGCAGGGGGAACGGCAGACAGAGGGAGAAGCAGGCTCCCCACCGAGCAAGGAGCCCAATGTGGGACTTGATCCAAGGACCCTGGGATCATGACTGAGCGAGCTGAAGGCAGCCGCTCAACCGACTGAGCCACCCAGGCGTCCCCACTTCAGTTTTTCTTTTTTTAAAGAAATATAATATTTCAGGTAGGGGTGAAGCCTTCTGCCTGACCCCTTCCTCCTGCCTCCCACCTCGAAGGTAACCACTGTTCTAAAGCTGAGTGTATTATTTCCATGTACATGTTTAAGACCTAAGTAACAGATTGTTTCATGTATTTAACATTTACAAACAAAGCAAGTGACTATGCATTTATTCTACTATTTTTACTCAACTTATTTCCTGAGACTTAACTTACGTTGATGCATGCAATTCTAGTTCATTCATCTGAACAGCTAAAAATCATATTACTCATCTCCCAGTAATGGTCACTTAGGTTGTTTGTTAACTTTTGCTGTGTTGATGCTACAACAATCTTCCTCGCACCTGTCTCCTCATTTAGACACCAAAGTGCCTCAGAACATAGTCCTAAAAACGCAATTACTCAGTGCCCTTTCTTTTCAAAAACTCTTTTCCTTTGGTGAACAGCCTTTATGACAGTATAAAACTATGCCGATAATTAAGAGAATAATCTGAATGGAGATAACCTTAAGGCACTTTCTGTGGGGAAAAACCTAAATTCTGTATTAAGTTGCGTTTTAAGTCATCTCAGAATACCTAGTTGGCAATGGCATTTGGAGCAAAGAGGAGTACATTTCATTAATGAGAAATTACCTGTGCAATATTTTGAGAAGACATAATTGCCTGGTTATAGAATATACGGCCAAAGTGATCTCGATCTGGAAATATGTCTGCTTGTCGAGGTAAGTTTGCCCCTCCTGAATCAACTGAAGACAAGGGAAATAACAGAAGTAAGTACATTTGAATGAACAAAATACCCTGCACACAGAGAGACTTGTATCAATGACAACAACAGTTCTTAATCACATTCACAAAAAACTTGCCCTACCGTTCTCAACTATTCTACAGCATCTTTCTCCAGTCCCCCAACATAGCCAAAAAAATTCACTGTTTTCCTCAAATCCATTAGGATCTCCTCCCTGTGCAAAATTCCACTTGAAACGTTTAGGACATTCTCTCCTTTGAGGACAAGCTAAAGCCCCAGAAACACTGTAAATTCTTAACCAGTTCAGCTAAAAAAAAAAAAAGTGTCTTTCCCTCTTTTAAACCAATACAAAACCATCTAGAGAATTCATGTGACAATTCATCACAGACTGCTTGGGGGACTGTTTTTACTGCAGAGCAGAGTGGGGGCTAAGAATGTCCACTGAATTTGGAACAGAGTTTGATGACTTCAGATTGTGTGATTCCTGGTGTGTTTCCTAGCCATTCTATGTCTCGCTCTCCACACCTATGAAATGAAGGGGACAACAGTAGCTCTCCTAAGGAGCTGTTCCTGGGATGACATGAAATAAGGTATAAAAGGTAGGTAAGGTATTAGTTCAGCACAGTGTGAGTGCATATAGCAGTGTTACACTAGGTTCCTTCATTGTTCTTTAATACATGACATCCTGTCTCCAATTCATTCAAGCTTGCCCAAGACAGGGACAACATAATACTCTTCACTCCAACCCCTATGGTGTTTGGCATAGCACCTGGAAGCATTTAGGCCTCATTTGCTGTTTTCTATATATGCAAAAAAAGTTCATACTGTGAGTCAAACAGGTAAGTTCACTTTTGCAGGAAAAAAAAAAAATCTCTACATTAGTACCTGTTCAAATACCCACATAAATAAACAATATACATATGCTGGCACTTCACCAAACTAAACCAAAATCCAGGCAGTGCCAATTTTAAACTGCCTTGCTTTCATGTTTCTTTTGAAATATCCTTAGATTTAAACGTATTTTAATTTCAAATATAAATTTACTTTAAGAATTCAATTTCTTAAAATTGCATTTGCTGAAATTATTCACAAGCATTTAACAAAGTACCTAGCACTCAAGAGATCCATAAATATCAGCTATTATTTTTTCATAGTTTGAACAACGATCATTAAGGTTAAGACAAAAAGAAAATACACAGAAGGAAAAAATCCACACACATGCAGAGGAAAAAAACTGGCATACATGAAAATACTGTCAGAGGTTATTCCTCAGTGATGTTATTATAGGTAGTTCTTATTTACTTTTTCTTCCAGAGTTTTTAGCAAAGAACACGCATTTATTTTGTAATTATAGGAAAAACCAACAGTTTTTAAAAATACCCATTGATAATGTCATATATAGCCTTCTAAACAGTACTGTATTTTACCAGCTAAAAATAGTTCATTTTATGACTCTTGTGACTTGCCCAAGTAGATGCAGGGGAGTCTGTTTTGCATTGCAATTTCTTGCGCCCGTAAGTGTTTCTTCACAGTCACTGGGTAGTAGGAACCTCCTTTGATGGTGGCATCATTGGCAACAATAATGCATTCCACTCTGAAAGGGAGAGATTTCATTACAAAGAGAATTTGAGAGACTTCTTCAAAGTTAAAAGGCCAATTACATCTCATTACAAGACACTCCAAAGCAACCTTCGACTTCTAGTACATTTCACCACTGACAGTCATTAGCAGACAATCTCATGATACAAAAACAAGCTTTAATCACAGTTCACATACTTATATAATGATCACTATGAACAACTTTACAAACTCATTCTTAATTTTTAGTCATCAGTCCTGTGGGCACCTGAGTGGCTCAGTTCGTTAAGCATCTCTCTCTGTCAAAAAATAAATAAAAAAATCTTTAAAAAAAAACGCGCACTTTATATTCCTTATAATTCTAAAAAGTAAGTCACTGAGTCCCTGTTGAAAATAAAGTAGGGAATAGCCCCGGATCAGTGGCCTCAGGTAGTGCTGTGCTGCTCACATTAAGGGATGTGACCAGCAGTGCTCACAAGATAAAAGGGCTCGTCTCCTTAGAGCATCGATCTTACTGCTAGAAAGCACTTTTCCATATTACAGTTAGCATTTTAAAGTGGGATGCCAATTCTTCATGACTTTAGTAAATAAACCAGACTTCAAAGGGAATTTCAGCTTCTGGCAGGATGGTGGGGCTATGATCTCACACCCCCAGAGTCTATTCATCCTCCCCTGCCCTGGGGGTGCTGCCCTAGAAAAGCTGAAGAAGCTCCAATACAGGAAAGGGGCTATGGAGTCAGACAAGCTATGGTGAAATTCTGGCTCTGCCACTTGCTAGACCTTCCACAAGAGACAGAGCCACTTGCCTTTTAAAAGGTCAGAGACATGGGGGCGCCTGGGTGGCTCAGTTGGTTAAGCAACTGCCTTCAGCTCAGGTCATGATCCTGGAGTCCCGGGATCGAGTCCCGCATCGGGCTCCCTGCTCAGCAGAGTCTGCTTATCCCTCTGACCCTCTTGCCTCTCATGCTCTCTATCTCTCTCATTCTCTCTCTCTCAAATAAAATAAAAATAAACAAAATCTTAAAAAAAAAAAAAAAAGGCAGAGACATGGGCACCTGGATGGCTCAGTCGTTAAGCGTCTGCCTTCAGCTCAGGTCATGATCCCAGAGTCCTGGGATCGAGTCCCACATCGGGATCCCTGCTCCGCGGGAAGCCTGCTTCTCCCTCTCCCACTCCCCCTGCTTGTGTTCCTGCTCTCACTGTGTCTCTCTGTCAAATAAATAAATAAAATCTTAAAAAAAATTTAAAAAAATTAAAAATTTTTTTTAAAATAAATAAATAAAAGGTCAGAGACATGATACAGAATGAAAAATAAAATTAGTCCACAAAAAGACTGCATTGTACATCTACTGGTTCTGCCTACCCAGAATCTATTATTTTGGCAATGGAATTCAACTTTCTTTCAGAAAATGCCTCTTACTAATCCATGTGGTTTAAGTGGGACTGACCCCCAAAACCTATCTTCAAAGGTGTACAACAGGAAGCAGGACTTTCTACCTGGAGTCCATACCGTGGCTCAGTAATGGGCTTGGACCCCAAGCCTAACACCCCATAGGAGCTCCATGCCCTCTCTAGGTGTACTACTCCGCCCACATCCCCATGTGTCCACCAACTAGGAAGCTCTCAGAACCCAGTCCTCTTGGGTTTTATGTAGGCTTCACTGCACAGCCACGACTAACGAATTCACGGGCTGATTCACCCGCCAACCCCTCTCCCCTCCCCAAAGGTGGGGACTGGGGAAGTCAGCAGGATAGAAAAGTTCCAACCCTCTAATAACATGGTCAGTTCTCCTGACAACCAGCCCCTGGCCTTGGTTGGGGACCAAAAGCCACCTTCGTTGATATAACAAAAGACACCGTGACCATGCTCAACACTTCCAAGGGTTTGGGGAGCTGTGAGCCAGAAACTGTGGACCAAGACCAAAAATCTATGAGGAATAAATTTTGGTCATCTGAATGACCAAATACAACTATCTTACAAATCACAGTGTTATAGTAATACAATATATATTTATTATGTATTATTAGTTACTAAGACAAGGTAAAATATATAATTAAAAAAAAGTAATTGTGATGGTCCTATGTTAAGATACAATGGTCAAGGGATGATAAAAATAACAGTAACAGCCCATCCTAACATGGCACTTACAATGCACTAGGTGTCATTATAAGGCTTTAGATAATGAGGTATCCCATTTTACAGATGGGAAAACAGGCACAGTAAAGTTAAGTAACTAGCCCAAGAATACCAACCAACAAGTGGTAAAGCCAACATTTGAGTCTAGGCAGCCTGGCTCTTGAGTGCATGCTCCTAAACACTGCACCGGGGGAAGTTATGATTGGAGACCTGAAAGATGAGAAGGAGCCAGCCATTCAAAGAAACCAGGTGAAGAACACTTGATGCAGAGCAAACGGCTCAAGTATAGGCCCTAAAGCAAAAATGAGTTTAGTGCGTTCACAGAACAGCAAGACCAGGATGGCTAAAGTGTTAAGTACAAAGGTAAGGTGAGGAGAGCAGGCAGGGACCATCCCATATAGGACATGATTAAAAAAAACCGCAAATTTGCCAGAGAGAAAGACTGCAGCTCAGTCATTCTTCAGCCAGTTACTATTTCAGACAAAGAGCCCTTGATTCTAAGCTGGTTTATAAATTCAATACAAAAAGTTTTCTCACGAAATTTCTTGGGGTCTATCCCGAACTTACCATGGAGCCTCTCTCAATATACCCAGCACTACTCAAAAATATACAAAAGTAATAAAGGTATAAAAGCTTTTAATGACTTCGCGAATGACCGTGGCTCTGAGAAGATTCCAGACCTTCAACTCTGCCACCCACAACTGCTACTCTCAGTGGCAAGAGTATCAATTGTATTGTGTAACTCTTAAGGAAGGGAGTATTTCTCTTCCTTTTCTTGTTTCTTCCTCTTGTTTCATGACACCCCTCTCTGGTAGCTACTAGGATTATTCCATTTGATCATGAATTGTATTTTCCCGATTAAAAAAACCAAGGTACTGAGTGGTCAAGCAATTTGCTAAAGGTCAAACAGCTATAAAATGCTGAAGTCAGGATTCTAATTGAGGCTGACAACTGAACCCATACAATTCCTACGTGCAATTCAATTTCCTTCCAAGCTGAGAACTTTATAAACTAAGAACAAGGAACAAATAAAGAAAATGAAAACGAAAAATACAAAAGCATAAATAAGAATAAAATATTAGTATATGCACAGGAAAGGTGGAAAGGAATGCTCCAACGTGGTGACCATCATTATCACTGGAGATAGAGTTAATAGTAACCGTCCTACTTAATTAGGTTATTTCGTGATTATGAATTCAGTTTAGCTCTGCATGAAGTTTCTCATTTTTTTAAAGGTTTATTTTTAAGCGTCCCCTAAGACTCCAAGAAAAAAATGTCTTCACACTGGGTGAATATTAAGCAAATCATAGCTGGCAAAGAGCTGTGGAGAAGTGCTGGGGGTACAGGAGGGAAGAAGCAACAATGGCTAATGGCTATAGGTGCACCGAAGGCACGAATCATGGGGAGAAGGTGGAGGAAAACACACCATAAACCATTATGTGAGTCAAATGCAATTGTATCAGGCTCAGAGTCCAACCACCTAAGGTCCAAGCACAGCTTTGCCAGTGGCTTGATCTTAGGCGAGTTATTTACCTGGCTAAGCAGGTAAATAACTTAATTTATTAAGTAATTTACCAAAGCCTTAATGGTGATGATGACAATAATACCCATTCTCACAGAGCTGTGGTGACGATTAAAACAACTAATCAGTGGGAAGCGTTTACTACAATGCCTGGCAAGCTAACCTGACATGGCAAATGTGAGGCCATACATAAATATACACAAGTAAATTTAACTTCTACCAATCTAGGATTTCCTAAGTCCGGAGTGGTTCTCAAATGTTAGCATTCGAGAATCTTGAAGGGCTTTTTAAAAAAACACTGACTGCTGGGCCCCACCCTCAAAATTTGATTTAGTTACTTTTTTTTTTTTTTTTAAGCAAGCTCCATGCCCAGCATGGAGCTCAATGTGGGGCTTGAACTCAAGACCCTGAGATCAAGACCTGAACTGAGATCAAGAGTAGGGCGCTTAACCAACTGTGCCACCCAGGTGCCCCTGATTTGGTTACTTTGTAGGAAGATCTAGTGATCTATGTTTCTAACAAGTTCTCAGGTGATGCTGAGGCTACCTGGGGAGCACTTGGAGAACGACTCCTCTAGGACACTGGTCTTCACCCTATATGTGCAAGAGCCCACCTATAGAGCCTTGGAAAATGACATAAGCCAAGCCCACACCCGCAGAGTCTGATTAAGCAGGAATGTTTGGATTCAAGCCCCAGGATTTGTGCTATGGTTTCCCCTTCCCCCCCTTTGATTTTTGTCTCTAAAGCTCCACAGATAAATCTAATACATGTCGGGGTAGGAAGCCTCAGTCCTAAATAATGCAAATAGCATAAAACTTGCACATTCGCCCCGCAAAGCAGTGGGTGATGGCCCGTGCCTGTCAGTCTTCTTCCTGACCCATATTATCGAGTGTAACTAGAATACTCACCCTGATACTCTTCCAATGCCTGTAATAATGCCACCGGCCGGGACCTCCTCATTCATATATAACTGGTAACCTGCAAACTGAGATAATTCCAGAAATGGAGACCTGAAGGGAAGAAAGGATATCGCTTGAATTATAGTCATTTTTTTTAAAAAAAGCATATTTAAAAAGTTAAATATGGAAAAGATTAATGAGCCAATGTTTCAAGTATGCATGCTGTATATATATATATATATATATATATATATATATATATATATATATAAAACCTACTAAAAAAAAAATATTTAACCAAAATCTGGGGTGGATATTTTGAGGAATTACACATTATAGCCATACAATAGAATACTAGGTACCTATTTTAAGAGATGTTGTACAAATACGTTTATTAGTAGAGAAAGAGACTAGCACCTAACACTAATGTAAGCCCCCACCCTGCACCAGGCTCTCTTTTAGGAGCTCCAGAAACCTAACTCATTTGTTCCTCAGAACCACCTCCTGAGGTGGATCCTATTATGATCCCCATTGACTGATGATGAAACTAAAACACAGAAATTAGGTCACGTGTTTAAGGTCACACAACTAGTAAGGGGCAGAGCTGGGTTTTAATAAGCAAACTAATCCCAGGGACCAGGCTCTTCACCACTGTATTTATTACTCTACCTTTCACTTACTTAAACGTTCAGGATCCAGTAAGTGGTGGGGAAAGGGTGGAATAAAACACCACATTTAGGGCGCCTGGGTGGCTCAGTCATTAGGCATCTGCCTTCGGCTCAGGTCATGATCCCAGGGTCCTGGGATCGAGCCCCGCATCAGGCTCCCAGCTCAGCGGGAAGCCTGCTTCTCCCTCTCCCACTCCCCCTGCTTGTGTTCCCTCTCTCACTGTCTCTGTCAAATAAATAAATAAATAATCTTAAAAAAAAAAAAACACATTTAGTATGATTCCGTTTCTCTTGTAAAAAAAAAAAAACAGTGGCTAAGGGGCACCTGGGTGGCTCAGTCAGTTAAGCATCCAACTCTTGGTTTCGGCTCAGGTCATGATCTCAGGGTCATAAGCATGAGGTCGAGCCCCAAGGCAGGCTCCCCACTCAGCAGGGAGTCTGCTGCCTACCCTCTCTCTCCCTCTACCTCTGCCCCTCCCCCTGCTCATGCTTGCTCCCTCAATATATAAATCTTTAAAAAAAATGTGTCTAATATGCATATGCACAAGAACATTCCAGAAGGATATACACTTGGTGTTAACAGTGTTTGTCTCCAGGTTGGAGGTACAGGTGCATGTCATAAGAAATACTTTTGGAGTCCTCGTTCCCTTCTCTCCACATGCACTCCCGGCCTCCCGTGCCAATCCTTCAGGAAATCCTGATGGGTTAGCTGTCTTGACAACATGCCTAGAACCTGACATCCTCATCACCTCCACTACACTCTCCTAGTCCAAGTCACCACCATACCTCCCTTGAATCACTGCCACATTCCTCTAACTCCTCTTGTGCTTCTACCCTTGCTGCCCCCAGGCTACTCACAAAACAGCAGCTAGAATGACTCTTTTCAAATCTAAGTCAGATAGATCATAAGTCTCCTGTTCAAAACCCTACAAAGTCCCCTCACTTCACCCAGATAAAAGCCAAAATTCTTACACTGATCTACAAGGTCTTATGGAGTTGAACCCCATCTCTACTACTCTCCCCTTCATGCCTTCTTACCCCTAACACACTAGCATCTGGGGTTCTTGGGCATATCAATACATCCCGCACATTCCCACCTCAGGGCCTTTGCACTGGCCATTCCTTCTGTCTGTAACACTCTTTCACCAGTATCTTCAGGGCTCTCTCTCTTCACTCCTTCAAATCTTCGCTAAGATATCACCTTCTCAAAGAGGCCTACCCTAACCACCTTATTTAAAACTACAACTTGACCCTCATCTTCTCCCTTACTCTGATCTAATTCCTTTTTTCCCATAACATTTATCACCTTCTAATATACTATATAACTTAGCACATTTATCATTTATTTTCCATCTCATGCTCCTACAATGTAAACTCCAGTTGAGTAAGGATCTTTGTCTGTTTTGTTCACTGATGTATCACTATCTCCTAGGACAGTGCCCGACAGTAGCCTCTCAATAAAGATTTGCTGTTGAATATACAGAAGTTGCACTGTTCTTCTAGGCTTTAACTTATGTAGGTAAATATTGCCAACTCAGTCTTGGGAAGGACCATCTCTGTACTTTTCTTGCTATGATTGAATTATGTCTGTATCTGCTTGCCTCCTTCTCTAGACTTTTCCATTCTGCATTCTCAGCTCACTTTCTCCTTTTTCATTTGTGACCAAAACATTTATAGAACTATAAAATGGTACCCATTCTTATTATGAGATAGTGTGAATTTTACCTAGAAGTCTTTAACACTTTCTGTGGTTCTAAAATTACTGTCAACAATAAACATAATCCTAGAAGTAGTCCTCCCTTCAATATTTTTAGTTTCCCCCAGTTGTAACAGCATTCCTTTACAAGGCCTAACACATTAGCCCCGACAGAGTTCGTAAAAAGCCAACTTCTCTAGACTATAGATTACTCTTATGGGAGAACTACCAAGATTTCTGATTAATGGCTATGTGGCCTATATGTTGTACAGAAGGTCCCAGTGATTTAAGGGCTTTTTGAAACTAATTATGACTATAATTTATATCCTTTTGCTTACCTGATGAAACTTTGTTCTTTGTATATAATAAAATATGTATATGTAAAAAAAAAATTTGTTGTTGAATCTTAGGGTAAGAACCAGAATTTAAAATCATTTATTTATAAAACTGTCTAAGAGAGTACCACAGACTAGAGAACACTGAGTTAGCACTTGGGATATACGAACCCTGGGTCTATAAGACTGTCCACTCTTTCTCTGGCTAAAAGTTTTCCTCTTGATTTGTGGAGTTCTCGGGCTTTCTCATTACCTCCTAAGATAAAAACATGATTAGATCAGACTGACATCATGTAAGGTCTCCAATTAATTTAAGGCTAGAAAAACATAAAACAGTGCAAAATATAGTGCTTTTAAAAGTTCAATATATCTTCTGAGAAACAGCTAATTTTCAGATCATTCACTCAACTTACAAGCTTTAGTTTCTGAAGTAAATAAACTAGAATTAAAAAAAAAAAATTGATCCCTGATTTCATAGCATATCATACATTTTCTGAATTCGATGGTAATTACTTAAATAACCTAGTATCTTCTCTGCAACTCATACACTATAAATACTGCCTCACCTACACCACATTTATTAAATACCTGCCACAAATACCTAGCACTCTGCTACATACTATATGAAATTTGAAAAATTCCTACCTTCATTTGTTCCAGGTAAAAAGCACTATTTTAGAAATGACCTCCATGATGAGCACAGCAGGACTTACCTAAAGGTAAGTGACCCCTAACTTTTTACACTGTCTCCAAAGAGGAGAGAGTTGCACACCAAATACATCAGTTAAAAAGTCCAGTTTTGTTAGCATCTTCAGAGATTGTCTTCGATGTTTCCTGATGTTGTTCTAGACCAAGAAAATTACAGTTGTTGAAGAGTCCATGAGGTCACCAGATGAGGCTGCTTGAGGTGCACAGCACACCAAACCTCCCCCAGACTGACAGCGGCCGGGCTCAGTGTCTTAGGAATATCGACAAGCCACTTCTCAGAAAGTCAAGGTATCAGATCAGAAACAGAAGGATCACACAGTACCTTAATGTTTAGTTTCACTGCTGCCCACGAATTTCATCTTAATTTGCTCTCAAGCTAATGAAGTGTTCAGCTATTTAAGAAAGCTATTTCTTTGGGTTTGTTTTTTGTTTTTTTTTTTAGGTGAGAAAACAAGTTCTTATCTACTTCAAGCTTCCAAGTATTATTTTTCAAACCAGGCCTCTTTACTCTAAGGGGATTTTTTTTTTTCTGAAGGGACGGATGGCATATCTCTAAGATTATATCTGCCTTAAGCTTACCAAGAAAATTTTATCACATATCTAACCTTCTTTTAAAATGAAAATAATTCTGGGAGGCAAAGATTTAGTTCCAAAACAGTGTAATTAGGTCAAATCACTGTTCTCTTTCTCCCAACCACTCAGAGGAAATGAGCTCCTCTACTGAGGTGGGTTTGGGTGTAGGAGGTGAGGATATATGAAAGGAGGGGAGATACAGGTTACCAAGGGACAGAGGAAACTTCTGGAAGAGGCACATTATCTTTATTGTGGTGATCATTTCACAGGTATGTCCATATGTCAAAACTCAAATTGTACATTTTAAATAATGCAGTTTATTGTATGTCAATTATACCTTAATAATAGTGTTTAAAAATAAATACTAAAAGAAAAATGAGCCTAAGGCACTGAAAGAAAAGCCAGGCCTTGCTGAGGGTCTTTAGAGAGTCAGGGGACATAAGTGCCTGCAAAGGGGTGGCCAGAGGGTCTGGAATGTCACAGAGGTGGTAAGATATACGCATATTCTTTCACAAGGACTTAAGACAAAACTGCTCTTTCTTAATTCTGCCTAGAGTCTGAATTTGCAATGTGGAACAGCTACTGAATTCTGGTTTTGTTAGGAAAACCCAGAAACAGGGCTATCCTTGATGCAGATTCTCAGATCACAGAATTAAGCTCCTCGGGCATTTAAACTAGCCTGTGACAGGACATCTGGATGGCTCGGTGGGTTAAGTGTCTGCCTTTGGCTCAGGTCATGATCTCAGGGTCCTGGGATCAAGTCCCACATTGGGCTCCTTGCTTGGCGGGGAGTCTGCTTCTCCCTCCCCCTCTGCCTGCTGGCCGTCCCCCCACTTGTGCTCTCTCTGTCTCACTCTCTGACAAATAAATAAATAAAAATTTTTAAACATAAAAAAATAAATAAGCTAGCCTAGGATATGTAGATAGCCACAGAAACAATGTGACACCGCACATCAGTTTTCCGAAGATTATTCTTAAAGATTCTGTGCTATCTCCGTTTCCACAAACTCTGGGATAAAAAAGCCTGTTTCCTTCAGTCTCGTATACCATATGGCACTGATTCTAATATACACATTTTGTTCACATTTTAACATTCCTGAAATCAGGAAGCATTTTACAGTTTACAGGATCTTTTAATCGCTGTCAGCTGGGGACATCACAACACATCTGTCCACCAGTGCCTGCACAGCACAAATGTCACTTCAACTGTACTACATGCATTGCTCGAACTATGTGCATCAAGGGGCGCCTGGGTGGCTCAGGCGGGTAAGCATCTGCCTTCGGCTCAGGTCATGGTCCCAGGGTTTTGGGATCAAGCCCTGCATTGGGCTCCCCGCTTCTCCCTCTGCCTGCCGCTCTCCCGCTTGCGCGCGCTCTCTCTCTGTCAAATAAATAAATAAAATCTTAAAAAAAAAAAAAAAGAATCTTATTTTGGAAATGGCTTTCAGTTTCAAGTCACATAGCCTTCTAAAGTAAACTGTGACACTGACCAATAATGGCACAGTCAAATTCAACGTGGTATTTGTTTATACATTAATATTTTACATTCCCCACATGATGCAATTTCTTCCAAGCAAAAGGATGTCTATTATGTCCACAACTTAACAGAAAATAATGACAATCTGCAAATTTCTTAGGAAATCTCACTTAATTAGCAATAAACCCACACAGAAATTACTTCCAAGTTATATAACAAAATGCATAATTATGCAAAATAAGTACCTAGGATGAATGTAACGAACAGAAAATGTTTCAGTTGCTTCAGGCAAAACAAAAATTTCAGTGGATGCCGTGGCTAAAATAAACCATAAGCAATGCTTTAAAATTGATGAATCTGAAATTTAACTGTTGCCCAGACAGTTGGCAGTGCTATAGGAGCAGAAAAACTGGCCAAGTAAGAGGAAAAAATAAAATGTCAGCACACCAACAAATACACAGTCTTAAAGAGTCAAAGCTCGCTGCTACTAGTTTTTCCTAGAACAATAACTATCAAGGATCATCTTCATTAACAGCATAAAATGAAGAATAAATGAATGTTTACCTAATCTTATTTCCTCCGCTCGTTCACGGAGTTGATTTACTAGTGCTTTCATCTGTTCATAGTTTTCCTAAAACAGAAAAAAAGAAAGGAAGAGTAATATTAGAAAGCAATTATTATTATTTTTTTCTTTTTAGCCACAGTAAGTTGATGAGAACACCACATGCCAACCTCATGTGGCTTCACACAGGGCCACCCCCCACCCATGTGGCCTCTGTGTTGTGTCACTCCATTGGATGGAAAAGATGAATTCCTGCCTGTCCATCTTTGTCCAAGCTCCTCTTCCCGCCATCCCTCTCTGGTCCACGTATCCAAATCTTACCCTTCTTTAAAGCATAGATCATGTTGCCTCTCCTCTCTAACCCCATTTCTGGTCATTTCTACTCATTTTAGCATCTTTCTTCCATAAGCATCAACTGAACTTCATTGATTTCTATTTGTTTCCCTATTTTAAGGAACATAAGCCCTTTGAGAGTTAGAATGCCATCTTACTTTTCATGTCCCTTCAATACCTGCCCCAAGGAGTTTCTAACCAATGCAGAAATACTTGCTTACTGATAAATTACTCTTAAAAGCAGAGCCCAGGGGAAAAAAACAGGTCCTATTTTGTTTTAAAAGGGAACAAAACTCTATGTTTGCACGTCTTTAGAAATTCTGTAGAGAATATACAGGAGAATATACACTGTGAGAGGTGGATAAAGGGTAGAGGGCCTAACTTTTTGCTGTTCTGTAAATTTTGTCTGATCAGCTCATTACTTTAGACCAATAAGTCGCAAGTTATTTTTGAAAATTCCAAGTTGAACCACTAACACATTTTGCTCCCCACAATGTCTTTAACATCTCTGATTTAATTCCTTTTCCATGACACAGTACTACACAGCTTTCCAGCTGTTCAAAATTAGATGAATTTACAGTCTTTATAGAACTCTAGTATTTCTTATTTTCTACAGCTCTAAGAGCTCCCAAGGTCAAGGTTTCTGCTACATTCTCTTGCTCTGCAAGATCCAGAAGACAAAAAAGAGAGAAGCAAGCTACTGTTAGGGAAAGAACCTTTGCCCTGGAGTAGGGAGGTCCCAATCACAGTCTACTAGCCCTGTGACTACCTCCCTTCAAGGCCCACCAAGTCCTGTCTGTCCAAGGGCAGACAACCTGCCAACAACGAACTCCAGAATCTGCCTAGAACATTGTTTCCCAACCTGGGCTGGACACTGGAATCACTGGGAAGCTTTGAAAAATAAAAACAAAAATAAACCCCAGAGATTCTGATGTCATTGGTTGCAGGTATGGCCTGGGCATTAATCACTTTAAGTTCCCCAAGGATTCAAATGTCCAACCAAAAGCAGAGCAACGCTGGTCCACAGTCTCCATTTCTGAGCTCTGCTCCAGGCAAACTGGAAACCTACCAAAAAAGGGGATTTAGTAAAAGGCACAGTTCTTTAATCAACAGAACTTTTTCAGATTTCCATAGTGTTTGTTGATATTAATAGCATGAGGCAGTGAAAGCCAAGACTTTTGCTCTTAAGCCTAGGTTACAGATCCTGTTTACTCACATTTAGCCAATTCAGAAACTCCTAACTTTATGAACTGCCTCAGACTGAAACAGAGCTCTGCACCAGGGCACGTCTGTCCCGCCCGTCACCCAGGGGTGGTACTGCAGCAACGTGTATAACGCCACTTGAAGGGCATGAAGAGATTTTCAGCAGCCTTTCAAAACCCAACATCCCAAGCATAAAGGGAGCTACCTCTGTCCCAAGAGCCTCCTGGGCTGAGAACGAGTCCTAGTAAGCAGGGGCTGTGTCCTGAACTCCTTCGTCATCTGCGAGAGATCCAGCAGAGGGAGTTTGTAAGGAAAAGGCCTCCTTGGATAAACAAAACCGGGAGGCAGAGAAGAGCTCTGGGAGACGGAGTTGGTGGCCAACTCCCATCTGGAGCCAAAGGCCATCTTCTCTGTGAGGCTCTCTCATCTGACCCTGGGCTGCAGCTGCCACCCTGGGGCTCAGAGATGGGTGCTATTCTGGCCTCAGGCCCTGGGGTCCCTCTACCTGCTGCTCACCCCACAGGGTGAGGAAAGGATTGGATTACTATGTTGCTAAATAGAAAGGAAAGCAGATTATTTCACTGCACAGGCAAAGTTATTATTTTTTGCTTGTTTTCTGCTTCAGGTCTATCTTGTCAACTGCTACCTTTATTCTAAGGTTAAAAATCCACCACATAGGTGGCTTAGTGTTTCAGAGACCTTCCCCCCCCCCTTTTTTTAAGTAAGCTCTAGGCCTAACGTGGGGCTCAAACTCAGGACCCCAGAGAGCAAGAGTCGCGTGCTGTACTGACTGAGCCAGCAGGGCACACCTCAGAAACCCTGATCTTAAGAATCCCCGTGGATGGCGAAGTGCCTTCATCAGGGCAGGCAGCCTTCCCAAATGCGCCACTATTTGGAATTCCACTTCCAATCTCTGCCACTCACAGCTCAGCAATTTCTCCAATTCACAAACTGACTGATTCTGTGGTTTTTAACAAAAGACTTGCTCATTTTGAGTTTATGGCATTTCTCGAAAGGAACCTCATCCTGTTAACCCTTGTATCTCTTCACTTTTTAGTAATCATTAAAAGATAATCTGAAAAATGCACTGTAGGAAAAGAGAGGCCATGTATATTGTTCCACATGTGACTCCAAGGTCAATAAAAGGAATTTAATGAGGCGCCTGGGTGGCTCAGTCGGTTAAGCATCCAACTCAATTTCTGCTCCGGTCATGATCTCAGGATTGTAAGATTAAGCCCCGCATTGGGCATGCTGGGCATGGAGCCTGCTTAAGATTCTCTCTCTCCATTTAAGAAAGAAAACAGATGAACCTAGGGGAAGGGAGGGAAAAATAAAATAAGGTGAAATCAGAGAGGGAGACAAACCATAAGAGACTCTTAACTATAGGGAACAACCTGAGGGTTGCTGGAGGGGAGGGAGTGGAGAGATGGGGTAACTGGGTGATGGGCAATAAGGAGGGCACTTGATGTAATGAGCACTGGGTGTTATATGCAACTGATGATTCACTAAACTCTACCACTGAAACTAATAATATACTATATCTTAATAACTGATTTTAAATTTTAAAAATATAAATTTTAAAAAAGATTCTCTCTCTCCCTCTCCCACCCCCCTGCATTCACTCTCTCTCTCTAACATAAATAAGTAAATGAAGGAAGGAAGGAAGGAAGGAAGGAAGGAAAGGAATTTAGTGCCAATGCAGAAAAAACCTGAATACCTATTATCGCAGCAAGGTATGTGAAAGGTTAATACATTTACCTAGGAATAATCCTATTTTGTTAGTTTAAAATTGATAAAATGATGGGATGCCTGGGTGGTTCAGTCGGTTAAGTCTCTGCCTTCAGCTCAGGTCATGATCCCAGGGTCCTGGGATGGAGTCCCACATCGGGCTCCCTGCTCAGCGGGGAGTAAGCTTCTCCCTCTGCCTGCCGCTCCCCCTGCTTGAGCTCTCTCCCTCTCTCTCACAAATAAATAAATAAAATCTTTAAAAATAAATAAAGAAATAAAATTGATAAGATGAAGAAAAAATGTTTTTTTCCAGTGACATTATATGGGGCTAATTCTCAAGCAAGTCCATCCACTCATTATGACATACTATCTTCTGCTCAGTCTTGCTTAGCTCAACAGCACTAGGATACGAACAGACAGGTTAGAGCATGACAAAGTGAAAAGGTAGGGGTTTCAGCAACATTTTCAGCTCCCCTTAAATGGGGTTTGTCATTGTTGTTAATGGAAGAAAGCTGGGGCACCTGGATGGCTCAGTCGGTTAAGCATCTGCCTTCAGCTCAGGTCATGATCTCAGGGTCCTGGGATCGAGTCCCGAATCAGGCTCCCTGCTTACTGAGGCATCTGCTTCTCCCTCTGCCCCTCCCCCACCCCGAACTCCCACTCATGCTTGCGAGCTCTCTCTCTCTCAAATAAATAAATAGAAAAAGAAAGTTAACTTTCTTCCATGGAAATTTTCAAACACATACAAAAACAAGAAGACTAGCATAATGAAATGTAGCCAATGTCCTTCAACAATTAATTATCCATATGTGGCCAAAGTTGTTTCCTTCTTGCCCCGCACTCCCACCCTGAATTATTTTGAAGAAAATCCTAGACATAGCACTCCTTTTGTAGCCAGTGTTTCCAAATCTCCAAAAGATGAGGACCATTACTGAGTATCAATAATCTGTTAAAAACAGCAAATACCCAGGGGCGCCTGGGTGGCTCAGTCGGTTAAGTGTCTGCCTTCAGCTCAGGTCATGGTCCCAGGGTCCTGGGATCGAGCCCCGCATCGGGCTCCCTGCTCAGCGGGAAGCCTGCTTTTCCCTCTCCCTCTGCCTGCCACTCTGCCTTCCTATGATTCTTTTCTCTCTCTCTGTCAAATAAATAAATAAAATCTTTTAAAAAAAACAGCAAATACCAATTAGTGAAGACATTTCCTCAACTGGCAAATAGATGTTTTTTAAAGTTTGCTTATTTAAATAGGACTCTATGGAAGGTCTGTATAGCCACAATTGGCTGATGTTTCTTAAGTCTTTTCTGAAATTTAAGTTCTCCCATCTTTTTTTTTTGTCTTGATATGTTCTGTTTGTCCCATAGACTTTTCCCCGCAATGCTAAGTGTATCCTCCCAGTGTCCCTTAACAAGTTCTCATTCCCTTGAAGATTGAGAGGCTGATGGAATTCTGCTGCGCCCTTAGTTTCTTCCCCCACCCAGCTCATCAAGAATTAGCTGACCTCCCTCCACCTGCACTCTACCTCCCAGTCTCCTGTCAACTTTGCAAAACACAAGCATCAAAGTTTAGAAGTGATGAAAAATAGTTCCCACGTGCACAGAGAAAACAAGTAACTCTCTACTAAAGTGTACTTAAACCCAAGGTACAATCACTACAGGCTCTGACATCACCCAATTTAGAACAAAGTCAATCAAAACTAAAGCTAGTTATATGAGGGCTCTTTACCCTAGCTAAGCCAGCCTCCCAGTTAAGAAATAAAGGAAACTGTCTCTAATTGCCAAGGCTTTCTGAAGCACATGGCCATAAGAAGTGACAGTGAACAGTACATATTCCTAGCTACTAAGAAAACTGTGCAGAGAAACCGAACCATGGCCAGGGCTCCCATGTGCCATCTCCCATCCAAGGCATGGCTCTATCTTTCATTTCCCTCTTGTGGGTTGTTTGCATCAAAGTTTACTACTTGTAGGGGTGGCTAGGTGGCTCAGATGGTTAAGCGTCTGCCTTCGGCTCAGGTAATAAACCCAGGGTCCTAGGATCGAGCCCCACATCAGGCTCCTGGCTCAGCGGGAAGCCTGCTTCTGCCTCTGCCTCTGCCTCTCCCCCTGCTCGGGCTCTCTCTCTCTCTGTACCTCTCTGTCTCAAATGAATAAATAAAATCTTAAAAAAAAAAAAGTTTACCACTTGTAGGGAGAGGTCCCAGAAGACAAGGGTACACCTAAGTGAAATCTTTTAACATCCAACATATGAAGAACACATCCAATCTCTCCATACTACTTATTATCTGCGGCAGGCACTGAGAACTGCTTAGCCATATCCATTCTTCCCATCTTTCTTGATGATGAAATCCCACTTTTATTCAAGGTGACAACATGCCCCCGCTGAGAAACTAACACCCTAGCCTCCTTTTGTAGACAGGTGTGGCCATGGGACTTAATTCTAACCAAGGAAATATAGGCAAGAAGTTGTTAGGCATGACTTCTAGAAAGGCCTCTTAAAAAGAGAACAGGCAGGTGAGGGTGTCCTTTTGCCTACTCACCCTTCCTCCTCCTTTACCTGAACTCATACATAATAGGTGGCACTTAAGCAGCCACCTCTAGAGCATAAGGCAGATTGTACTACGTGTCCAAAATTCTTCTGTCCCTCTGGACCATTACTGAATATCAATAATCTGTTAATAATAGCAAGGTTCAGTGTGAGATTATAGTTCCCCACCCACACTCCATGAATCTGTCCATTTTACCTGCTTGGACCAGTGGAATGTGGGCAAAAGTGAAGTGTATCAACTGCAAGCAGAGGCTCTAAGAGGGACAGTGTTTCCATACTCTCCTCCTGTGCCCCGGCCTTCCATTAGGAGAGGAGCATCTCTCAGCAGCCACTGTCCCTTCTGCCTGGGTTCTGGAATCAAAAACAAATAGAGCAGACCTGCATCGGACGCACTGCCCAGGCAAGAACTGCCACAACGAACCCATAGATCCCAGAGCAAAAGGTAAATATTTGTTCTTTTGGACACAGAGATCTTGGGACTGTCTGCTATTCAGCATAAAGCTGGCTAAACAGATCCTGAGATGACGATGTGGAAAGAAGAAAAAGTTGCAAGAGCTGATATTTCTTGAGGGCTTATTATATCCCAGACCATGTTGTAAGTGTCACTAACTGTCCTGATGACTCTATGACATATGCAATTATTAATGCTACCGTACACCTGAGGTAACTGAGGCACACAGAGGTTAAGTAGCCCCAAATCACTCAGCTAACAAGTAGTAGAGCTGGAATTTAAACCAAGGCACACTAGCTCCAGACCCTTGCTCTTACACCAATATGTTACACTGTATATGCCCACTCATAAGGACTCCTGTTAACACTTTCGCCTATTTCCCTTCAGGGGTTTTTTTTCTCCGTGGAAATATGTTGTTAGTTTTTAACACACATGAAAGACTGGACCAGTGCCTTTTGCATCCTACCACAACTACCTCCCTAATTACTAGTGCACAGCCGAGACCAGAACATTAAATACCTGACACAGAGAAAGGAGTTATATGCTCAGGCCCACACTCCCTAACCCCTAGCTAACAGCCACCATCAAAAACAGACTGAACCTAAAGCCGAAAAAGATAGTAGACCAGGAAGCTCCAGGCCTTCATTCTCCACAGACACACCCCAAAATGACCCAAAACTGGCTAAAATAACCTTTTAGAAGCTCCAGAAAATAGTCAAAGGCCTACAGCAACCACAACACCCAGCCAAGAAGCCATATTCCAAATGGGAGGAAATCTATCCTCCGTACTGCCACCGCACTGATGATTCTACCACGTCCATAGGATTTTGCGGCTTCTCCACGTTAAGTTTCTTAGCAGACAGCCTGCAAAATGAAACGTGAATGTGACTTCTGCATGCAAGGCCCTCCACTATTCTCATCTACTCCATGAATTCCATACCCTAGTCATGACTTCGAAGTCCTCATACCCACTATACTCTTTCGTAACTTGCTTATCTATGTTCTCATAACTCCCTTAGTTTGTATAGTCTTGCCTTTCCTCCTCAGCCCTGAACCTGGCCAGCTCTCACCCAAAGATCAAGATCCAACTCACTCATCGCTTCCTATCTGCAGCTTTCTGTAACTACCTTTTCAAGCTTTAGACACCACTTATCATAATGCACTACAGTTACACGCTTTCTTGTCCATCTTCCCCACAAAATTATGATTCCATTCCTACACACCTATACCAAATACCTAAAATTCTACCTAGACCACAGAAGCCACTTAATATTACTGATTTAAACATTCTTTCCTGACCCCAGAAAAATCTAGACTCTTGGAAGACTCTAATTGGCTATTGTTTCTGACTCAGCCTGCTTATTTTCTTTCAATTTCAAGAAACTGTTTAAAATGTCTTTTCTGAAAGTTATCTGTACAATTTAAACGTTATCTGTATAAGCTCAGAAACCATGGAACAGGGTGAAATTCTCCAGCCCTGATACTTCACAAGCTGTTTCTTTGACCTTGCTATACCTCCCGATTCCAAAAAAGGCCATTCAAGATAGTGTGCGATAAGTACGTTCTATTAACAACTATTCAACTAAAGTCTTTGAAGCACAACCCAGGGTTATCTGTGCTAGGCCAGTGGTTCCCAAAGCTGGCCGCCGCCAAGTCCTGAGGATTTCATTAGGAATGCAAACACCAAGACCCCACCCCACAGACCCCAAAGGTCCAGCGTGGGGCTTAAAGCAGCTGTACACCGAACAAGTTCCTCAGCTGACAATGCTCAGCATTGTCAGGTTTTGAGAACCACTGATTTCAAAGATACAATGCACAGTGCCAGGGCTAAAAGTGAACTAAGATGTATTTGATTTGGAATTATCTTCTTTTGCAAACTTCACGACCTACGCTGCGTCCCAGAATCAGGACTGGGGGTTCCAGAGAAAACAAAAGAGCTGTTAAAGTGTGCCCACCCTCCACCTGCTTCCTAGTCGGGCCGGCACTGGCGGACAGGTGGAAGAGGACTCAGAGGCTCACTCAGGGGATTCCAGGCCCGGGCTGCCGGGGCGCTCACCCAGCCTACCTGGTAGATGGCAGAGCCCGAGTCTGGCTGGGTGCCCAGCGTGGCCACCAAGTCCCCGTGATAAGCGCGCGACCCGAGGACAAAGACGCGGGCGCAGGGCCGCAGGGCTGACTTCAGGGCAGCCCACATGACAGCCGGCAGGGAGCGAGGGACCAGCTCCAGAAAGGGTCCCGGGCACGCTGAGAGTCGGTTCTTTCCCCTCCGGATGCCCGGATTCGGGCTACCGCTCCGCTCTCCTCGCAGCCCCAAAACCGCCCGAAACTCCCAGATTCTCAGGCCGGCCGAGGCACGTGTCCGCGCGCGCCGGCCATAACCGGTCGTCGCTGCGCACCACGCCCCCTGAACTCAGCCAATCAGGGCAGAGGCGCAGCCCCGCGAGGTCCTGTCACCTCGCGAGCTCGGGAACTCCGCGGTCCGGAGGCGGAGCTACCTGGGATACCACACCTCCCCTCTCGGGGCTGAGCTGGCCCGGTAAGGTTCGGTTTCTCTGGCATCCGTCTCAGTTCACTTTTTACGTGCTGTTTTCTTCTTCCCCTGTTAATAGAACGGGACTGGGACATGAAAAATCGTATCCTTATATGAGAGCTGGAAACTGAACAGGCATTAAGCTGCCCTAAGAAACAAAACTCTTTAGAGATACATATTTATTCATTCAACAAATATTTCTTCGGTGTCTCCTGCGTCCATTGCTTTTCTGGCGCTGGGTCTTACAACTTCATGAGTCTTCCAACTTTGTCTTCTTTTTCATGTTTTCTCGTTTCGTTTTATTTTTGTTTTTGGCTATTTAGGGCCAGTTTCTTGAGATTCTGTATTATTTTTAGTATGGGTTTTTCTGTTTCTGCAAAAAAAAAAAAAATGTCATTGGGGTTTTGGTAGGAATTATATTGAATCTGTTGCTCACCTTTCCATAGTGTTGACATTTTAACAGTATTAAGTTTTACAATCCATGGACATGGATGTGTTCCCATGTATTTGTGTCTTCCTTAATTTCTTTTGGCAATGTTTTGTAGTTTTCATTGTGCAAGTCTTTTTTTTTTAAGATTTTATTTATTTATTTGAGAGAAAGAATGAGAGAGACCTAGAGAGCATGCGAGGGGGGAGGGTCAGAGGGAGAAGCAGAAGGAGCAGGGAGCCCAATGTGGGACTCTATCCTGAGACTCCAGGACAATGACCTGAGCAGAAGGCAGTCGCCCAACCGACTGAGCCACCCAGGCGCCCTTCATTGTGCAAGTCTTACACCTTAATTCCTATTTTATTCTTTTTGTATTTTATTCTTTTTAATACTATTATAAATGGAATTGTCTTTGTAACTTCCTTTTCAACTTGTTCATTGTTAGTGTATTAAAAGTGCACCTGACTTTTGTGTGTTGACTTTGTATCCTGTTACTTTGTTGAATTCATTTATTCTAACAATTTTTTCATGTGTGTGGGGGGGATCTTTAGGGTTTTCTACATATTCATTATCTGCAAAATATAATTTTACTTCTTTCCTTCCAGTTTGAATGCCTTTTATTTCTCTGGCTAGGACTTCCCTAATTTCTTGCCGAATTTCTCTGGCTAGGACTTCCAGTACTATGTTGACTAGCAGTGACAAAAGTGAACATTCTTTCCTTGTTCCTGATCTTCAAAGGGAAGGCTTTCAGTCTTTCACCACTGAGTATGATGTTTGCTGTGCATTTTTCATATGTGGCCTTTATGATGCTAAGGTAGTTTTCTTCTCTAGTTGGTATTTTTATCACGAAAGAGTGTTGGATTTTGTCAAATGCTTTTTCTGCATCAATTGAGACGATCATGTGTGCCTTTTTTCCTCTTTATTCTGTTAATGTGGTATATTTCAGTTATCATTCAGCATTTAATATGCTGCTGAATTCATTTCACCAGTATTTTATTGAGGATTTTTGCATCAACATGCATTAGGGATATTGGTCTATAAGGTTCTTATATCTTTGTCTGGCTTTGGTATCAGGATTATGATGGCCTCAGAACGGGTCAGGAAGTGTTATCAATTTTTTGTAAAAGTTTGAGATTTAGTTCTTTAAATGTTTGGTAGAATTTACCAGTGAAGCCATGAAGTCCAGTGCTTTTCTTTGTCTGGAGGTTTTTGTTTTGTTTTAGTTTGGGTTTTTTGTTTGTTTTTTTTAATTACTGATTCAATCTTCTCACTATAGATCTATTCAAGTTTTCTGTTTCTTTGTGATGTAGTCTTGGTAGGTATTTGTCCATTTCATCTAGTTATCCAGTTTGTTGATGTACATTTGTTCATAGTGTTCAGTTTACTTTTTACTTTAGGGAATACAATATTTCAACTTTCATGATGGAAATAAAGATGTTTTTACTTCTTTCTCTCATAAATGATCCCATGGCAACAAAGGAACACCAAAAAAGAATTCATATCCCACCTTCAATTAAAGTAGGAGATATGGGGCACCTGGATGGCTCAGTCAGTTAAGCCACCAACCGACTCTAGATTTCAGCTCGAGTCACGACCTCAGGGTGGTAAGATCGAGTCCCACGTCAGGCTCTGCACTGGATGTGGAGCCTGCTTGGGATTCTCCCTCCTTCTCTCCTTGCACCCCTCCCATTGCATGTGCACTCTGCCTCTCTAAAAACCAAAATAAAGTAAGAGACATGAAGACAGTAGGCAAAAATAGGAATAATTTAGCAGGAAAAAAGGAAGCTGAAATCTAAGTGTTTGCAGTGAAAGAGAAAAACAAGTAAGTCGATTTGCCTCCCAGAAATCCCTGGAAGGCTCAGGAATTGGTGGTACTGAGAACAGAGGAAGGTGTGGATAGGTGTGGGGAGAGGTGGTAGAGACCAAGAGACAGTGCAACTACTTGAAAATCTGTATAAGCAGTAGTTAGAACCCTAGGTTTCCACTCCCACTTTGCCCAGGAGATAGGAGACATATATTATCTGAAGAAACTGAATCACAGATGTTCCAAATATAGGGACACTAGGCAAGAGTGAAGTGCCAGATTGAAACCAACAAGATTAACAAAGTCTGGAGGCCAATTCAAGAAATTCCGTTCCCCAACTCCCTTTTTCCTCCAAGTTCTAAAATGCTGGCTACCAGGTTTATTATAGGAAGGAATCTAGAGAGACCTTACCACTTCACAGAAAGGGTAGAGTGGTATTTGAGGTTTCCCAATGGAAGAGCTCCTTGGAAAATAATGCACCTACGGTGTAACCTACAAATTGACATATCCTATCTACACTTTAGTAAGCTTGTAAAAGTTCCCAATCAACTTTTTAGAAACTTTCTCTAACAGATGCACGGATAGCCAAGGATCAACAGGCATTTGAGGAAAGTTTTCAAAATGACAAAAAGACCCCCACCGCAACCAAGAAAACCTCAGAAGAAACCAGTAGTACAAGGAACAGAAGAAACTGTAACTTCCTTAGAGAAATGAAAAAACATTGCATTCATGAAACAAGAACAGGATTATGAAAAAATTTTTTTAAGATTTTGGAAATAAAAATATGAGATCAAGAATCTTAAAAATTTGTAGAAGGGAAGGAAATGTGGAAATAAAATTTTAAGCATTTCCAATTTAAACCTTGGCTAGAAAATGTAATCAAAGCTAGAGATTATAAACTTTGTAGCCATTGAATGAGAAATTATTAGGATGGGAAAACAGATGTTATAAGGAGACTAGATACTCTGCTAGCCGTTAAATTTATTAGATAAATGAGAGGTTAGCAATTGTTTCCTGGTTGGCATTAAATTTAAGTTCAAACTTGGGGCGCTTGGGTGGCTCAGTCAGTTGGGCATCTGCCTTCTGCTCAGGTCATGATCTCAGGGTCCTCGGATCCTGTGTCGGGCTCCCTGCTCAGTGGGGAGTCTGCTTCTCCCTCTCCCTCTACCCCTCCCCCCTGCTCATGCTCTCTCCCATGCTGTCTCAAATAAAGTCTTAAAAAAAAAAAAAGACTAGACTACGAATGGTTGTTATAGAAAATGCCATTGTTAAAATCTTAATTGTAATACAAAAATCAATTGTTTTTGAATCTTTCAGCAATAAACAATTAGAAAAAAACATTTTAAAATCCATTTATAATGGTATCAAAGAACACCAAGTACTAGGGAGCCTTGGTGGCTCAGGTGATAGAGCAATGCAACTCTTGATCTTGGGGTTGTGAAACTCATAAATGAATTTCCCTATTAAAAAGGTCCATTAAGTGTCCAGCAGCATGAATGTAGGGGCAGGAAAGGAGGGCAGGCTTACACCAAAGCTCATTATTGTACAGAATACCAGGTCAAAAAACTGTAAATAGGCAAGCCACATTCAGAGGATAGGGAATCAGAATGGCACCAAACTTAAAAACACTGAAAACTGGAAGACAATGGAGCATGCCTTCAAAATGATGTAAAAATTATTTTCCAGATTATTGAGGAATTCTATTCATAGCCCAACTGAGAGTAGAATAAAGAAATTTCAGACACAAAGTTTTAAATAATGTTATCACCCATGTACCCTTTTGCAGTAAACAGTGGAAGATGTGGCTTCCAAAACAAACCAAGAAAGACAATGGCATGGGCTCAAGAAACAGAATCTAAACCAGGAAAGAGAGGTAGGAAGTCACAGAGTAATGGCCAAGGGAAGTCTCATGTGGACAGCTGTACTGCACGTAGAGATCTGTAAAGGCCCTAGTCCAGTTTACAACAGGAAGAAAGAGCTACAGAAAGTTTTCCATGAGAAAAAAGAAGAAAACACTTTATCTGATGGTCTGGCCATGTGGAAAATTATATGCAGAGGTATTTTACACACTTGCTGGAGGGTGTGGAAAGTTAAAACCCAAAGCAAATGAAAAAGTGAAGCAATTAACTCCAAGAAAAACAAAAGCTTCTACCATGTCACCTTAGTACATAAAGTGGTACAGCACTGATTACAATTAATGCAATAACAATACTAAATATGGACTAAACCTTATGATTAACGTATTAAGAGGGAAGCAAGGAGGGAGTGTTAAGAAAGCTAAATTTTTTTTTTTTTTAAGATTTTATTTATTTACCTGACAGAGAGAGAGAGACAAGTAGGGGGAGCAGCAGGCAGAGGGAGGAGAGGCAGGCTCCTCACTGAGCGGGAAGCCCAAAGAGGGGCTTGATCCCAGGACCCTGGGATCATGACCTGAGCCCAAGGCAAATGCTTAACTGACTCAACCACTCAGGTACCCCAAGAAAGCTAAAATTCTTAAGTACCATGACAGAAAGTCAATTAACAATGTCTAACATTGTAAATTCTGTAAATAACAGAATAACCATATTTAGAAATAGGTAGTAACAGAAGAAACAGCTTGTCTGAAATATAGCACTACTTGACTTTTTAAGCCATGTATAATTTTTAAAAATATGAAATAATGCATACTAAAAGGTTAGTACTGTGTCTAGCATAAGAAATAGTAGCCTATTGTTTCAAAAAAGTGAGAGTTTTTACAAATCGGGGAAGGGGGAGTAGAAATGAGGGTAAAAAAATAGAATGAGTTTAGTACATAACTCATGTGATGTGAAGTATTTTATCTTGCTATAGGTTGATCCTAAATTTAGCTTTGCATTGAAAAAGAAAATATTACAAGGATTCACACAGCCCATATTAAAAAAAAAAAAAAAAATCAGACCAGTTGAACAGAAGCCCAATTATTCCTGGCACTGAAGCCAAAGGAGAAATTCTCATAGGTAGGATTCTCATAGATAGAATATTGGGTGATATGATTTCTTAAAACTCTGTAATATCATTACAGTAAAAATATCAATTTCTTTAGGCTTTCATTCTATTTCAGATAATGTCTCTAACCACAAGCAGACAAACAATGTAGGCAGCTCATATATATAGCTCTTTGATGATATGACCAAATTCAAGATAAAAATTCTATCCTGGACTTCAGAAGTCCAGGATTATATTATGCACAGGACTAAAGTTTCCCATTTGTCTTTCTCTACAGAGAAAACAAAGTAGGAAGAAAAAAGAGTAAGAGATTGAGTTCTTATATCTAAAAATTCATTTTATCAGGAATAAATGAACAAGAAAGCAACTCTTCACATGTCCTGAATGGGAGGGAGGGGGAAGTCTATTCTTTATTCTTACAAGATCAAAAAAATATCCTTCACAGCATGCATATGACAAAAGATTAATTCTTCCAGTTATATTTTTATAGAAGGAAGGAAGTATACACTGTAGGTGAAAAACTGACAAGTTTTGGTTAATAATATCTTTAAGTCATTTGAAAAGAAAAAAACAACAGAAATAGTATAAAATAACTTTTATTTACATAATTTATATCTATAGAACATAACTGCTTTCTTTAGAACAAGAAAATTTACAAATGACAGATATTGCTTTTTTGTCAAAAACTCCTTCAAGCAAGAGAGTATACATGGTCACTTCTATTTCGAATAACATGGTGGTAAACAGTGGATATTCATATTTTTAACTGTGCCTCAATCATTTACTAACAATTAGGCTTTTAAAACCATCATGTTGACCACTTGCTAAGACATAAGTATTCAGGAGGAAAAGTCAAGAAAACAAAGACCATTATTCATACCACCTTTAAGATTTACAAAATAATTCTTCACAACATCATCTTTACATGATTATAAACAAAGGGTGTGACTAATTCTTTCCACCTTGTAAGGTAAATACAATGATTAAGTTTCTTATTTTCCCAGATTAGTTTTAAGGATATAATAGTAGGATAATTTAGCTTGGCTGACTTGATTCTCTTACACAATGAATGCCCAAGGATAAAATTATTTCTTATATAGTAAGAAGTTACATCTTCCATAAAATGAATTCATTATAGATGAACAAAAGACAGATGTTAACAAAGTTAAAAAATATTACACAAGGGATAAAATAATAGTTTAACTGTGGCACTAACATCCAAACTAACATTAAATGAAAAAAACTGTTTCAGAATGTGAGACTTTAAAAATTTTATAAAAACAGGGCATTAAAATAGCAATGTGATTTACTACCATGGTTTCTGTTACATATTAATGCCATGAAATAAATTAATGCATACCTATTGAGAATTTTCACTCAGATTTATAGATCCTCCTTTATGACAAAAAAGTTAAATTGTAAATTTCACTATAAAGCAATGAATAAGAAATGCTCTAATAGCAATTTTAGGATTATTGTTACACTTGCTGAGCCATATCCTATTTTACTAATGAACTTGAAATTTGGCCACTGTTTTTTTCAATATATAAACAATTATCTAGACATTAAAATATCTTCCCAGTTGAAATACTGATCATTTTGTAATGCAATCAACAGTTTTAATTGTGATGCACAACTTATAACTTGAATGACATATATGTATGTCGTAGATAAAACGTCAGCACCTGAAGGTAAGAAAATGACTGTCTAATGTAGGGGTCAAACTAAAAGTCCATTCCAGCCATGTCAATCCCTTCAGTATTGTTTGTGGCTGTTTTCAGCAGCACTGAACCAGCAGAATTGAACAGTTGCCACAGAGGCCATGTGGCCCGCAAATTGAAGGATATTTTGCAGAAAATGTTTCTGACTCCTGCTCTGAGGCTTTTCAAATAAAAGAATAAATCTGTTTTTGAGAAGTTTGATTTGAACCACCAAAGATCTGTGTGGGTGGATAATGGAATTACATATGTAAATAACAAAATTTCAAAATTAAAAACCCTTAAATTAATACTGATGATAATCACTGACTAAATAAAGTCTTATTATCTTATTTCCTGTTTTAACATCACAATTATGTTCTGTGCTTAAAGGCCTAAGTGTCCCTTAAGCAAAATTTAATGGGGGGCAAAAACTATCAAGAAATTAGTTTTTAAAAAAAGGAGTGTGTGTGTGTGTGTAAAAGGGACTAAGTTTTGAATGTAAATCTCCCTCATAAATTAGGGGTTTTTTTCCCATACAAATCCTGAGATTATCCAAAAAATAAAAACAAAAACTTCACAGTACAAATTCAATATACTAAACTATGAGAAAAAAATGTATTCAAAACATATCTACTATCCAAATACTTTTAGTGATATAACTTTAAATATCTTTAAAATTAAAGAGGGAAACGGGACAAACATAAATTTGTCAATGTCTTCTTTACCCATAATCTGAGTGGTGAAAATAATTAAAACTGAATATTCTTTTAAATAAAAAATTAAAAAATAAATAAACTTTTTGATGTTTCATCTTTATAAATAAGTTTAAATACTACTTGTTCAATTAGGACTAATGTTAACATCAACATGAAATTAGAAAAATACATATTTTCCAGTCAAATAGCTCATAATAGAAAAGGTTTTAACATTTACCATACTAAAGTGGAGTTTCACAATATGCTTTCATATACTTAGAGGCAACTGTAAAGGCCTTCAGCAAAACAAATAAAAAACAAAAAACAAAACCCAAAAAAACCCAGAAAAAAACCTTTACGAAAGAAGTTCGCTAAATGCTAAATACAATCCACCTCCAAATATGTCAGCATTGTGATTTATGCAGAGACATTTATCCACAACATTCCAAAATGTCCATGGTGTGTTCAGCACAGGAGAGTCAAAATGTAAACAAGAGAAGCTATTTCTGTCTCAGAAGCAGTCTTAATTGCTTTGTATTTTCCAAAATGCTGAATCAATCAGAATGAAAGGAACCTCAGCAATGTTTTCCACTGATTATAAGAACTTCAAATCAAGCTCATTAGATATTCAAAATCAATCTAAAGAAAAATAGCCTGTGATGCTTTTTTCTAAATACTGCTTAGTTGATATTTGACTCTGGAAATCCTAGACTTAAAAAAAAATTAAAAAAAAAAGACTTTTATTCTGTTTCATCTACTTCGATAAAGATATCACTAAAGAAATATTCAGAGACTGTGGTTGGCTCCTCTTCAGGTACCCGGTTTTGGCCACTTTTACTTTCTTCTTTTGGTAAGGGAGGATCACAAGAAACCTAGAAAGATAATATTAATAAGTATGCAATATAACATTTATATATTGGTAGTGGTCATCTAAATTGCTATCTCTTTGAAAAGCAATATAGTGATAAATATTAAGGGCTTTAAATATGTTCATACTCTTTGACCCAATAATTTCATTTCTGTGCTGTTGTAGTAGGGAAATAATACTAAACAGAGTAAGAATTTTATGAATAAGATAACCTCTGAAGCATTAGTTAAAATAATAAAACTGGACACAACAAACACACAACAGTGGGCATGATTAGATTAATTACAGTGTACACACGATCCATTATTTTACCCTAATTTCCATGACAAAATTTTAATACAGAAAAGCATAACATTGTCAAATCTATTATGAAACATTTTAATAATCTGCGTAAGAAACAGACTCACAAAACAGAACAGTACCCCAAGGCAACAACAGATGAAAGCAATCCTATCAGGGCGACTGGGTGGCTCACTGGGTTAAGCTTCTGCCTTCCGCTCAGGTCATGATCCCAGGGTCCTGGGATCAAGCCCCGCATTAGGCTCCCTGCTCAGTAGAAAGCCTGCTTCTCCCTCTCCCTCTGCTGTTCCCCCTGCTTGTATGCTCTCTCTCTCTCGCTGTGTCTCTCTCTGTCAAACAAGTTTTTTTTTAAGATTTTATTTATTTATTTGACAGAGAGAGACACAGCGAGAGAGAGGGAACACAAGCAGGGGGAGTGGGAGAGGGAGAAGCAGGCTTCCCACGGAGCAGGGAGCCTGATGTGGGTCTCAATCCCAGGACCCTGGGACCATGACCTGAGCCGAAGACAGACGCTTAACGACTGAGCCACCCAGGCGCCCTAAATAAAATCTTAAAAAAAAATATTTAAAGCAATCCTATCAAAAGTTAGCATACTTAGAAATTTATAAAAAATTAAGACAACATGGTATTGTCATTGGAACAGACATATATCAATGAAAAAGAAGACTAGAAATATCCCCAACACATATACTGCAAAATTTAGTATGAGAAAAGTTGGATTATTTAATAAATGATGTTGGACAACTATATAACCACCTCAGGAAAAAAAAGAAGTCAAACCAAAATAAATTCTAGATGAATCAAACGATTTAAATGTAAAAACATTTTTTTAAAAATCTACCCTAGGGGTACCCGGGTGGCTCGGTCTCTTAAGCATCTGCATTCAGCTCAGGTCATAATCTCAGGGTCCTGAGATTGAGCCCTACGTCAGGCCCCTTCCTGCCCAACCTCCTCCCCCCCCAACCCCCTGCTCATGCTCTCTCTCCCAAATAAATAAATCAAATCTTAAAAAAAAATCTACTCTAAAATACCATGGGAAAACACTTTAATATTAAATCCTGGACTGGAGGAGAGGGAGTATCTTTTTAAATGACCTGAAAGGCAGAAGTCATAAAAGACTGATGAATTCACCTATGTAAAAATTTTTAAAATGTCCGCATGGCAAAAACTACTATACACAAAATCAAAAGACAAATGACATATAGGTTAAAAAAATATATATGTATATATATAACACCTTTATCACAAAGGGTTTTCTTTTTTTTTTAAGATTTTTATTTATTTATTTGACAGAGAGAGATGGCGAGAGCAGGAACACAAGCAGGGGGAGTGGGAGAGGGAGAAGCAGGCTTCCCACGGAGCTGGGAGCCCAACACAGGGCTCGATCCCAGGACCCCAGGATCATGACCTGATCCGAAGGCAGATGCTTAACAACTGAGCCACCCAGGCACCCCAGGTTTTCTTTTCTTTTTTTTTTTTAAAGATTTTATTTATTTATTTGACAGAGAGAGACACAGCGAGAGCAGGAACACAAGCAGGGGGAGTGGGAGAGGGAGAAGCAGGCTTCCCACAGAGCAGGGAGCCCGATGCGGGGCTCAATCTCAGGACCCTGAGATCATGACCTGAGCCGAAGGCAGACGCTTAATGACTGAGCCACCCAGGCGCCCCAGGGTTTTCTTTAATGTAAGAGCCTCTACAAATTAATATGAAAAATACTAATGATGCAATTTTTTAAAAAAATCAAACATGGGGTGCCTGGATGGCTTAGTGGGTTAAGCATCTGTCTTCAGCTCAGGTCATGATCCCAAGGTCCTGGGATCAAGCCCCGCATCAGGCTCCCTGCTCCTCGAGCAGCCTGCTTCTCCCTCTCCTTCTGCGGCTCCCCCTGCTTGTGCTTGCTCACTCTCTCTCTCTCTCAAATAAATAAAATCTTAAAAAAAGAAACATGAACAGATGTTTCACAGAGAAAGCATAAATGATTCAAAGACATGAAGAAGTACTCAACCTCACTCATGCTCATTAAATCTATGAAGAATTCCAAAAGTGAAAAAAATTGATTACATGCTATACTGCTGCTAAGAATAGAAACTGATACATTCCCTATGGAAGACAATCACAAGCAATATCTCTCAAAAGAATAATCATTCCTTTTGATCCAACAATTCTATTTCTAAGAATTCAACCTATAGATAAATGTGCAAAAGCACTCATTTGTAAGTTAGCTATTACCATATTATTTGAAATAGCAAATCATTAGGAATAACCTAAATGCCTACCAGTGTGAGACCATTATTGTTCTATTGTACATCAAAACAGTGGGATATGATATAGTCATTAAAAATAATGAGGGCACTCTTGGGCACTTATTCCTGAAAAATGAATTTATGAACACTACATCAAAAACTAAAGATGTAATGTATGGTGATTAACATAACAATAAAAAATTTTTTAAAAATGAATTTATGTTCACACAAGAACTTAGATATGAATGTTCACAGCAGCTTTATTCCTAACAGCCAAAAACTGAAAATAACCCATATGCCCTTCAACTGGTGAAAGGATAAACATGACTAGTAACATACTATTGAATACTATTCAATAATAAAAAGGAATAAATACATAAAACCATCTGGATGACTTTCTAGGGAACTATGCTGAGTGGAAAAAAAGTGAATTCTAAATGTGTGATTCCATTTACACAACTGTATACAATATTCCACTGACATAACATTCTCAGAATGACAAATTTAATGGTGTAGAACAGGTTGCCAGAAGTTAAGGAGAGTGTGGGGGTGTTGATGTAAGTGAGTGTGTCTATAAAAGACCACACACAGGATCACTGTGGTGATAGAATTCTTCTGTATCTTGACTGTGGCAATGTCAATATTCTGGTTGTGATTTTGTACCACAGTTTTGTTAAGATGTTAACAGTGGGGAAAACTGGATGTAGGGTACATAGGATCTCTCTGTATTGTTTTTTACAACTGCATGTGAATCAACAATTATCCCATAATAAAAAGCTTAATTTAAATTTAATTAAAAAAAAAAAGAGAGGGGCACCTGCGTGTCTCAGATGGTGGAGTGTCAGACCCTTCATTTCGGCTCAAGTCGTGGTCTCAGGGTGGTGAGATCCAGCCGGAGTCGGGCTCTGTGCTTAGAACAGTCTGCTTAGGATTCTCTCTCTCCCTCTGCCCCTCCCCGTGCCACATTCACACTGTTTCTCTTTCTCAAATAAATAAAATCTTTATTTTTTTTAAGATTTCATTTATTTATTAGAGAGAGAGAATGAGTAAGAATGAGCACAAGCAGGAGGGCGGGGAGGAGAAGCAGACTTAACCAACTGAGCCACCCAGGCACCCCTAAACAAAGTTAGTTTTAAAACTGCTTACTAAACGTTTTATACCTATGGAAAAAAACCTCCTAATCATAAAATTTAAGAAATTGTAAAGAAAAAATTGATTTGACTAAACATTTAAAGCTTATGTGTATATTAAAATAAAAACCCGGGGCGCCTGGGTGGCTCAGTCGTTAGGCGTCTGCCTTCGGCTCAGGTCATGATCCCAGGGTCCTGGGATCGAGCCCCGCATCGGGCTCCCCGCTCCGCGGGAAGCCCGCTTCTCCCTCTCCCACTCCCCCTGCTTGTGCTCCCTCCCTCGCTGTGTCTCTCACTGTCGGATAAATAAAATCTTTAAAAAAAAAAAAAAAACCTACAAAATTTAAAAAAGTAAATGAATTTGAAAAAATTACTTGCAGTAAGAGCTAAAAGGTATGTGGCTTTCTTACATAAGGATCTCACATAAGTTGGTAAGAAAACCACCTAGATCCCAAAAGCTATAAATCAGCAAACTATAGAAACAAAAAAGAAAAAAAAAGAGAAAAAAAATCTAGTAAATGTATGGGAAAAAAACCAAGCCACTAATAATGAAAGAAATGCAAATTAAACAGATGAAATTACATTTCTACCCTCTACTATTATATTAAAGAAAAAAATTATTTTGAAGAGTTAATATCTAAAGCTGGCAAGAATGTGACTTAACTGGCCTAGTTACATTGCTGGTAATTGTAACAACTGTTTTCCACAATAATTTGGCAATAGTAAAGAGTCATAAAATACTGGTTCCAGAAAATAATTCTAGGAAATATAAAGTATTTTAAAAAATTTTAAAGACAGTTTTTATAAAAGTACTCCTTTTGAGACTCACACTATCCAATAGGTCACCAGCCTTTTCTGTGTTGAAATCCTAAGTAACCAACCCCAATGCTCTTCCAAAGTTTTTGATACAAGTTCATGTATTTTTCCATCCCAGGACTTGCCATATGAACATCTACAGCATGCAGAGAAATGAAACATGCAAACAAATTCTAATTTTACCATTCCTTGAATTCTTATGGGTGTCAGGACATTTTCCCAAAAGCAAATAAAACATCAGTCCAGCTTTGTTTTGCTTCCATAGGTCAGAAAGTCCTTTGCACTAAAGGAATGGCAATTAAGTGTCCATGTATGGCTAGCTTAAATGGCTCTATACTAAAGGAGCTGTGACTTCCTAATTC